>NW_027315746.1:38538189-38880689 GCF_026437365.1 Eucyclogobius newberryi | reverse complement strand
ACTTTTTTACAAGCTTCAAAATATTTTTGGGGGCATAAAATATTCTCTCAAATGTACAAAAGTAGCAGGACAACAATGTTTTTTTTTTTTTTTTTGCATTAATACTCTTTTTTTTTTTTTTATAAAACAGGTAAATTGTGCTGAACATTTTTACATACTTTTAACAGGCTTCAAAATATATATATATATTTTTTTTGGCCTAAAATACTCTCAAATGTACAAAAGTAGCAAGACAGTAAAGTTTTGTTTTGATTTTTTTGCTTAAAATACTCTATATTTTTATCTTTATTTTACACTCAATTGTTTAAAAAATGCTTTCGGCACCTGGTATTTTTTACATACTTTTTACAAGCTTCAAAATATTTTTGGGGCATAAAATACTTGCTCAAAATGTACAAAAGTAGCAGGACAACAATGTTTCTCAGGGGTTTCTTGGGGCATAAATACTCTTTTTTTATTTTTTATTAAACAGGTAAATTGCGTTGAAAATTGCTTTCAGCACCTGGTATTTTTACATCCTTTTTTACAAGTTTCAGAATATATTTTTTGGTCATAAAAGACTCTAAATGTACAAAAGTAGCAGGACAGCTCCCTCTGCTGTCCATATTCTAAATGGCAGTTTGTACAAAAATGTGTGATTTTAAAGTCAAATTGACTGTGTTTTTGGTTCCACTTTAGTTTCAAAATATGCACACATACTGTGTTTCTTTGTCTGTTGAAGGCTTTACAAAAGAAGATAAAAGCTTACAGCACCTGGTATTCCCAGGCGGTCTCCCATCCAAGTACTAACCAGGCCTGACCCTGCTTAGCTTCCGAGATCAGACGAGATCGGGCGTGTTCAGGGTGGTATGGCCGTAAGCGAAGGGCTCTGGGGTGGAGACTGTTTTTATATCCATGTTTCACCAGCTCCAGATGGGGAATGGGACTCGTGCTTTTCCAGGAGGAACAGACAAGCTTTTCTTGTCAACTTGACTCTTTCAACCTAAAGAAAACCCTGCTCAAATGTAAGAGTCAATGTTTCAAGACACCTTTTGGGCTTTCTTTATCATTTGGCCATTTCCCTGCTTTTAGCCTGAATATTATTCTATTATTCCTATGTGTTTTGGCATAAAATACTCTGTTTCCATGAAATACATAGAAAATACCATATAGGCACCACCTGTTTAGTCAAAATAAGTTTTTAGTTTTGTAAATCATTTCAAAAAATGCTGATGGCGCCTGGTATTTTTGCATAAATTACTCTCAAAATGTACAAAAGTAGCAGGACAGCAATGTTTTGCTTAGTTTTTGCTTAAAATACTCTTTTTTATCTTTAATTTACACTCAATTGTTTCAAAAAATGCTTTCCGCACCTGATATTTTTTACATATTTTTTTACAAGCTTCAAAATATTTTTGGGGGCATAAAATATTCTCTCAAATGTACAAAAGTAGCAGGACAACAAATTTTTTTTTTTTTTGCATTAATACTCTTTTTTTTTTTTTTTTTATAAAACAGGTAAATTGTGCTGAACATTTTTACATACTTTTAACAGGCTTCAAAATATATATATATATATTTTTTGGCCTAAAATACTCTCAAATGTACAAAAGTAGCAAGACAGTAAAGTTTTGTTTTGATTTTTTTGCTTAAAATACTCTATATTTTTATCTTTATTTTACACTCAATTGTTTAAAAAATGCTTTCAGCACCTGGTATTTTTTACATACTTTTTACAAGCTTCAAAATATTTTTGGGGCATAAAATACTCGCTCAAAATGTACAAAAGTAGCAGGACAACAATGTTTCTCAGGGGTTTCTTGGGGCATAAATACTCTTTTTTTATTTTTTATTAAACAGGTCAATTGCGTTGAAAATTGCTTTCAGCACCTGGTATTTTTACATCCTTTTTTACAAGTTTCAGAATATATTTTTTGGTCATAAAAGACTCTAAATGTACAAAAGTAGCAGGACAGCTCCCTCTGCTGTCCATATTCTAAATGGCAGTTTGTACAAAAATGTGTGATTTTAAAGTCAAATTGACTGTGTTTTTGGTTCCACTTTAGTTTCAAAATATGCACACATACTGTGTTTCTTTGTTTCTTTGTCTGTTGAAGGCTTTACAAAAGAAGATAAAAGCTTACTGCACCTGGTATTCCCAGGCGGTCTCCCATCCAAGTACTAACCAGGCCCGACACTGCTTAGCTTCCGAGATCAGACGAGATCGGGCGTGTTCAGGGTGGTATGGCCGTAAGCGAAGGGCTCTGGGGTGGAGACTGCTTTTATATCCATGTTTCACCAGCTCCAGATGGGGAATGGGACTCGTGCTTTTCCAGGAGGAACAGACAAGCTTTTCTTGTCAACTTGACTCTTTCAACCTAAAGAAAACCCTGCTCAAATGTAAGAGTCAATGTTTCAAGACACCTTTTGGGCTTTCTTTATCATTTGGCCATTTCCCTGCTTTTAGCCTGAATATTATTCTATTATTCCTATGTGTTTTGGCATAAAATACTCTGTTTCCATGAAATACATAGAAAATACCATATAGGCACCACCTGTTTAGTCAAAATAAGTTTTTAGTTTTGTAAATCATTTCAAAAAATGCTGATGGCGCCTGGTATTTTTGCATAAATTACTCTCAAAATGTACAAAAGTAGCAGGACAGCAATGTTTTGCTTAGTTTTTGCTTAAAATACTCTTTTTTATCTTTAATTTACACTCAATTGTTTCAAAAAATGCTTTCCGCACCTGATATTTTTACATATTTTTTTACAAGCTTCAAAATATTTTTGGGGGCATAAAATATTCTCTCAAATGTACAAAAGTAGCAGGACAACAAATTTTTTTTTTTTTTTGCATTAATACTCTTTTTTTTTTTTTTTTTTATAAAACAGGTAAATTGTGCTGAACATTTTTACATACTTTTAACAGGCTTCAAAATATATATATATATTTTTTGGCCTAAAATACTCTCAAATGTACAAAAGTAGCAAGACAGTAAAGTTTTGTTTTGATTTTTTTGCTTAAAATACTCTATATTTTTATCTTTATTTTACACTCAATTGTTTAAAAAATGCTTTCAGCACCTGGTATTTTTTACATACTTTTTACAAGCTTCAAAATATTTTTGGGGCATAAAATACTCGCTCAAAATGTACAAAAGTAGCAGGACAACAATGTTTCTCAGGGGTTTCTTGGGGCATAAATACTCTTTTTTTATTTTTTATTAAACAGGTCAATTGCGTTGAAAATTGCTTTCAGCACCTGGTATTTTTACATCCTTTTTTACAAGTTTCAGAATATATTTTTTGGTCATAAAAGACTCTAAATGTACAAAAGTAGCAGGACAGCTCCCTCTGCTGTCCATATTCTAAATGGCAGTTTGTACAAAAATGTGTGATTTTAAAGTCAAATTGACTGTGTTTTTGGTTCCACTTTAGTTTCAAAATATGCACACATACTGTGTTTCTTTGTCTGTTGAAGGCTTTACAAAAGAAGATAAAAGCTTACAGCACCTGGTATTCCCAGGCGGTCTCCCATCCAAGTACTAACCAGGCCCGACCCTGCTTAGCTTCCGAGATCAGACGAGATCGGGCGTGTTCAGGGTGGTATGGCCGTAAGCGAAGGGCTCTGGGGTGGAGACTGCTTTTATATCCATGTTTCACCAGCTCCAGATGGGGAATGGGACTCGTGCTTTTCCAGGAGGAACAGACAAGCTTTTCTTGTCAACTTGACTCTTTCAACCTAAAGAAAACCCTGCTCAAATGTAAGAGTCAATGTTTCAAGACACCTTTTGGGCTTTCTTTATCATTTGGCCATTTCCCTGCTTTTAGCCTGAATATTATTCTATTATTCCTATGTGTTTTGGCATAAAATACTCTGTTTCCATGAAATACATAGAAAATACCATATAGGCACCACCTGTTTAGTCAAAATAAGTTTTTAGTTTTGTAAATCATTTCAAAAAATGCTGATGGCGCCTGGTATTTTTGCATACTTTACTCTCAAAATGTACAAAAGTAGCAGGACAGCAATGTTTTGCTTAGTTTTTGCTTAAAATACTCTTTTTTATCTTTAATTTACACTCAATTGTTTCAAAAAATGCTTTCCGCACCTGATATTTTTTACATATTTTTTTACAAGCTTCAAAATATTTTTGGGGGCATAAAATATTCTCTCAAATGTACAAAAGTAGCAGGACAACAAATTTTTTTTTTTTTTGCATTAATACTCTTTTTTTTTTTTTTTTTATAAAACAGGTAAATTGTGCTGAACATTTTTACATACTTTTAACAGGCTTCAAAATATATATATATATATTTTTTGGCCTAAAATACTCTCAAATGTACAAAAGTAGCAAGACAGTAAAGTTTTGTTTTGATTTTTTTGCTTAAAATACTCTATATTTTTATCTTTATTTTACACTCAATTGTTTAAAAAATGCTTTCAGCACCTGGTATTTTTTACATACTTTTTACAAGCTTCAAAATATTTTTGGGGCATAAAATACTCGCTCAAAATGTACAAAAGTAGCAGGACAACAATGTTTCTCAGGGGTTTCTTGGGGCATAAATACTCTTTTTTTATTTTTTATTAAACAGGTCAATTGCGTTGAAAATTGCTTTCAGCACCTGGTATTTTTACATCCTTTTTTACAAGTTTCAGAATATATTTTTTGGTCATAAAAGACTCTAAATGTACAAAAGTAGCAGGACAGCTCCCTCTGCTGTCCATATTCTAAATGGCAGTTTGTACAAAAATGTGTGATTTTAAAGTCAAATTGACTGTGTTTTTGGTTCCACTTTAGTTTCAAAATATGCACACATACTGTGTTTCTTTGTTTCTTTGTCTGTTGAAGGCTTTACAAAAGAAGATAAAAGCTTACAGCACCTGGTATTCCCAGGCGCTGTCTCCCATCCAAGTACTAACCAGGCCCGACCCTGCTTAGCTTCCGAGATCAGACGAGATCGGGCGTGTTCAGGGTGGTATGGCCGTAAGCAAAGGGCTCTGGGGTGGAGACTGCTTTTATATCCATGTTTCACCAGCTCCAGATGGGGAATGGGACTCGTGCTTTTCCAGGAGGAACAGACAAGCTTTTCTTGTCAACTTGACTCTTTCAACCTAAAGAAAACCCTGCTCAAATGTAAGAGTCAATGTTTCAAGACACCTTTTGGGCTTTCTTTATCATTTGGCCATTTCCCTGCTTTTAGCCTGAATATTATTCTATTATTCCTATGTGTTTTGGCATAAAATACTCTGTTTCCATGAAATACATAGAAAATACCATATAGGCACCACCTGTTTAGTCAAAATAAGTTTTTAGTTTTGTAAATCATTTCAAAAAATGCTGATGGCGCCTGGTATTTTTGCATAAATTACTCTCAAAATGTACAAAAGTAGCAGGACAGCAATGTTTTGCTTAGTTTTTGCTTAAAATACTCTTTTTTATCTTTAATTTACACTCAATTGTTTCAAAAAATGCTTTCCGCACCTGATATTTTTACATATTTTTTTACAAGCTTCAAAATATTTTTGGGGGCATAAAATATTCTCTCAAATGTACAAAAGTAGCAGGACAACAAATTTTTTTTTTTTTTTGCATTAATACTCTTTTTTTTTTTTTTTTTTATAAAACAGGTAAATTGTGCTGAACATTTTTACATACTTTTAACAGGCTTCAAAATATATATATATATTTTTTGGCCTAAAATACTCTCAAATGTACAAAAGTAGCAAGACAGTAAAGTTTTGTTTTGATTTTTTTGCTTAAAATACTCTATATTTTTATCTTTATTTTACACTCAATTGTTTAAAAAATGCTTTCAGCACCTGGTATTTTTTACATACTTTTTACAAGCTTCAAAATATTTTTGGGGCATAAAATACTCGCTCAAAATGTACAAAAGTAGCAGGACAACAATGTTTCTCAGGGGTTTCTTGGGGCATAAATACTCTTTTTTTATTTTTTATTAAACAGGTCAATTGCGTTGAAAATTGCTTTCAGCACCTGGTATTTTTACATCCTTTTTTACAAGTTTCAGAATATATTTTTTGGTCATAAAAGACTCTTTAAATGTACAAAAGTAGCAGGACAGCTCCCTCTGCTGTCCATATTCTAAATGGCAGTTTGTACAAAAATGTGTGATTTTAAAGTCAAATTGACTGTGTTTTTGGTTCCACTTTAGTTTCAAAATATGCACACATACTGTGTTTCTTTGTTTCTTTGTCTGTTGAAGGCTTTACAAAAGAAGATAAAAGCTTACAGCACCTGGTATTCCCAGGCGGTCTCCCATCCAAGTACTAACCAGGCCCGACCCTGCTTAGCTTCCGAGATCAGACGAGATCGGGCGTGTTCAGGGTGGTATGGCCGTAAGCGAAGGGCTCTGGGGTGGAGACTGCTTTTATATCCATGTTTCACCAGCTCCAGATGGGGAATGGGACTCGTGCTTTTCCAGGAGGAACAGACAAGCTTTTCTTGTCAACTTGACTCTTTCAACCTAAAGAAAACCCTGCTCAAATGTAAGAGTCAATGTTTCAAGACACCTTTTGGGCTTTCTTTATCATTTGGCCATTTCCCTGCTTTTAGCCTGAATATTATTCTATTATTCCTATGTGTTTTGGCATAAAATACTCTGTTTCCATGAAATACATAGAAAATACCATATAGGCACCACCTGTTTAGTCAAAATAAGTTTTTAGTTTTGTAAATCATTTCAAAAAATGCTGATGGCGCCTGGTATTTTTGCATAAATTACTCTCAAAATGTACAAAAGTAGCAGGACAGCAATGTTTTGCTTAGTTTTTGCTTAAAATACTCTTTTTATCTTTAATTTACACTCAATTGTTTCAAAAAATGCTTTCCGCACCTGATATTTTTTACATATTTTTTTACAAGCTTCAAAATATTTTTGGGGGCATAAAATATTCTCTCAAATGTACAAAAGTAGCAGGACAACAATTTTTTTTTTTTTTTTGCATTAATACTCTTTTTTTTTTTTTTTTTATAAAACAGGTAAATTGTGCTGAACATTTTTACATACTTTTAACAGGCTTCAAAATATATATATATATTTTTTGGCCTAAAATACTCTCAAATGTACAAAAGTAGCAAGACAGTAAAGTTTTGTTTTGATTTTTTTGCTTAAAATACTCTATATTTTTATCTTTATTTTACACTCAATTGTTTAAAAAATGCTTTCAGCACCTGGTATTTTTTACATACTTTTTACAAGCTTCAAAATATTTTTGGGGCATAAAATACTCGCTCAAAATGTACAAAAGTAGCAGGACAACAATGTTTCTCAGGGGTTTCTTGGGGCATAAATACTCTTTTTTTATTTTTTATTAAACAGGTCAATTGCGTTGAAAATTGCTTTCAGCACCTGGTATTTTTACATCCTTTTTTACAAGTTTCAGAATATATTTTTTGGTCATAAAAGACTCTAAATGTACAAAAGTAGCAGGACAGCTCCCTCTGCTGTCCATATTCTAAATGGCAGTTTGTACAAAAATGTGTGATTTTAAAGTCAAATTGACTGTGTTTTTGGTTCCACTTTAGTTTCAAAATATGCACACATACTGTGTTTCTTTGTTTCTTTGTCTGTTGAAGGCTTTACAAAAGAAGATAAAAGCTTACAGCACCTGGTATTCCCAGGCGCTGTCTCCCATCCAAGTACTAACCAGGCCCGACCCTGCTTAGCTTCCGAGATCAGACGAGATCGGGCGTGTTCAGGGTGGTATGGCCGTAAGCGAAGGGCTCTGGGGTGGAGACTGCTTTTATATCAATGTTTCACCAGCTCCAGATGGGGAATGGGACTCGTGCTTTTCCAGGAGGAACAGACAAGCTTTTCTTGTCAACTTGACTCTTTCAACCTAAAGAAAACCCTGCTCAAATGTAAGAGTCAATGTTTCAAGACACCTTTTGGGCTTTCTTTATCATTTGGCCATTTCCCTGCTTTTAGCCTGAATATTATTCTATTATTCCTATGTGTTTTGGCATAAAATACTCTGTTTCCATGAAATACATAGAAAATACCATATAGGCACCACCTGTTTAGTCAAAATAAGTTTTTAGTTTTGTAAATCATTTCAAAAAATGCTGATGGCGCCTGGTATTTTTGCATAAATTACTCTCAAAATGTACAAAAGTAGCAGGACAGCAATGTTTTGCTTAGTTTTTGCTTAAAATACTCTTTTTATCTTTAATTTACACTCAATTGTTTCAAAAAATGCTTTCCGCACCTGATATTTTTTACATATTTTTTTACAAGCTTCAAAATATTTTTGGGGGCATAAAATATTCTCTCAAATGTACAAAAGTAGCAGGACAACAATTTTTTTTTTTTTTTTGCATTAATACTCTTTTTTTTTTTTTTTTATAAAACAGGTAAATTGTGCTGAACATTTTTACATACTTTTAACAGGCTTCAAAATATATATATATATTTTTTGGCCTAAAATACTCTCAAATGTACAAAAGTAGCAAGACAGTAAAGTTTTGTTTTGATTTTTTTGCTTAAAATACTCTATATTTTTATCTTTATTTTACACTCAATTGTTTAAAAAATGCTTTCAGCACCTGGTATTTTTTACATACTTTTTACAAGCTTCAAAATATTTTTGGGGCATAAAATACTCGCTCAAAATGTACAAAAGTAGCAGGACAACAATGTTTCTCAGGGGTTTCTTGGGGCATAAATACTCTTTTTTTATTTTTTATTAAACAGGTCAATTGCGTTGAAAATTGCTTTCAGCACCTGGTATTTTTACATCCTTTTTTACAAGTTTCAGAATATATTTTTTGGTCATAAAAGACTCTAAATGTACAAAAGTAGCAGGACAGCTCCCTCTGCTGTCCATATTCTAAATGGCAGTTTGTACAAAAATGTGTGATTTTAAAGTCAAATTGACTGTGTTTTTGGTTCCACTTTAGTTTCAAAATATGCACACATACTGTGTTTCTTTGTTTCTTTGTCTGTTGAAGGCTTTACAAAAGAAGATAAAAGCTTACAGCACCTGGTATTCCCAGGCGCTGTCTCCCATCCAAGTACTAACCAGGCCCGACCCTGCTTAGCTTCCGAGATCAGACGAGATCGGGCGTGTTCAGGGTGGTATGGCCGTAAGCGAAGGGCTCTGGGGTGGAGACTGCTTTTATATCCATGTTTCACCAGCTCCAGATGGGGAATGGGACTCGTGCTTTTCCAGGAGGAACAGACAAGCTTTTCTTGTCAACTTGACTCTTTCAACCTAAAGAAAACCCTGCTCAAATGTAAGAGTCAATGTTTCAAGACACCTTTTGGGCTTTCTTTATCATTTGGCCATTTCCCTGCTTTTAGCCTGAATATTATTCTATTATTCCTATGTGTTTTGGCATAAAATACTCTGTTTCCATGAAATACATAGAAAATACCATATAGGCACCACCTGTTTAGTCAAAATAAGTTTTTAGTTTTGTAAATCATTTCAAAAAATGCTGATGGCGCCTGGTATTTTTGCATAAATTACTCTCAAAATGTACAAAAGTAGCAGGACAGCAATGTTTTGCTTAGTTTTTGCTTAAAATACTCTTTTTATCTTTAATTTACACTCAATTGTTTCAAAAAATGCTTTCCGCACCTGATATTTTTACATATTTTTTTACAAGCTTCAAAATATTTTTGGGGGCATAAAATATTCTCTCAAATGTACAAAAGTAGCAGGACAACAATGTTTTTTTTTTTTTTGCATTAATACTCTTTTTTTTTTTTATAAAACAGGTAAATTGTGCTGAACATTTTTACATACTTTTAACAGGCTTCAAAATATATATATATATTTTTTGGCCTAAAATACTCTCAAATGTACAAAAGTAGCAAGACAGTAAAGTTTTGTTTTGATTTTTTTGCTTAAAATACTCTATATTTTTATCTTTATTTTACACTCAATTGTTTAAAAAATGCTTTCAGCACCTGGTATTTTTTACATACTTTTTACAAGCTTCAAAATATTTTTGGGGCATAAAATACTCGCTCAAAATGTACAAAAGTAGCAGGACAACAATGTTTCTCAGGGGTTTCTTGGGGCATAAACACTCTTTTTTTATTTTTTATTAAACAGGTAAATTGCGTTGAAAATTGCTTTCAGCACCTGGTATTTTTACATCCTTTTTTACAAGTTTCAGAATATATTTTTTGGTCATAAAAGACTCTTTAAATGTACAAAAGTAGCAGGACAGCTCCCTCTGCTGTCCATATTCTAAATGGCAGTTTGTACAAAAATGTGTGATTTTAAAGTCAAATTGACTGTGTTTTTGGTTCCACTTTAGTTTCAAAATATGCACACATACTGTGTTTCTTTGTTTCTTTGTCTGTTGAAGGCTTTACAAAAGAAGATAAAAGCTTACAGCACCTGGTATTCCCAGGCGGTCTCCCATCCAAGTACTAACCAGGCCCGACCCCGCTTAGCTTCCGAGATCAGACGAGATCGGGCGTGTTCAGGGTGGTATGGCCGTAAGCGAAGGGCTCTGGGGTGGAGACTGCTTTTATATCCATGTTTCACCAGCTCCAGATGGGGAATGGGACTCGTGCTTTTCCAGGAGGAACAGACAAGCTTTTCTTGTCAACTTGACTCTTTCAACCTAAAGAAAACCCTGCTCAAATGTAAGAGTCAATGTTTCAAGACACCTTTTGGGCTTTCTTTATCATTTGGCCATTTCCCTGCTTTTAGCCTGAATATTATTCTATTATTCCTATGTGTTTTGGCATAAAATACTCTGTTTCCATGAAATACATAGAAAATACCATATAGGCACCACCTGTTTAGTCAAAATAAGTTTTTAGTTTTGTAAATCATTTCAAAAAATGCTGATGGCGCCTGGTATTTTTGCATAAATTACTCTCAAAATGTACAAAAGTAGCAGGACAGCAATGTTTTGCTTAGTTTTTGCTTAAAATACTCTTTTTTATCTTTAATTTACACTCAATTGTTTCAAAAAATGCTTTCCGCACCTGATATTTTTTACATATTTTTTTACAAGCTTCAAAATATTTTTGGGGGCATAAAATATTCTCTCAAATGTACAAAAGTAGCAGGACAACAATTTTTTTTTTTTTTTTGCATTAATACTCTTTTTTTTTTTTTTTTATAAAACAGGTAAATTGTGCTGAACATTTTTACATACTTTTAACAGGCTTCAAAATATATATATATATTTTTTGGCCTAAAATACTCTCAAATGTACAAAAGTAGCAAGACAGTAAAGTTTTGTTTTGATTTTTTTGCTTAAAATACTCTATATTTTTATCTTTATTTTACACTCAATTGTTTAAAAAATGCTTTCAGCACCTGGTATTTTTTACATACTTTTTACAAGCTTCAAAATATTTTTGGGGCATAAAATACTCGCTCAAAATGTACAAAAGTAGCAGGACAACAATGTTTCTCAGGGGTTTCTTGGGGCATAAATACTCTTTTTTTATTTTTTATTAAACAGGTCAATTGCGTTGAAAATTGCTTTCAGCACCTGGTATTTTTACATCCTTTTTTACAAGTTTCAGAATATATTTTTTGGTCATAAAAGACTCTAAATGTACAAAAGTAGCAGGACAGCTCCCTCTGCTGTCCATATTCTAAATGGCAGTTTGTACAAAAATGTGTGATTTTAAAGTCAAATTGACTGTGTTTTTGGTTCCACTTTAGTTTCAAAATATGCACACATACTGTGTTTCTTTGTTTCTTTGTCTGTTGAAGGCTTTACAAAAGAAGATAAAAGCTTACAGCACCTGGTATTCCCAGGCGCTGTCTCCCATCCAAGTACTAACCAGGCCCGACCCTGCTTAGCTTCCGAGATCAGACGAGATCGGGCGTGTTCAGGGTGGTATGGCCGTAAGCGAAGGGCTCTGGGGTGGAGACTGCTTTTATATCCATGTTTCACCAGCTCCAGATGGGGAATGGGACTCGTGCTTTTCCAGGAGGAACAGACAAGCTTTTCTTGTCAACTTGACTCTTTCAACCTAAAGAAAACCCTGCTCAAATGTAAGAGTCAATGTTTCAAGACACCTTTTGGGCTTTCTTTATCATTTGGCCATTTCCCTGCTTTTAGCCTGAATATTATTCTATTATTCCTATGTGTTTTGGCATAAAATACTCTGTTTCCATGAAATACATAGAAAATACCATATAGGCACCACCTGTTTAGTCAAAATAAGTTTTTAGTTTTGTAAATCATTTCAAAAAATGCTGATGGCGCCTGGTATTTTTGCATAAATTACTCTCAAAATGTACAAAAGTAGCAGGACAGCAATGTTTTGCTTAGTTTTTGCTTAAAATACTCTTTTTATCTTTAATTTACACTCAATTGTTTCAAAAAATGCTTTCCGCACCTGATATTTTTACATATTTTTTTACAAGCTTCAAAATATTTTTGGGGGCATAAAATATTCTCTCAAATGTACAAAAGTAGCAGGACAACAATGTTTTTTTTTTTTTTGCATTAATACTCTTTTTTTTTTTTTTTTATAAAACAGGTAAATTGTGCTGAACATTTTTACATACTTTTAACAGGCTTCAAAATATATATATATATTTTTTGGCCTAAAATACTCTCAAATGTACAAAAGTAGCAAGACAGTAAAGTTTTGTTTTGATTTTTTTGCTTAAAATACTCTATATTTTTATCTTTATTTTACACTCAATTGTTTAAAAAATGCTTTCAGCACCTGGTATTTTTTACATACTTTTTACAAGCTTCAAAATATTTTTGGGGCATAAAATACTCGCTCAAAATGTACAAAAGTAGCAGGACAACAATGTTTCTCAGGGGTTTCTTGGGGCATAAATACTCTTTTTTTTATTTTTTATTAAACAGGTCAATTGCGTTGAAAATTGCTTTCAGCACCTGGTATTTTTACATCCTTTTTTACAAGTTTCAGAATATATTTTTTGGTCATAAAAGACTCTAAATGTACAAAAGTAGCAGGACAGCTCCCTCTGCTGTCCATATTCTAAATGGCAGTTTGTACAAAAATGTGTGATTTTAAAGTCAAATTGACTGTGTTTTTGGTTCCACTTTAGTTTCAAAATATGCACACATACTGTGTTTCTTTGTTTCTTTGTCTGTTGAAGGCTTTACAAAAGAAGATAAAAGCTTACAGCACCTGGTATTCCCAGGCGGTCTCCCATCCAAGTACTAACCAGGCCCGACCCTGCTTAGCTTCCGAGATCAGACGAGATCGGGCGTGTTCAGGGTGGTATGGCCGTAAGCGAAGGGCTCTGGGGTGGAGACTGCTTTTATATCAATGTTTCACCAGCTCCAGATGGGGAATGGGACTCGTGCTTTTCCAGGAGGAACAGACAAGCTTTTCTTGTCAACTTGACTCTTTCAACCTAAAGAAAACCCTGCTCAAATGTAAGAGTCAATGTTTCAAGACACCTTTTGGGCTTTCTTTATCATTTGGCCATTTCCCTGCTTTTAGCCTGAATATTATTCTATTATTCCTATGTGTTTTGGCATAAAATACTCTGTTTCCATGAAATACATAGAAAATACCATATAGGCACCACCTGTTTAGTCAAAATAAGTTTTTAGTTTTGTAAATCATTTCAAAAAATGCTGATGGCGCCTGGTATTTTTGCATAAATTACTCTCAAAATGTACAAAAGTAGCAGGACAGCAATGTTTTGCTTAGTTTTTGCTTAAAATACTCTTTTTATCTTTAATTTACACTCAATTGTTTCAAAAAATGCTTTCCGCACCTGATATTTTTTACATATTTTTTTACAAGCTTCAAAATATTTTTGGGGGCATAAAATATTCTCTCAAATGTACAAAAGTAGCAGGACAACAATTTTTTTTTTTTTTTTGCATTAATACTCTTTTTTTTTTTTTTTTATAAAACAGGTAAATTGTGCTGAACATTTTTACATACTTTTAACAGGCTTCAAAATATATATATATATTTTTTGGCCTAAAATACTCTCAAATGTACAAAAGTAGCAAGACAGTAAAGTTTTGTTTTGATTTTTTTGCTTAAAATACTCTATATTTTTATCTTTATTTTACACTCAATTGTTTAAAAAATGCTTTCAGCACCTGGTATTTTTTACATACTTTTTACAAGCTTCAAAATATTTTTGGGGCATAAAATACTCGCTCAAAATGTACAAAAGTAGCAGGACAACAATGTTTCTCAGGGGTTTCTTGGGGCATAAATACTCTTTTTTTATTTTTTATTAAACAGGTCAATTGCGTTGAAAATTGCTTTCAGCACCTGGTATTTTTACATCCTTTTTTACAAGTTTCAGAATATATTTTTTGGTCATAAAAGACTCTAAATGTACAAAAGTAGCAGGACAGCTCCCTCTGCTGTCCATATTCTAAATGGCAGTTTGTACAAAAATGTGTGATTTTAAAGTCAAATTGACTGTGTTTTTGGTTCCACTTTAGTTTCAAAATATGCACACATACTGTGTTTCTTTGTTTCTTTGTCTGTTGAAGGCTTTACAAAAGAAGATAAAAGCTTACAGCACCTGGTATTCCCAGGCGCTGTCTCCCATCCAAGTACTAACCAGGCCCGACCCTGCTTAGCTTCCGAGATCAGACGAGATCGGGCGTGTTCAGGGTGGTATGGCCGTAAGCGAAGGGCTCTGGGGTGGAGACTGCTTTTATATCCATGTTTCACCAGCTCCAGATGGGGAATGGGACTCGTGCTTTTCCAGGAGGAACAGACAAGCTTTTCTTGTCAACTTGACTCTTTCAACCTAAAGAAAACCCTGCTCAAATGTAAGAGTCAATGTTTCAAGACACCTTTTGGGCTTTCTTTATCATTTGGCCATTTCCCTGCTTTTAGCCTGAATATTATTCTATTATTCCTATGTGTTTTGGCATAAAATACTCTGTTTCCATGAAATACATAGAAAATACCATATAGGCACCACCTGTTTAGTCAAAATAAGTTTTTAGTTTTGTAAATCATTTCAAAAAATGCTGATGGCGCCTGGTATTTTTGCATAAATTACTCTCAAAATGTACAAAAGTAGCAGGACAGCAATGTTTTGCTTAGTTTTTGCTTAAAATACTCTTTTTATCTTTAATTTACACTCAATTGTTTCAAAAAATGCTTTCCGCACCTGATATTTTTTACATATTTTTTTACAAGCTTCAAAATATTTTTGGGGGCATAAAATATTCTCTCAAATGTACAAAAGTAGCAGGACAACAATTTTTTTTTTTTTTTTGCATTAATACTCTTTTTTTTTTTTTTTTATAAAACAGGTAAATTGTGCTGAACATTTTTACATACTTTTAACAGGCTTCAAAATATATATATATATTTTTTGGCCTAAAATACTCTCAAATGTACAAAAGTAGCAAGACAGTAAAGTTTTGTTTTGATTTTTTTGCTTAAAATACTCTATATTTTTATCTTTATTTTACACTCAATTGTTTAAAAAATGCTTTCAGCACCTGGTATTTTTTACATACTTTTTACAAGCTTCAAAATATTTTTGGGGCATAAAATACTCGCTCAAAATGTACAAAAGTAGCAGGACAACAATGTTTCTCAGGGGTTTCTTGGGGCATAAATACTCTTTTTTTATTTTTTATTAAACAGGTCAATTGCGTTGAAAATTGCTTTCAGCACCTGGTATTTTTACATCCTTTTTTACAAGTTTCAGAATATATTTTTTGGTCATAAAAGACTCTAAATGTACAAAAGTAGCAGGACAGCTCCCTCTGCTGTCCATATTCTAAATGGCAGTTTGTACAAAAATGTGTGATTTTAAAGTCAAATTGACTGTGTTTTTGGTTCCACTTTAGTTTCAAAATATGCACACATACTGTGTTTCTTTGTTTCTTTGTCTGTTGAAGGCTTTACAAAAGAAGATAAAAGCTTACAGCACCTGGTATTCCCAGGCGCTGTCTCCCATCCAAGTACTAACCAGGCCCGACCCTGCTTAGCTTCCGAGATCAGACGAGATCGGGCGTGTTCAGGGTGGTATGGCCGTAAGCGAAGGGCTCTGGGGTGGAGACTGCTTTTATATCCATGTTTCACCAGCTCCAGATGGGGAATGGGACTCGTGCTTTTCCAGGAGGAACAGACAAGCTTTTCTTGTCAACTTGACTCTTTCAACCTAAAGAAAACCCTGCTCAAATGTAAGAGTCAATGTTTCAAGACACCTTTTGGGCTTTCTTTATCATTTGGCCATTTCCCTGCTTTTAGCCTGAATATTATTCTATTATTCCTATGTGTTTTGGCATAAAATACTCTGTTTCCATGAAATACATAGAAAATACCATATAGGCACCACCTGTTTAGTCAAAATAAGTTTTTAGTTTTGTAAATCATTTCAAAAAATGCTGATGGCGCCTGGTATTTTTGCATAAATTACTCTCAAAATGTACAAAAGTAGCAGGACAGCAATGTTTTGCTTAGTTTTTGCTTAAAATACTCTTTTTATCTTTAATTTACACTCAATTGTTTCAAAAAATGCTTTCCGCACCTGATATTTTTACATATTTTTTTACAAGCTTCAAAATATTTTTGGGGGCATAAAATATTCTCTCAAATGTACAAAAGTAGCAGGACAACAATGTTTTTTTTTTTTTTGCATTAATACTCTTTTTTTTTTTTTTTATAAAACAGGTAAATTGTGCTGAACATTTTTACATACTTTTAACAGGCTTCAAAATATATATATATATTTTTTGGCCTAAAATACTCTCAAATGTACAAAAGTAGCAAGACAGTAAAGTTTTGTTTTGATTTTTTTGCTTAAAATACTCTATATTTTTATCTTTATTTTACACTCAATTGTTTAAAAAATGCTTTCAGCACCTGGTATTTTTTACATACTTTTTACAAGCTTCAAAATATTTTTGGGGCATAAAATACTCGCTCAAAATGTACAAAAGTAGCAGGACAACAATGTTTCTCAGGGGTTTCTTGGGGCATAAATACTCTTTTTTTTATTTTTTATTAAACAGGTCAATTGCGTTGAAAATTGCTTTCAGCACCTGGTATTTTTACATCCTTTTTTACAAGTTTCAGAATATATTTTTTGGTCATAAAAGACTCTAAATGTACAAAAGTAGCAGGACAGCTCCCTCTGCTGTCCATATTCTAAATGGCAGTTTGTACAAAAATGTGTGATTTTAAAGTCAAATTGACTGTGTTTTTGGTTCCACTTTAGTTTCAAAATATGCACACATACTGTGTTTCTTTGTTTCTTTGTCTGTTGAAGGCTTTACAAAAGAAGATAAAAGCTTACAGCACCTGGTATTCCCAGGCGGTCTCCCATCCAAGTACTAACCAGGCCCGACCCTGCTTAGCTTCCGAGATCAGACGAGATCGGGCGTGTTCAGGGTGGTATGGCCGTAAGCGAAGGGCTCTGGGGTGGAGACTGCTTTTATATCAATGTTTCACCAGCTCCAGATGGGGAATGGGACTCGTGCTTTTCCAGGAGGAACAGACAAGCTTTTCTTGTCAACTTGACTCTTTCAACCTAAAGAAAACCCTGCTCAAATGTAAGAGTCAATGTTTCAAGACACCTTTTGGGCTTTCTTTATCATTTGGCCATTTCCCTGCTTTTAGCCTGAATATTATTCTATTATTCCTATGTGTTTTGGCATAAAATACTCTGTTTCCATGAAATACATAGAAAATACCATATAGGCACCACCTGTTTAGTCAAAATAAGTTTTTAGTTTTGTAAATCATTTCAAAAAATGCTGATGGCGCCTGGTATTTTTGCATAAATTACTCTCAAAATGTACAAAAGTAGCAGGACAGCAATGTTTTGCTTAGTTTTTGCTTAAAATACTCTTTTTATCTTTAATTTACACTCAATTGTTTCAAAAAATGCTTTCCGCACCTGATATTTTTTACATATTTTTTTACAAGCTTCAAAATATTTTTGGGGGCATAAAATATTCTCTCAAATGTACAAAAGTAGCAGGACAACAATTTTTTTTTTTTTTTTGCATTAATACTCTTTTTTTTTTTTTTTTATAAAACAGGTAAATTGTGCTGAACATTTTTACATACTTTTAACAGGCTTCAAAATATATATATATATTTTTTGGCCTAAAATACTCTCAAATGTACAAAAGTAGCAAGACAGTAAAGTTTTGTTTTGATTTTTTTGCTTAAAATACTCTATATTTTTATCTTTATTTTACACTCAATTGTTTAAAAAATGCTTTCAGCACCTGGTATTTTTTACATACTTTTTACAAGCTTCAAAATATTTTTGGGGCATAAAATACTCGCTCAAAATGTACAAAAGTAGCAGGACAACAATGTTTCTCAGGGGTTTCTTGGGGCATAAATACTCTTTTTTTATTTTTTATTAAACAGGTCAATTGCGTTGAAAATTGCTTTCAGCACCTGGTATTTTTACATCCTTTTTTACAAGTTTCAGAATATATTTTTTGGTCATAAAAGACTCTAAATGTACAAAAGTAGCAGGACAGCTCCCTCTGCTGTCCATATTCTAAATGGCAGTTTGTACAAAAATGTGTGATTTTAAAGTCAAATTGACTGTGTTTTTGGTTCCACTTTAGTTTCAAAATATGCACACATACTGTGTTTCTTTGTTTCTTTGTCTGTTGAAGGCTTTACAAAAGAAGATAAAAGCTTACAGCACCTGGTATTCCCAGGCGCTGTCTCCCATCCAAGTACTAACCAGGCCCGACCCTGCTTAGCTTCCGAGATCAGACGAGATCGGGCGTGTTCAGGGTGGTATGGCCGTAAGCGAAGGGCTCTGGGGTGGAGACTGCTTTTATATCCATGTTTCACCAGCTCCAGATGGGGAATGGGACTCGTGCTTTTCCAGGAGGAACAGACAAGCTTTTCTTGTCAACTTGACTCTTTCAACCTAAAGAAAACCCTGCTCAAATGTAAGAGTCAATGTTTCAAGACACCTTTTGGGCTTTCTTTATCATTTGGCCATTTCCCTGCTTTTAGCCTGAATATTATTCTATTATTCCTATGTGTTTTGGCATAAAATACTCTGTTTCCATGAAATACATAGAAAATACCATATAGGCACCACCTGTTTAGTCAAAATAAGTTTTTAGTTTTGTAAATCATTTCAAAAAATGCTGATGGCGCCTGGTATTTTTGCATAAATTACTCTCAAAATGTACAAAAGTAGCAGGACAGCAATGTTTTGCTTAGTTTTTGCTTAAAATACTCTTTTTATCTTTAATTTACACTCAATTGTTTCAAAAAATGCTTTCCGCACCTGATATTTTTACATATTTTTTTACAAGCTTCAAAATATTTTTGGGGGCATAAAATATTCTCTCAAATGTACAAAAGTAGCAGGACAACAATGTTTTTTTTTTTTTTGCATTAATACTCTTTTTTTTTTTTATAAAACAGGTAAATTGTGCTGAACATTTTTACATACTTTTAACAGGCTTCAAAATATATATATATATTTTTTGGCCTAAAATACTCTCAAATGTACAAAAGTAGCAAGACAGTAAAGTTTTGTTTTGATTTTTTTGCTTAAAATACTCTATATTTTTATCTTTATTTTACACTCAATTGTTTAAAAAATGCTTTCAGCACCTGGTATTTTTTACATACTTTTTACAAGCTTCAAAATATTTTTGGGGCATAAAATACTCGCTCAAAATGTACAAAAGTAGCAGGACAACAATGTTTCTCAGGGGTTTCTTGGGGCATAAACACTCTTTTTTTATTTTTTATTAAACAGGTAAATTGCGTTGAAAATTGCTTTCAGCACCTGGTATTTTTACATCCTTTTTTACAAGTTTCAGAATATATTTTTTGGTCATAAAAGACTCTAAATGTACAAAAGTAGCAGGACAGCTCCCTCTGCTGTCCATATTCTAAATGGCAGTTTGTACAAAAATGTGTGATTTTAAAGTCAAATTGACTGTGTTTTTGGTTCCACTTTAGTTTCAAAATATGCACACATACTGTGTTTCTTTGTTTCTTTGTCTGTTGAAGGCTTTACAAAAGAAGATAAAAGCTTACAGCACCTGGTATTCCCAGGCGGTCTCCCATCCAAGTACTAACCAGGCCCGACCCCGCTTAGCTTCCGAGATCAGACGAGATCGGGCGTGTTCAGGGTGGTATGGCCGTAAGCGAAGGGCTCTGGGGTGGAGACTGCTTTTATATCCATGTTTCACCAGCTCCAGATGGGGAATGGGACTCGTGCTTTTCCAGGAGGAACAGACAAGCTTTTCTTGTCAACTTGACTCTTTCAACCTAAAGAAAACCCTGCTCAAATGTAAGAGTCAATGTTTCAAGACACCTTTTGGGCTTTCTTTATCATTTGGCCATTTCCCTGCTTTTAGCCTGAATATTATTCTATTATTCCTATGTGTTTTGGCATAAAATACTCTGTTTCCATGAAATACATAGAAAATACCATATAGGCACCACCTGTTTAGTCAAAATAAGTTTTTAGTTTTGTAAATCATTTCAAAAAATGCTGATGGCGCCTGGTATTTTTGCATAAATTACTCTCAAAATGTACAAAAGTAGCAGGACAGCAATGTTTTGCTTAGTTTTTGCTTAAAATACTCTTTTTTATCTTTAATTTACACTCAATTGTTTCAAAAAATGCTTTCCGCACCTGATATTTTTTACATATTTTTTTACAAGCTTCAAAATATTTTTGGGGGCATAAAATATTCTCTCAAATGTACAAAAGTAGCAGGACAACAATTTTTTTTTTTTTTTTGCATTAATACTCTTTTTTTTTTTTTTTTATAAAACAGGTAAATTGTGCTGAACATTTTTACATACTTTTAACAGGCTTCAAAATATATATATATATTTTTTGGCCTAAAATACTCTCAAATGTACAAAAGTAGCAAGACAGTAAAGTTTTGTTTTGATTTTTTTGCTTAAAATACTCTATATTTTTATCTTTATTTTACACTCAATTGTTTAAAAAATGCTTTCAGCACCTGGTATTTTTTACATACTTTTTACAAGCTTCAAAATATTTTTGGGGCATAAAATACTCGCTCAAAATGTACAAAAGTAGCAGGACAACAATGTTTCTCAGGGGTTTCTTGGGGCATAAATACTCTTTTTTTATTTTTTATTAAACAGGTCAATTGCGTTGAAAATTGCTTTCAGCACCTGGTATTTTTACATCCTTTTTTACAAGTTTCAGAATATATTTTTTGGTCATAAAAGACTCTAAATGTACAAAAGTAGCAGGACAGCTCCCTCTGCTGTCCATATTCTAAATGGCAGTTTGTACAAAAATGTGTGATTTTAAAGTCAAATTGACTGTGTTTTTGGTTCCACTTTAGTTTCAAAATATGCACACATACTGTGTTTCTTTGTTTCTTTGTCTGTTGAAGGCTTTACAAAAGAAGATAAAAGCTTACAGCACCTGGTATTCCCAGGCGCTGTCTCCCATCCAAGTACTAACCAGGCCCGACCCTGCTTAGCTTCCGAGATCAGACGAGATCGGGCGTGTTCAGGGTGGTATGGCCGTAAGCGAAGGGCTCTGGGGTGGAGACTGCTTTTATATCCATGTTTCACCAGCTCCAGATGGGGAATGGGACTCGTGCTTTTCCAGGAGGAACAGACAAGCTTTTCTTGTCAACTTGATTCTTTCAACCTAAAGAAAACCCTGCTCAAATGTAAGAGTCAATGTTTCAAGACACCTTTTGGGCTTTCTTTATCATTTGGCCATTTCCCTGCTTTTAGCCTGAATATTATTCTATTATTCCTATGTGTTTTGGCATAAAATACTCTGTTTCCATGAAATACATAGAAAATACCATATAGGCACCACCTGTTTAGTCAAAATAAGTTTTTAGTTTTGTAAATCATTTCAAAAAATGCTGATGGCGCCTGGTATTTTTGCATAAATTACTCTCAAAATGTACAAAAGTAGCAGGACAGCAATGTTTTGCTTAGTTTTTGCTTAAAATACTCTTTTTATCTTTAATTTACACTCAATTGTTTCAAAAAATGCTTTCCGCACCTGATATTTTTACATATTTTTTTACAAGCTTCAAAATATTTTTGGGGGCATAAAATATTCTCTCAAATGTACAAAAGTAGCAGGACAACAATGTTTTTTTTTTTTTTGCATTAATACTCTTTTTTTTTTTTTTTTATAAAACAGGTAAATTGTGCTGAACATTTTTACATACTTTTAACAGGCTTCAAAATATATATATATATTTTTTGGCCTAAAATACTCTCAAATGTACAAAAGTAGCAAGACAGTAAAGTTTTGTTTTGATTTTTTTGCTTAAAATACTCTATATTTTTATCTTTATTTTACACTCAATTGTTTAAAAAATGCTTTCAGCACCTGGTATTTTTTACATACTTTTTACAAGCTTCAAAATATTTTTGGGGCATAAAATACTCGCTCAAAATGTACAAAAGTAGCAGGACAACAATGTTTCTCAGGGGTTTCTTGGGGCATAAATACTCTTTTTTTATTTTTTATTAAACAGGTCAATTGCGTTGAAAATTGCTTTCAGCACCTGGTATTTTTACATCCTTTTTTACAAGTTTCAGAATATATTTTTTGGTCATAAAAGACTCTAAATGTACAAAAGTAGCAGGACAGCTCCCTCTGCTGTCCATATTCTAAATGGCAGTTTGTACAAAAATGTGTGATTTTAAAGTCAAATTGACTGTGTTTTTGGTTCCACTTTAGTTTCAAAATATGCACACATACTGTGTTTCTTTGTTTCTTTGTCTGTTGAAGGCTTTACAAAAGAAGATAAAAGCTTACAGCACCTGGTATTCCCAGGCGGTCTCCCATCCAAGTACTAACCAGGCCCGACCCCGCTTAGCTACGGAGATCAGACGAGATCGGGCGTGTTCAGGGTGGTATGGCCGTAAGCGAAGGGCTCTGGGGTGGAGACTGCTTTTATATCCATGTTTCACCAGCTCCAGATGGGGAATGGGACTCGTGCTTTTCCAGGAGGAACAGACAAGCTTTTCTTGTCAACTTGACTCTTTCAACCTAAAGAAAACCCTGCTCAAATGTAAGAGTCAATGTTTCAAGACACCTTTTGGGCTTTCTTTATCATTTGGCCATTTCCCTGCTTTTAGCCTGAATATTATTCTATTATTCCTATGTGTTTTGGCATAAAATACTCTGTTTCCATGAAATACATAGAAAATACCATATAGGCACCACCTGTTTAGTCAAAATAAGTTTTTAGTTTTGTAAATCATTTCAAAAAATGCTGATGGCGCCTGGTATTTTTGCATAAATTACTCTCAAAATGTACAAAAGTAGCAGGACAGCAATGTTTTGCTTAGTTTTTGCTTAAAATACTCTTTTTATCTTTAATTTACACTCAATTGTTTCAAAAAATGCTTTCCGCACCTGATATTTTTACATATTTTTTTACAAGCTTCAAAATATTTTTGGGGGCATAAAATATTCTCTCAAATGTACAAAAGTAGCAGGACAACAATGTTTTTTTTTTTTTTGCATTAATACTCTTTTTTTTTTTTTTTTATAAAACAGGTAAATTGTGCTGAACATTTTTACATACTTTTAACAGGCTTCAAAATATATATATATATATTTTTTGGCCTAAAATACTCTCAAATGTACAAAAGTAGCAAGACAGTAAAGTTTTGTTTTGATTTTTTTGCTTAAAATACTCTATATTTTTATCTTTATTTTACACTCAATTGTTTAAAAAATGCTTTCAGCACCTGGTATTTTTTACATACTTTTTACAAGCTTCAAAATATTTTTGGGGCATAAAATACTCGCTCAAAATGTACAAAAGTAGCAGGACAACAATGTTTCTCAGGGGTTTCTTGGGGCATAAACACTCTTTTTTTATTTTTTATTAAACAGGTAAATTGCGTTGAAAATTGCTTTCAGCACCTGGTTTTTTTACATCCTTTTTTACAAGTTTCAGAATATATTTTTTGGTCATAAAAGACTCTAAATGTACAAAAGTAGCAGGACAGCTCCCTCTGCTGTCCATATTCTAAATGGCAGTTTGTACAAAAATGTGTGATTTTAAAGTCAAATTGACTGTGTTTTTGGTTCCACTTTAGTTTCAAAATATGCACACATACTGTGTTTCTTTGTTTCTTTGTCTGTTGAAGGCTTTACAAAAGAAGATAAAAGCTTACAGCACCTGGTATTCCCAGGCGGTCTCCCATCCAAGTACTAACCAGGCCCGACCCCGCTTAGCTTCGGAGATCAGACGAGATCGGGCGTGTTCAGGGTGGTATGGCCGTAAGCGAAGGGCTCTGGGGTGGAGACTGCTTTTATATCCATGTTTCACCAGCTCCAGATGGGGAATGGGACTCGTGCTTTTCCAGGAGGAACAGACAAGCTTTTCTTGTCAACTTGACTCTTTCAACCTAAAGAAAACCCTGCTCAAATGTAAGAGTCAATGTTTCAAGACACCTTTTGGGCTTTCTTTATCATTTGGCCATTTCCCTGCTTTTAGCCTGAATATTATTCTATTATTCCTATGTGTTTTGGCATAAAATACTCTGTTTCCATGAAATACATAGAAAATACCATATAGGCACCACCTGTTTAGTCAAAATAAGTTTTTAGTTTTGTAAATCATTTCAAAAAATGCTGATGGCGCCTGGTATTTTTGCATAAATTACTCTCAAAATGTACAAAAGTAGCAGGACAGCAATGTTTTGCTTAGTTTTTGCTTAAAATACTCTTTTTATCTTTAATTTACACTCAATTGTTTCAAAAAATGCTTTCCGCACCTGATATTTTTTACATATTTTTTTACAAGCTTCAAAATATTTTTGGGGGCATAAAATATTCTCTCAAATGTACAAAAGTAGCAGGACAACAATTTTTTTTTTTTTTTTGCATTAATACTCTTTTTTTTTTTTTTTTATAAAACAGGTAAATTGTGCTGAACATTTTTACATACTTTTAACAGGCTTCAAAATATATATATATATTTTTTGGCCTAAAATACTCTCAAATGTACAAAAGTAGCAAGACAGTAAAGTTTTGTTTTGATTTTTTTGCTTAAAATACTCTATATTTTTATCTTTATTTTACACTCAATTGTTTAAAAAATGCTTTCAGCACCTGGTATTTTTTACATACTTTTTACAAGCTTCAAAATATTTTTGGGGCATAAAATACTCGCTCAAAATGTACAAAAGTAGCAGGACAACAATGTTTCTCAGGGGTTTCTTGGGGCATAAATACTCTTTTTTTATTTTTTATTAAACAGGTCAATTGCGTTGAAAATTGCTTTCAGCACCTGGTATTTTTACATCCTTTTTTACAAGTTTCAGAATATATTTTTTGGTCATAAAAGACTCTAAATGTACAAAAGTAGCAGGACAGCTCCCTCTGCTGTCCATATTCTAAATGGCAGTTTGTACAAAAATGTGTGATTTTAAAGTCAAATTGACTGTGTTTTTGGTTCCACTTTAGTTTCAAAATATGCACACATACTGTGTTTCTTTGTTTCTTTGTCTGTTGAAGGCTTTACAAAAGAAGATAAAAGCTTACAGCACCTGGTATTCCCAGGCGGTCTCCCATCCAAGTACTAACCAGGCCCGACCCTGCTTAGCTTCCGAGATCAGACGAGATCGGGCGTGTTCAGGGTGGTATGGCCGTAAGCGAAGGGCTGTGGGGTGGAGACTGCTTTTATATCCATGTTTCACCAGCTCCAGATGGGGAATGGGACTCGTGCTTTTCCAGGAGGAACAGACAAGCTTTTCTTGTCAACTTGACTCTTTCAACCTAAAGAAAACCCTGCTCAAATGTAAGAGTCAATGTTTCAAGACACCTTTTGGGCTTTCTTTATCATTTGGCCATTTCCCTGCTTTTAGCCTGAATATTATTCTATTATTCCTATGTGTTTTGGCATAAAATACTCTGTTTCCATGAAATACATAGAAAATACCATATAGGCACCACCTGTTTAGTCAAAATAAGTTTTTAGTTTTGTAAATCATTTCAAAAAATGCTGATGGCGCCTGGTATTTTTGCATAAATTACTCTCAAAATGTACAAAAGTAGCAGGACAGCAATGTTTTGCTTAGTTTTTGCTTAAAATACTCTTTTTATCTTTAATTTACACTCAATTGTTTCAAAAAATGCTTTCCGCACCTGATATTTTTACATATTTTTTTACAAGCTTCAAAATATTTTTGGGGGCATAAAATATTCTCTCAAATGTACAAAAGTAGCAGGACAACAATGTTTTTTTTTTTTTTGCATTAATACTCTTTTTTTTTTTTTTTTATAAAACAGGTAAATTGTGCTGAACATTTTTACATACTTTTAACAGGCTTCAAAATATATATATATATTTTTTGGCCTAAAATACTCTCAAATGTACAAAAGTAGCAAGACAGTAAAGTTTTGTTTTGATTTTTTTGCTTAAAATACTCTATATTTTTATCTTTATTTTACACTCAATTGTTTAAAAAATGCTTTCAGCACCTGGTATTTTTTACATACTTTTTACAAGCTTCAAAATATTTTTGGGGCATAAAATACTCGCTCAAAATGTACAAAAGTAGCAGGACAACAATGTTTCTCAGGGGTTTCTTGGGGCATAAATACTCTTTTTTTTATTTTTTATTAAACAGGTCAATTGCGTTGAAAATTGCTTTCAGCACCTGGTATTTTTACATCCTTTTTTACAAGTTTCAGAATATATTTTTTGGTCATAAAAGACTCTAAATGTACAAAAGTAGCAGGACAGCTCCCTCTGCTGTCCATATTCTAAATGGCAGTTTGTACAAAAATGTGTGATTTTAAAGTCAAATTGACTGTGTTTTTGGTTCCACTTTAGTTTCAAAATATGCACACATACTGTGTTTCTTTGTTTCTTTGTCTGTTGAAGGCTTTACAAAAGAAGATAAAAGCTTACAGCACCTGGTATTCCCAGGCGGTCTCCCATCCAAGTACTAACCAGGCCCGACCCTGCTTAGCTTCCGAGATCAGACGAGATCGGGCGTGTTCAGGGTGGTATGGCCGTAAGCGAAGGGCTCTGGGGTGGAGACTGCTTTTATATCCATGTTTCACCAGCTCCAGATGGGGAATGGGACTCGTGCTTTTCCAGGAGGAACAGACAAGCTTTTCTTGTCAACTTGACTCTTTCAACCTAAAGAAAACCCTGCTCAAATGTAAGAGTCAATGTTTCAAGACACCTTTTGGGCTTTCTTTATCATTTGGCCATTTCCCTGCTTTTAGCCTGAATATTATTCTATTATTCCTATGTGTTTTGGCATAAAATACTCTGTTTCCATGAAATACATAGAAAATACCATATAGGCACCACCTGTTTAGTCAAAATAAGTTTTTAGTTTTGTAAATCATTTCAAAAAATGCTGATGGCGCCTGGTATTTTTGCATAAATTACTCTCAAAATGTACAAAAGTAGCAGGACAGCAATGTTTTGCTTAGTTTTTGCTTAAAATACTCTTTTTATCTTTAATTTACACTCAATTGTTTCAAAAAATGCTTTCCGCACCTGATATTTTTTACATATTTTTTTACAAGCTTCAAAATATTTTTGGGGGCATAAAATATTCTCTCAAATGTACAAAAGTAGCAGGACAACAATTTTTTTTTTTTTTTTGCATTAATACTTTTTTTTTTTTTTTTATAAAACAGGTAAATTGTGCTGAACATTTTTACATACTTTTAACAGGCTTCAAAATATATATATATATTTTTTGGCCTAAAATACTCTCAAATGTACAAAAGTAGCAAGACAGTAAAGTTTTGTTTTGATTTTTTTGCTTAAAATACTCTATATTTTTATCTTTATTTTACACTCAATTGTTTAAAAAATGCTTTCAGCACCTGGTATTTTTTACATACTTTTTACAAGCTTCAAAATATTTTTGGGGCATAAAATACTCGCTCAAAATGTACAAAAGTAGCAGGACAACAATGTTTCTCAGGGGTTTCTTGGGGCATAAATACTCTTTTTTTATTTTTTATTAAACAGGTCAATTGCGTTGAAAATTGCTTTCAGCACCTGGTATTTTTACATCCTTTTTTACAAGTTTCAGAATATATTTTTTGGTCATAAAAGACTCTAAATGTACAAAAGTAGCAGGACAGCTCCCTCTGCTGTCCATATTCTAAATGGCAGTTTGTACAAAAATGTGTGATTTTAAAGTCAAATTGACTGTGTTTTTGGTTCCACTTTAGTTTCAAAATATGCACACATACTGTGTTTCTTTGTTTCTTTGTCTGTTGAAGGCTTTACAAAAGAAGATAAAAGCTTACAGCACCTGGTATTCCCAGGCGCTGTCTCCCATCCAAGTACTAACCAGGCCCGACCCTGCTTAGCTTCCGAGATCAGACGAGATCGGGCGTGTTCAGGGTGGTATGGCCGTAAGCGAAGGGCTCTGGGGTGGAGACTGCTTTTATATCCATGTTTCACCAGCTCCAGATGGGGAATGGGACTCGTGCTTTTCCAGGAGGAACAGACAAGCTTTTCTTGTCAACTTGACTCTTTCAACCTAAAGAAAACCCTGCTCAAATGTAAGAGTCAATGTTTCAAGACACCTTTTGGGCTTTCTTTATCATTTGGCCATTTCCCTGCTTTTAGCCTGAATATTATTCTATTATTCCTATGTGTTTTGGCATAAAATACTCTGTTTCCATGAAATACATAGAAAATACCATATAGGCACCACCTGTTTAGTCAAAATAAGTTTTTAGTTTTGTAAATCATTTCAAAAAATGCTGATGGCGCCTGGTATTTTTGCATAAATTACTCTCAAAATGTACAAAAGTAGCAGGACAGCAATGTTTTGCTTAGTTTTTGCTTAAAATACTCTTTTTTATCTTTAATTTACACTCAATTGTTTCAAAAAATGCTTTCCGCACCTGATATTTTTTACATATTTTTTTACAAGCTTCAAAATATTTTTGGGGGCATAAAATATTCTCTCAAATGTACAAAAGTAGCAGGACAACAATTTTTTTTTTTTTTTTGCATTAATACTCTTTTTTTTTTTTTTTTATAAAACAGGTAAATTGTGCTGAACATTTTTACATACTTTTAACAGGCTTCAAAATATATATATATATATATTTTTTGGCCTAAAATACTCTCAAATGTACAAAAGTAGCAAGACAGTAAAGTTTTGTTTTGATTTTTTTGCTTAAAATACTCTATATTTTTATCTTTATTTTACACTCAATTGTTTAAAAAATGCTTTCAGCACCTGGTATTTTTTACATACTTTTTACAAGCTTCAAAATATTTTTGGGGCATAAAATACTCGCTCAAAATGTACAAAAGTAGCAGGACAACAATGTTTCTCAGGGGTTTCTTGGGGCATAAATACTCTTTTTTTATTTTTTATTAAACAGGTCAATTGCGTTGAAAATTGCTTTCAGCACCTGGTATTTTTACATCCTTTTTTACAAGTTTCAGAATATATTTTTTGGTCATAAAAGACTCTAAATGTACAAAAGTAGCAGGACAGCTCCCTCTGCTGTCCATATTCTAAATGGCAGTTTGTACAAAAATGTGTGATTTTAAAGTCAAATTGACTGTGTTTTTGGTTCCACTTTAGTTTCAAAATATGCACACATACTGTGTTTCTTTGTTTCTTTGTCTGTTGAAGGCTTTACAAAAGAAGATAAAAGCTTACAGCACCTGGTATTCCCAGGCGCTGTCTCCCATCCAAGTACTAACCAGGCCCGACCCTGCTTAGCTTCCAAGATCAGACGAGATCGGGCGTGTTCAGGGTGGTATGGCCGTAAGCGAAGGGCTCTGGGGTGGAGACTGCTTTTATATCCATGTTTCACCAGCTCCAGATGGGGAATGGGACTCGTGCTTTTCCAGGAGGAACAGACAAGCTTTTCTTGTCAACTTGACTCTTTCAACCTAAAGAAAACCCTGCTCAAATGTAAGAGTCAATGTTTCAAGACACCTTTTGGGCTTTCTTTATCATTTGGCCATTTCCCTGCTTTTAGCCTGAATATTATTCTATTATTCCTATGTGTTTTGGCATAAAATACTCTGTTTCCATGAAATACATAGAAAATACCATATAGGCACCACCTGTTTAGTCAAAATAAGTTTTTAGTTTTGTAAATCATTTCAAAAAATGCTGATGGCGCCTGGTATTTTTGCATAAATTACTCTCAAAATGTACAAAAGTAGCAGGACAGCAATGTTTTGCTTAGTTTTTGCTTAAAATACTCTTTTTATCTTTAATTTACACTCAATTGTTTCAAAAAATGCTTTCCGCACCTGATATTTTTACATATTTTTTTACAAGCTTCAAAATATTTTTGGGGGCATAAAATATTCTCTCAAATGTACAAAAGTAGCAGGACAACAATGTTTTTTTTTTTTTTGCATTAATACTCTTTTTTTTTTTTTTTTTATAAAACAGGTAAATTGTGCTGAACATTTTTACATACTTTTAACAGGCTTCAAAATATATATATATATTTTTTGGCCTAAAATACTCTCAAATGTACAAAAGTAGCAAGACAGTAAAGTTTTGTTTTGATTTTTTTGCTTAAAATACTCTATATTTTTTATCTTTATTTTACACTCAATTGTTTAAAAAATGCTTTCAGCACCTGGTATTTTTTACATACTTTTTACAAGCTTCAAAATATTTTTGGGGCATAAAATACTCGCTCAAAATGTACAAAAGTAGCAGGACAACAATGTTTCTCAGGGGTTTCTTGGGGCATAAACACTCTTTTTTTATTTTTTATTAAACAGGTAAATTGCGTTGAAAATTGCTTTCAGCACCTGGTATTTTTACATCCTTTTTTACAAGTTTCAGAATATATTTTTTGGTCATAAAAGACTCTAAATGTACAAAAGTAGCAGGACAGCTCCCTCTGCTGTCCATATTCTAAATGGCAGTTTGTACAAAAATGTGTGATTTTAAAGTCAAATTGACTGTGTTTTTGGTTCCACTTTAGTTTCAAAATATGCACACATACTGTGTTTCTTTGTTTCTTTGTCTGTTGAAGGCTTTACAAAAGAAGATAAAAGCTTACAGCACCTGGTATTCCCAGGCGGTCTCCCATCCAAGTATTAACCAGGCCCTACCCTGCTTAGCTTCCGAGATCAGACGAGATCGGGCGTGTTCAGGGTGGTATGGCCGTAAGCGAAGGGCTCTGGGGTGGAGACTGCTTTTATATCCATGTTTCACCAGCTCCAGATGGGGAATGGGACTCGTGCTTTTCCAGGAGGAACAGACAAGCTTTTCTTGTCAACTTGACTCTTTCAACCTAAAGAAAACCCTGCTCAAATGTAAGAGTCAATGTTTCAAGACACCTTTTGGGCTTTCTTTATCATTTGGCCATTTCCCTGCTTTTAGCCTGAATATTATTCTATTATTCCTATGTGTTTTGGCATAAAATACTCTGTTTCCATGAAATACATAGAAAATACCATATAGGCACCACCTGTTTAGTCAAAATAAGTTTTTAGTTTTGTAAATCATTTCAAAAAATGCTGATGGCGCCTGGTATTTTTGCATAAATTACTCTCAAAATGTACAAAAGTAGCAGGACAGCAATGTTTTGCTTAGTTTTTGCTTAAAATACTCTTTTTTATCTTTAATTTACACTCAATTGTTTCAAAAAATGCTTTCCGCACCTGATATTTTTTACATATTTTTTTACAAGCTTCAAAATATTTTTGGGGGCATAAAATATTCTCTCAAATGTACAAAAGTAGCAGGACAACAATTTTTTTTTTTTTTTTGCATTAATACTCTTTTTTTTTTTTTTTTATAAAACAGGTAAATTGTGCTGAACATTTTTACATACTTTTAACAGGCTTCAAAATATATATATATATATATTTTTTGGCCTAAAATACTCTCAAATGTACAAAAGTAGCAAGACAGTAAAGTTTTGTTTTGATTTTTTTGCTTAAAATACTCTATATTTTTATCTTTATTTTACACTCAATTGTTTAAAAAATGCTTTCAGCACCTGGTATTTTTTACATACTTTTTACAAGCTTCAAAATATTTTTGGGGCATAAAATACTCGCTCAAAATGTACAAAAGTAGCAGGACAACAATGTTTCTCAGGGGTTTCTTGGGGCATAAATACTCTTTTTTTATTTTTTATTAAACAGGTCAATTGCGTTGAAAATTGCTTTCAGCACCTGGTATTTTTACATCCTTTTTTACAAGTTTCAGAATATATTTTTTGGTCATAAAAGACTCTAAATGTACAAAAGTAGCAGGACAGCTCCCTCTGCTGTCCATATTCTAAATGGCAGTTTGTACAAAAATGTGTGATTTTAAAGTCAAATTGACTGTGTTTTTGGTTCCACTTTAGTTTCAAAATATGCACACATACTGTGTTTCTTTGTTTCTTTGTCTGTTGAAGGCTTTACAAAAGAAGATAAAAGCTTACAGCACCTGGTATTCCCAGGCACTGTCTCCCATCCAAGTACTAACCAGGCCCGACCCTGCTTAGCTTCCAAGATCAGACGAGATCGGGCGTGTTCAGGGTGGTATGGCCGTAAGCGAAGGGCTCTGGGGTGGAGACTGCTTTTATATCCATGTTTCACCAGCTCCAGATGGGGAATGGGACTCGTGCTTTTCCAGGAGGAACAGACAAGCTTTTCTTGTCAACTTGACTCTTTCAACCTAAAGAAAACCCTGCTCAAATGTAAGAGTCAATGTTTCAAGACACCTTTTGGGCTTTCTTTATCATTTGGCCATTTCCCTGCTTTTAGCCTGAATATTATTCTATTATTCCTATGTGTTTTGGCATAAAATACTCTGTTTCCATGAAATACATAGAAAATACCATATAGGCACCACCTGTTTAGTCAAAATAAGTTTTTAGTTTTGTAAATCATTTCAAAAAATGCTGATGGCGCCTGGTATTTTTGCATAAATTACTCTCAAAATGTACAAAAGTAGCAGGACAGCAATGTTTTGCTTAGTTTTTGCTTAAAATACTCTTTTTATCTTTAATTTACACTCAATTGTTTCAAAAAATGCTTTCCGCACCTGATATTTTTACATATTTTTTTACAAGCTTCAAAATATTTTTGGGGGCATAAAATATTCTCTCAAATGTACAAAAGTAGCAGGACAACAATGTTTTTTTTTTTTTTGCATTAATACTCTTTTTTTTTTTTTTTTTATAAAACAGGTAAATTGTGCTGAACATTTTTACATACTTTTAACAGGCTTCAAAATATATATATATATTTTTTGGCCTAAAATACTCTCAAATGTACAAAAGTAGCAAGACAGTAAAGTTTTGTTTTGATTTTTTTGCTTAAAATACTCTATATTTTTTATCTTTATTTTACACTCAATTGTTTAAAAAATGCTTTCAGCACCTGGTATTTTTTACATACTTTTTACAAGCTTCAAAATATTTTTGGGGCATAAAATACTCGCTCAAAATGTACAAAAGTAGCAGGACAACAATGTTTCTCAGGGGTTTCTTGGGGCATAAACACTCTTTTTTTATTTTTTATTAAACAGGTAAATTGCGTTGAAAATTGCTTTCAGCACCTGGTATTTTTACATCCTTTTTTACAAGTTTCAGAATATATTTTTTGGTCATAAAAGACTCTAAATGTACAAAAGTAGCAGGACAGCTCCCTCTGCTGTCCATATTCTAAATGGCAGTTTGTACAAAAATGTGTGATTTTAAAGTCAAATTGACTGTGTTTTTGGTTCCACTTTAGTTTCAAAATATGCACACATACTGTGTTTCTTTGTTTCTTTGTCTGTTGAAGGCTTTACAAAAGAAGATAAAAGCTTACAGCACCTGGTATTCCCAGGCGGTCTCCCATCCAAGTATTAACCAGGCCCTACCCTGCTTAGCTTCCGAGATCAGACGAGATCGGGCGTGTTCAGGGTGGTATGGCCGTAAGCGAAGGGCTCTGGGGTGGAGACTGCTTTTATATCCATGTTTCACCAGCTCCAGATGGGGAATGGGACTCGTGCTTTTCCAGGAGGAACAGACAAGCTTTTCTTGTCAACTTGACTCTTTCAACCTAAAGAAAACCCTGCTCAAATGTAAGAGTCAATGTTTCAAGACACCTTTTGGGCTTTCTTTATCATTTGGCCATTTCCCTGCTTTTAGCCTGAATATTATTCTATTATTCCTATGTGTTTTGGCATAAAATACTCTGTTTCCATGAAATACATAGAAAATACCATATAGGCACCACCTGTTTAGTCAAAATAAGTTTTTAGTTTTGTAAATCATTTCAAAAAATGCTGATGGCGCCTGGTATTTTTGCATAAATTACTCTCAAAATGTACAAAAGTAGCAGGACAGCAATGTTTTGCTTAGTTTTTGCTTAAAATACTCTTTTTTATCTTTAATTTACACTCAATTGTTTCAAAAAATGCTTTCCGCACCTGATATTTTTTACATATTTTTTTACAAGCTTCAAAATATTTTTGGGGGCATAAAATATTCTCTCAAATGTACAAAAGTAGCAGGACAACAATTTTTTTTTTTTTTTTGCATTAATACTCTTTTTTTTTTTTTTTTATAAAACAGGTAAATTGTGCTGAACATTTTTACATACTTTTAACAGGCTTCAAAATATATATATATATTTTTTGGCCTAAAATACTCTCAAATGTACAAAAGTAGCAAGACAGTAAAGTTTTGTTTTGATTTTTTTGCTTAAAATACTCTATATTTTTATCTTTATTTTACACTCAATTGTTTAAAAAATGCTTTCAGCACCTGGTATTTTTTACATACTTTTTACAAGCTTCAAAATATTTTTGGGGCATAAAATACTCGCTCAAAATGTACAAAAGTAGCAGGACAACAATGTTTCTCAGGGGTTTCTTGGGGCATAAATACTCTTTTTTTATTTTTTATTAAACAGGTCAATTGCGTTGAAAATTGCTTTCAGCACCTGGTATTTTTACATCCTTTTTTACAAGTTTCAGAATATATTTTTTGGTCATAAAAGACTCTAAATGTACAAAAGTAGCAGGACAGCTCCCTCTGCTGTCCATATTCTAAATGGCAGTTTGTACAAAAATGTGTGATTTTAAAGTCAAATTGACTGTGTTTTTGGTTCCACTTTAGTTTCAAAATATGCACACATACTGTGTTTCTTTGTTTCTTTGTCTGTTGAAGGCTTTACAAAAGAAGATAAAAGCTTACAGCACCTGGTATTCCCAGGCGCTGTCTCCCATCCAAGTACTAACCAGGCCCGACCCTGCTTAGCTTCCGAGATCAGACGAGATCGGGCGTGTTCAGGGTGGTATGGCCGTAAGCGAAGGGCTCTGGGGTGGAGACTGCTTTTATATCCATGTTTCACCAGCTCCAGATGGGGAATGGGACTCGTGCTTTTCCAGGAGGAACAGACAAGCTTTTCTTGTCAACTTGACTCTTTCAACCTAAAGAAAACCCTGCTCAAATGTAAGAGTCAATGTTTCAAGACACCTTTTGGGCTTTCTTTATCATTTGGCCATTTCCCTGCTTTTAGCCTGAATATTATTCTATTATTCCTATGTGTTTTGGCATAAAATACTCTGTTTCCATGAAATACATAGAAAATACCATATAGGCACCACCTGTTTAGTCAAAATAAGTTTTTAGTTTTGTAAATCATTTCAAAAAATGCTGATGGCGCCTGGTATTTTTGCATAAATTACTCTCAAAATGTACAAAAGTAGCAGGACAGCAATGTTTTGCTTAGTTTTTGCTTAAAATACTCTTTTTATCTTTAATTTACACTCAATTGTTTCAAAAAATGCTTTCCGCACCTGATATTTTTACATATTTTTTTACAAGCTTCAAAATATTTTTGGGGGCATAAAATATTCTCTCAAATGTACAAAAGTAGCAGGACAACAATGTTTTTTTTTTTTTTGCATTAATACTCTTTTTTTTTTTTTTTTATAAAACAGGTAAATTGTGCTGAACATTTTTACATACTTTTAACAGGCTTCAAAATATATATATATATATTTTTTGGCCTAAAATACTCTCAAATGTACAAAAGTAGCAAGACAGTAAAGTTTTGTTTTGATTTTTTTGCTTAAAATACTCTATATTTTTATCTTTATTTTACACTCAATTGTTTAAAAAATGCTTTCAGCACCTGGTATTTTTTACATACTTTTTACAAGCTTCAAAATATTTTTGGGGCATAAAATACTCGCTCAAAATGTACAAAAGTAGCAGGACAACAATGTTTCTCAGGGGTTTCTTGGGGCATAAATACTCTTTTTTTATTTTTTATTAAACAGGTCAATTGCGTTGAAAATTGCTTTCAGCACCTGGTATTTTTACATCCTTTTTTACAAGTTTCAGAATATATTTTTTGGTCATAAAAGACTCTAAATGTACAAAAGTAGCAGGACAGCTCCCTCTGCTGTCCATATTCTAAATGGCAGTTTGTACAAAAATGTGTGATTTTAAAGTCAAATTGACTGTGTTTTTGGTTCCACTTTAGTTTCAAAATATGCACACATACTGTGTTTCTTTGTTTCTTTGTCTGTTGAAGGCTTTACAAAAGAAGATAAAAGCTTACAGCACCTGGTATTCCCAGGCGCTGTCTCCCATCCAAGTACTAACCAGGCCCGACCCTGCTTAGCTTCCGAGATCAGACGAGATCGGGCGTGTTCAGGGTGGTATGGCCGTAAGCGAAGGGCTCTGGGGTGGAGACTGCTTTTATATCCATGTTTCACCAGCTCCAGATGGGGAATGGGACTCGTGCTTTTCCAGGAGGAACAGACAAGCTTTTCTTGTCAACTTGACTCTTTCAACCTAAAGAAAACCCTGCTCAAATGTAAGAGTCAATGTTTCAAGACACCTTTTGGGCTTTCTTTATCATTTGGCCATTTCCCTGCTTTTAGCCTGAATATTATTCTATTATTCCTATGTGTTTTGGCATAAAATACTCTGTTTCCATGAAATACATAGAAAATACCATATAGGCACCACCTGTTTAGTCAAAATAAGTTTTTAGTTTTGTAAATCATTTCAAAAAATGCTGATGGCGCCTGGTATTTTTGCATAAATTACTCTCAAAATGTACAAAAGTAGCAGGACAGCAATGTTTTGCTTAGTTTTTGCTTAAAATACTCTTTTTATCTTTAATTTACACTCAATTGTTTCAAAAAATGCTTTCCGCACCTGATATTTTTACATATTTTTTTACAAGCTTCAAAATATTTTTGGGGGCATAAAATATTCTCTCAAATGTACAAAAGTAGCAGGACAACAATGTTTTTTTTTTTTTTGCATTAATACTCTTTTTTTTTTTTTTTTATAAAACAGGTAAATTGTGCTGAACATTTTTACATACTTTTAACAGGCTTCAAAATATATATATATATTTTTTTGGCCTAAAATACTCTCAAATGTACAAAAGTAGCAAGACAGTAAAGTTTTGTTTTGATTTTTTTGCTTAAAATACTCTATATTTTTATCTTTATTTTACACTCAATTGTTTAAAAAATGCTTTCAGCACCTGGTATTTTTTACATACTTTTTACAAGCTTCAAAATATTTTTGGGGCATAAAATACTCGCTCAAAATGTACAAAAGTAGCAGGACAACAATGTTTCTCAGGGGTTTCTTGGGGCATAAATACTCTTTTTTTATTTTTTATTAAACAGGTCAATTGCGTTGAAAATTGCTTTCAGCACCTGGTATTTTTACATCCTTTTTTACAAGTTTCAGAATATATTTTTTGGTCATAAAAGACTCTAAATGTACAAAAGTAGCAGGACAGCTCCCTCTGCTGTCCATATTCTAAATGGCAGTTTGTACAAAAATGTGTGATTTTAAAGTCAAATTGACTGTGTTTTTGGTTCCACTTTAGTTTCAAAATATGCACACATACTGTGTTTCTTTGTTTCTTTGTCTGTTGAAGGCTTTACAAAAGAAGATAAAAGCTTACAGCACCTGGTATTCCCAGGCGCTGTCTCCCATCCAAGTACTAACCAGGCCCGACCCTGCTTAGCTTCCGAGATCAGACGAGATCGGGCGTGTTCAGGGTGGTATGGCCGTAAGCGAAGGGCTCTGGGGTGGAGACTGCTTTTATATCCATGTTTCACCAGCTCCAGATGGGGAATGGGACTCGTGCTTTTCCAGGAGGAACAGACAAGCTTTTCTTGTCAACTTGACTCTTTCAACCTAAAGAAAACCCTGCTCAAATGTAAGAGTCAATGTTTCAAGACACCTTTTGGGCTTTCTTTATCATTTGGCCATTTCCCTGCTTTTAGCCTGAATATTATTCTATTATTCCTATGTGTTTTGGCATAAAATACTCTGTTTCCATGAAATACATAGAAAATACCATATAGGCACCACCTGTTTAGTCAAAATAAGTTTTTAGTTTTGTAAATCATTTCAAAAAATGCTGATGGCGCCTGGTATTTTTGCATAAATTACTCTCAAAATGTACAAAAGTAGCAGGACAGCAATGTTTTGCTTAGTTTTTGCTTAAAATACTCTTTTTTATCTTTAATTTACACTCAATTGTTTCAAAAAATGCTTTCCGCACCTGATATTTTTTACATATTTTTTTACAAGCTTCAAAATATTTTTGGGGGCATAAAATATTCTCTCAAATGTACAAAAGTAGCAGGACAACAATTTTTTTTTTTTTTTTGCATTAATACTCTTTTTTTTTTTTTTTATAAAACAGGTAAATTGTGCTGAACATTTTTACATACTTTTAACAGGCTTCAAAATATATATATATATATTTTGGCCTAAAATACTCTCAAATGTACAAAAGTAGCAAGACAGTAAAGTTTTGTTTTGATTTTTTTGCTTAAAATACTCTATATTTTTATCTTTATTTTACACTCAATTGTTTAAAAAATGCTTTCAGCACCTGGTATTTTTTACATACTTTTTACAAGCTTCAAAATATTTTTGGGGCATAAAATACTCGCTCAAAATGTACAAAAGTAGCAGGACAACAATGTTTCTCAGGGGTTTCTTGGGGCATAAATACTCTTTTTTTATTTTTTATTAAACAGGTCAATTGCGTTGAAAATTGCTTTCAGCACCTGGTATTTTTACATCCTTTTTTACAAGTTTCAGAATATATTTTTTGGTCATAAAAGACTCTAAATGTACAAAAGTAGCAGGACAGCTCCCTCTGCTGTCCATATTCTAAATGGCAGTTTGTACAAAAATGTGTGATTTTAAAGTCAAATTGACTGTGTTTTTGGTTCCACTTTAGTTTCAAAATATGCACACATACTGTGTTTCTTTGTTTCTTTGTCTGTTGAAGGCTTTACAAAAGAAGATAAAAGCTTACAGCACCTGGTATTCCCAGGCGCTGTCTCCCATCCAAGTACTAACCAGGCCCAACCCTGCTTAGCTTCCGAGATCAGACGAGATCGGGCGTGTTCAGGGTGGTATGGCCGTAAGCGAAGGGCTCTGGGGTGGAGACTGCTTTTATATCCATGTTTCACCAGCTCCAGATGGGGAATGGGACTCGTGCTTTTCCAGGAGGAACAGACAAGCTTTTCTTGTCAACTTGACTCTTTCAACCTAAAGAAAACCCTGCTCAAATGTAAGAGTCAATGTTTCAAGACACCTTTTGGGCTTTCTTTATCATTTGGCCATTTCCCTGCTTTTAGCCTGAATATTATTCTATTATTCCTATGTGTTTTGGCATAAAATACTCTGTTTCCATGAAATACATAGAAAATACCATATAGGCACCACCTGTTTAGTCAAAATAAGTTTTTAGTTTTGTAAATCATTTCAAAAAATGCTGATGGCGCCTGGTATTTTTGCATAAATTACTCTCAAAATGTACAAAAGTAGCAGGACAGCAATGTTTTGCTTAGTTTTTGCTTAAAATACTCTTTTTTATCTTTAATTTACACTCAATTGTTTCAAAAAATGCTTTCCGCACCTGATATTTTTTACATATTTTTTTACAAGCTTCAAAATATTTTTGGGGGCATAAAATATTCTCTCAAATGTACAAAAGTAGCAGGACAACAATTTTTTTTTTTTTTTTGCATTAATACTCTTTTTTTTTTTTTTTTATAAAACAGGTAAATTGTGCTGAACATTTTTACATACTTTTAACAGGCTTCAAAATATATATATATATTTTTTGGCCTAAAATACTCTCAAATGTACAAAAGTAGCAAGACAGTAAAGTTTTGTTTTGATTTTTTTGCTTAAAATACTCTATATTTTTATCTTTATTTTACACTCAATTGTTTAAAAAATGCTTTCAGCACCTGGTATTTTTTACATACTTTTTACAAGCTTCAAAATATTTTTGGGGCATAAAATACTCGCTCAAAATGTACAAAAGTAGCAGGACAACAATGTTTCTCAGGGGTTTCTTGGGGCATAAATACTCTTTTTTTATTTTTTATTAAACAGGTCAATTGCGTTGAAAATTGCTTTCAGCACCTGGTATTTTTACATCCTTTTTTACAAGTTTCAGAATATATTTTTTGGTCATAAAAGACTCTAAATGTACAAAAGTAGCAGGACAGCTCCCTCTGCTGTCCATATTCTAAATGGCAGTTTGTACAAAAATGTGTGATTTTAAAGTCAAATTGACTGTGTTTTTGGTTCCACTTTAGTTTCAAAATATGCACACATACTGTGTTTCTTTGTTTCTTTGTCTGTTGAAGGCTTTACAAAAGAAGATAAAAGCTTATAGCACCTGGTATTCCCAGGCGCTGTCTCCCATCCAAGTACTAACCAGGCCCGACCCTGCTTAGCTTCCGAGATCAGACGAGATCGGGCGTGTTCAGGGTGGTATGGCCGTAAGCGAAGGGCTCTGGGGTGGAGACTGCTTTTATATCCATGTTTCACCAGCTCCAGATGGGGAATGGGACTCGTGCTTTTCCAGGAGGAACAGACAAGCTTTTCTTGTCAACTTGACTCTTTCAACCTAAAGAAAACCCTGCTCAAATGTAAGAGTCAATGTTTCAAGACACCTTTTGGGCTTTCTTTATCATTTGGCCATTTCCCTGCTTTTAGCCTGAATATTATTCTATTATTCCTATGTGTTTTGGCATAAAATACTCTGTTTCCATGAAATACATAGAAAATACCATATAGGCACCACCTGTTTAGTCAAAATAAGTTTTTAGTTTTGTAAATCATTTCAAAAAATGCTGATGGCGCCTGGTATTTTTGCATAAATTACTCTCAAAATGTACAAAAGTAGCAGGACAGCAATGTTTTGCTTAGTTTTTGCTTAAAATACTCTTTTTTATCTTTAATTTACACTCAATTGTTTCAAAAAATGCTTTCCGCACCTGATATTTTTTACATATTTTTTTACAAGCTTCAAAATATTTTTGGGGGCATAAAATATTCTCTCAAATGTACAAAAGTAGCAGGACAACAATTTTTTTTTTTTTTTTGCATTAATACTCTTTTTTTTTTTTTTTTATAAAACAGGTAAATTGTGCTGAACATTTTTACATACTTTTAACAGGCTTCAAAATATATATATATATATTTTTTGGCCTAAAATACTCTCAAATGTACAAAAGTAGCAAGACAGTAAAGTTTTGTTTTGATTTTTTTGCTTAAAATACTCTATATTTTTATCTTTATTTTACACTCAATTGTTTAAAAAATGCTTTCAGCACCTGGTATTTTTTACATACTTTTTACAAGCTTCAAAATATTTTTGGGGCATAAAATACTCGCTCAAAATGTACAAAAGTAGCAGGACAACAATGTTTCTCAGGGGTTTCTTGGGGCATAAATACTCTTTTTTTATTTTTTATTAAACAGGTCAATTGCGTTGAAAATTGCTTTCAGCACCTGGTATTTTTACATCCTTTTTTACAAGTTTCAGAATATATTTTTTGGTCATAAAAGACTCTAAATGTACAAAAGTAGCAGGACAGCTCCCTCTGCTGTCCATATTCTAAATGGCAGTTTGTACAAAAATGTGTGATTTTAAAGTCAAATTGACTGTGTTTTTGGTTCCACTTTAGTTTCAAAATATGCACACATACTGTGTTTCTTTGTTTCTTTGTCTGTTGAAGGCTTTACAAAAGAAGATAAAAGCTTACAGCACCTGGTATTCCCAGGCGCTGTCTCCCATCCAAGTACTAACCAGGCCCGACCCTGCTTAGCTTCCGAGATCAGACGAGATCGGGCGTGTTCAGGGTGGTATGGCCGTAAGCGAAGGGCTCTGGGGTGGAGACTGCTTTTATATCCATGTTTCACCAGCTCCAGATGGGGAATGGGACTCGTGCTTTTCCAGGAGGAACAGACAAGCTTTTCTTGTCAACTTGACTCTTTCAACCTAAAGAAAACCCTGCTCAAATGTAAGAGTCAATGTTTCAAGACACCTTTTGGGCTTTCTTTATCATTTGGCCATTTCCCTGCTTTTAGCCTGAATATTATTCTATTATTCCTATGTGTTTTGGCATAAAATACTCTGTTTCCATGAAATACATAGAAAATACCATATAGGCACCACCTGTTTAGTCAAAATAAGTTTTTAGTTTTGTAAATCATTTCAAAAAATGCTGATGGCGCCTGGTATTTTTGCATAAATTACTCTCAAAATGTACAAAAGTAGCAGGACAGCAATGTTTTGCTTAGTTTTTGCTTAAAATACTCTTTTTTATCTTTAATTTACACTCAATTGTTTCAAAAAATGCTTTCCGCACCTGATATTTTTTACATATTTTTTTACAAGCTTCAAAATATTTTTGGGGGCATAAAATATTCTCTCAAATGTACAAAAGTAGCAGGACAACAATTTTTTTTTTTTTTTTGCATTAATACTCTTTTTTTTTTTTTTTTATAAAACAGGTAAATTGTGCTGAACATTTTTACATACTTTTAACAGGCTTCAAAATATATATATATATATTTTTTGGCCTAAAATACTCTCAAATGTACAAAAGTAGCAAGACAGTAAAGTTTTGTTTTGATTTTTTTGCTTAAAATACTCTATATTTTTATCTTTATTTTACACTCAATTGTTTAAAAAATGCTTTCAGCACCTGGTATTTTTTACATACTTTTTACAAGCTTCAAAATATTTTTGGGGCATAAAATACTCGCTCAAAATGTACAAAAGTAGCAGGACAACAATGTTTCTCAGGGGTTTCTTGGGGCATAAATACTCTTTTTTTATTTTTTATTAAACAGGTCAATTGCGTTGAAAATTGCTTTCAGCACCTGGTATTTTTACATCCTTTTTTACAAGTTTCAGAATATATTTTTTGGTCATAAAAGACTCTAAATGTACAAAAGTAGCAGGACAGCTCCCTCTGCTGTCCATATTCTAAATGGCAGTTTGTACAAAAATGTGTGATTTTAAAGTCAAATTGACTGTGTTTTTGGTTCCACTTTAGTTTCAAAATATGCACACATACTGTGTTTCTTTGTTTCTTTGTCTGTTGAAGGCTTTACAAAAGAAGATAAAAGCTTACAGCACCTGGTATTCCCAGGCGGTCTCCCATCCAAGTACTAACCAGGCCCGACCCTGCTTAGCTTCCGAGATCAGACGAGATCGGGCGTGTTCAGGGTGGTATGGCCGTAAGCGAAGGGCTCTGGGGTGGAGACTGCTTTTATATCCATGTTTCACCAGCTCCAGATGGGGAATGGGACTCGTGCTTTTCCAGGAGGAACAGACAAGCTTTTCTTGTCAACTTGACTCTTTCAACCTAAAGAAAACCCTGCTCAAATGTAAGAGTCAATGTTTCAAGACACCTTTTGGGCTTTCTTTATCATTTGGCCATTTCCCTGCTTTTAGCCTGAATATTATTCTATTATTCCTATGTGTTTTGGCATAAAATACTCTGTTTCCATGAAATACATAGAAAATACCATATAGGCACCACCTGTTTAGTCAAAATAAGTTTTTAGTTTTGTAAATCATTTCAAAAAATGCTGATGGCGCCTGGTATTTTTGCATAAATTACTCTCAAAATGTACAAAAGTAGCAGGACAGCAATGTTTTGCTTAGTTTTTGCTTAAAATACTCTTTTTATCTTTAATTTACACTCAATTGTTTCAAAAAATGCTTTCCGCACCTGATATTTTTTACATATTTTTTTACAAGCTTCAAAATATTTTTGGGGGCATAAAATATTCTCTCAAATGTACAAAAGTAGCAGGACAACAATTTTTTTTTTTTTTTTGCATTAATACTTTTTTTTTTTTTTTTATAAAACAGGTAAATTGTGCTGAACATTTTTACATACTTTTAACAGGCTTCAAAATATATATATATATTTTTTGGCCTAAAATACTCTCAAATGTACAAAAGTAGCAAGACAGTAAAGTTTTGTTTTGATTTTTTTGCTTAAAATACTCTATATTTTTATCTTTATTTTACACTCAATTGTTTAAAAAATGCTTTCAGCACCTGGTATTTTTTACATACTTTTTACAAGCTTCAAAATATTTTTGGGGCATAAAATACTCGCTCAAAATGTACAAAAGTAGCAGGACAACAATGTTTCTCAGGGGTTTCTTGGGGCATAAATACTCTTTTTTTATTTTTTATTAAACAGGTCAATTGCGTTGAAAATTGCTTTCAGCACCTGGTATTTTTACATCCTTTTTTACAAGTTTCAGAATATATTTTTTGGTCATAAAAGACTCTAAATGTACAAAAGTAGCAGGACAGCTCCCTCTGCTGTCCATATTCTAAATGGCAGTTTGTACAAAAATGTGTGATTTTAAAGTCAAATTGACTGTGTTTTTGGTTCCACTTTAGTTTCAAAATATGCACACATACTGTGTTTCTTTGTTTCTTTGTCTGTTGAAGGCTTTACAAAAGAAGATAAAAGCTTACAGCACCTGGTATTCCCAGGCGCTGTCTCCCATCCAAGTACTAACCAGGCCCGACCCTGCTTAGATTCCGAGATCAGACGAGATCGGGCGTGTTCAGGGTGGTATGGCCGTAAGCGAAGGGCTCTGGGGTGGAGACTGCTTTTATATCCATGTTTCACCAGCTCCAGATGGGGAATGGGACTCGTGCTTTTCCAGGAGGAACAGACAAGCTTTTCTTGTCAACTTGACTCTTTCAACCTAAAGAAAACCCTGCTCAAATGTAAGAGTCAATGTTTCAAGACACCTTTTGGGCTTTCTTTATCATTTGGCCATTTCCCTGCTTTTAGCCTGAATATTATTCTATTATTCCTATGTGTTTTGGCATAAAATACTCTGTTTCCATGAAATACATAGAAAATACCATATAGGCACCACCTGTTTAGTCAAAATAAGTTTTTAGTTTTGTAAATCATTTCAAAAAATGCTGATGGCGCCTGGTATTTTTGCATAAATTACTCTCAAAATGTACAAAAGTAGCAGGACAGCAATGTTTTGCTTAGTTTTTGCTTAAAATACTCTTTTTTATCTTTAATTTACACTCAATTGTTTCAAAAAATGCTTTCCGCACCTGATATTTTTTACATATTTTTTTACAAGCTTCAAAATATTTTTGGGGGCATAAAATATTCTCTCAAATGTACAAAAGTAGCAGGACAACAATTTTTTTTTTTTTTTTGCATTAATACTCTTTTTTTTTTTTTTTTATAAAACAGGTAAATTGTGCTGAACATTTTTACATACTTTTAACAGGCTTCAAAATATATATATATATATATTTTTTGGCCTAAAATACTCTCAAATGTACAAAAGTAGCAAGACAGTAAAGTTTTGTTTTGATTTTTTTGCTTAAAATACTCTATATTTTTATCTTTATTTTACACTCAATTGTTTAAAAAATGCTTTCAGCACCTGGTATTTTTTACATACTTTTTACAAGCTTCAAAATATTTTTGGGGCATAAAATACTCGCTCAAAATGTACAAAAGTAGCAGGACAACAATGTTTCTCAGGGGTTTCTTGGGGCATAAATACTCTTTTTTTATTTTTTATTAAACAGGTCAATTGCGTTGAAAATTGCTTTCAGCACCTGGTATTTTTACATCCTTTTTTACAAGTTTCAGAATATATTTTTTGGTCATAAAAGACTCTAAATGTACAAAAGTAGCAGGACAGCTCCCTCTGCTGTCCATATTCTAAATGGCAGTTTGTACAAAAATGTGTGATTTTAAAGTCAAATTGACTGTGTTTTTGGTTCCACTTTAGTTTCAAAATATGCACACATACTGTGTTTCTTTGTTTCTTTGTCTGTTGAAGGCTTTACAAAAGAAGATAAAAGCTTACAGCACCTGGTATTCCCAGGCGCTGTCTCCCATCCAAGTACTAACCAGGCCCGACCCTGCTTAGATTCCGAGATCAGACGAGATCGGGCGTGTTCAGGGTGGTATGGCCGTAAGCGAAGGGCTCTGGGGTGGAGACTGCTTTTATATCCATGTTTCACCAGCTCCAGATGGGGAATGGGACTCGTGCTTTTCCAGGAGGAACAGACAAGCTTTTCTTGTCAACTTGACTCTTTCAACCTAAAGAAAACCCTGCTCAAATGTAAGAGTCAATGTTTCAAGACACCTTTTGGGCTTTCTTTATCATTTGGCCATTTCCCTGCTTTTAGCCTGAATATTATTCTATTATTCCTATGTGTTTTGGCATAAAATACTCTGTTTCCATGAAATACATAGAAAATACCATATAGGCACCACCTGTTTAGTCAAAATAAGTTTTTAGTTTTGTAAATCATTTCAAAAAATGCTGATGGCGCCTGGTATTTTTGCATAAATTACTCTCAAAATGTACAAAAGTAGCAGGACAGCAATGTTTTGCTTAGTTTTTGCTTAAAATACTCTTTTTTATCTTTAATTTACACTCAATTGTTTCAAAAAATGCTTTCCGCACCTGATATTTTTTACATATTTTTTTACAAGCTTCAAAATATTTTTGGGGGCATAAAATATTCTCTCAAATGTACAAAAGTAGCAGGACAACAATTTTTTTTTTTTTTTTGCATTAATACTCTTTTTTTTTTTTTTTTATAAAACAGGTAAATTGTGCTGAACATTTTTACATACTTTTAACAGGCTTCAAAATATATATATATATATATTTTTTGGCCTAAAATACTCTCAAATGTACAAAAGTAGCAAGACAGTAAAGTTTTGTTTTGATTTTTTTGCTTAAAATACTCTATATTTTTATCTTTATTTTACACTCAATTGTTTAAAAAATGCTTTCAGCACCTGGTATTTTTTACATACTTTTTACAAGCTTCAAAATATTTTTGGGGCATAAAATACTCGCTCAAAATGTACAAAAGTAGCAGGACAACAATGTTTCTCAGGGGTTTCTTGGGGCATAAATACTCTTTTTTTATTTTTTATTAAACAGGTCAATTGCGTTGAAAATTGCTTTCAGCACCTGGTATTTTTACATCCTTTTTTACAAGTTTCAGAATATATTTTTTGGTCATAAAAGACTCTAAATGTACAAAAGTAGCAGGACAGCTCCCTCTGCTGTCCATATTCTAAATGGCAGTTTGTACAAAAATGTGTGATTTTAAAGTCAAATTGACTGTGTTTTTGGTTCCACTTTAGTTTCAAAATATGCACACATACTGTGTTTCTTTGTTTCTTTGTCTGTTGAAGGCTTTACAAAAGAAGATAAAAGCTTACAGCACCTGGTATTCCCAGGCGCTGTCTCCCATCCAAGTACTAACCAGGCCCGACCCTGCTTAGCTTCCAAGATCAGACGAGATCGGGCGTGTTCAGGGTGGTATGGCCGTAAGCGAAGGGCTCTGGGGTGGAGACTGCTTTTATATCCATGTTTCACCAGCTCCAGATGGGGAATGGGACTCGTGCTTTTCCAGGAGGAACAGACAAGCTTTTCTTGTCAACTTGACTCTTTCAACCTAAAGAAAACCCTGCTCAAATGTAAGAGTCAATGTTTCAAGACACCTTTTGGGCTTTCTTTATCATTTGGCCATTTCCCTGCTTTTAGCCTGAATATTATTCTATTATTCCTATGTGTTTTGGCATAAAATACTCTGTTTCCATGAAATACATAGAAAATACCATATAGGCACCACCTGTTTAGTCAAAATAAGTTTTTAGTTTTGTAAATCATTTCAAAAAATGCTGATGGCGCCTGGTATTTTTGCATAAATTACTCTCAAAATGTACAAAAGTAGCAGGACAGCAATGTTTTGCTTAGTTTTTGCTTAAAATACTCTTTTTATCTTTAATTTACACTCAATTGTTTCAAAAAATGCTTTCCGCACCTGATATTTTTACATATTTTTTTACAAGCTTCAAAATATTTTTGGGGGCATAAAATATTCTCTCAAATGTACAAAAGTAGCAGGACAACAATGTTTTTTTTTTTTTTGCATTAATACTCTTTTTTTTTTTTTTTTTATAAAACAGGTAAATTGTGCTGAACATTTTTACATACTTTTAACAGGCTTCAAAATATATATATATATTTTTTGGCCTAAAATACTCTCAAATGTACAAAAGTAGCAAGACAGTAAAGTTTTGTTTTGATTTTTTTGCTTAAAATACTCTATATTTTTATCTTTATTTTACACTCAATTGTTTAAAAAATGCTTTCAGCACCTGGTATTTTTTACATACTTTTTACAAGCTTCAAAATATTTTTGGGGCATAAAATACTCGCTCAAAATGTACAAAAGTAGCAGGACAACAATGTTTCTCAGGGGTTTCTTGGGGCATAAACACTCTTTTTTTATTTTTTATTAAACAGGTAAATTGCGTTGAAAATTGCTTTCAGCACCTGGTATTTTTACATCCTTTTTTACAAGTTTCAGAATATATTTTTTGGTCATAAAAGACTCTAAATGTACAAAAGTAGCAGGACAGCTCCCTCTGCTGTCCATATTCTAAATGGCAGTTTGTACAAAAATGTGTGATTTTAAAGTCAAATTGACTGTGTTTTTGGTTCCACTTTAGTTTCAAAATATGCACACATACTGTGTTTCTTTGTTTCTTTGTCTGTTGAAGGCTTTACAAAAGAAGATAAAAGCTTACAGCACCTGGTATTCCCAGGCGGTCTCCCATCCAAGTATTAACCAGGCCCTACCCTGCTTAGCTTCCGAGATCAGACGAGATCGGGCGTGTTTTTTTTTTTTTTATCTTTTATTATCAAAAACATCTTAAAACAAGTATTTACATATATTTACATGAATGTACAGACATACATGACACACAAGGGCAAGGGAATGGGATACACAAGGGCAGGGGGAGACGAGACAAAAAATTACAGAAAATCAAACACACAATCATTCTCCAAACATTCTTCAGTGATGGGGGGTGATGCCGTGGTTGGGGGGGGTGATGCCGGGGTCAGAAGAGGATGTCCAGGTTTCCAGAGGGTGTGAGGTGGATCAGGGTGTTGTGGGGGACGAGGTGGGTGATGAACCGGTGCTCTGCTGCCATGTGGAGGTGTCGGAGGTGTGCGGCCAAGAGTCCTTTGAAGATGGGCCAGGGTGCTGCTGTTTTATTGTCACGGAGATGGATGTTCCTGTTGAGATATAATGTGTACCGGGCTATGGAGAGGGTTAGTCGGGCGAGATGGGTGTTGGCTCCAGAGCGACTCTGTCCGGGACCAAAGAGGAGGAGCCAGGGCTCCTGGTCGTCCCCTCCTAGGGCCGCCGGCGGTGGGAGCCTCCAGGACAGCCTCCGAGCGAGGAGGTCCTGCAGTCGGGACCAGAACGGGCGGACGGCCGGGCAGGTGTACAGCATGTGCTCCAGGGTCTCGGGGGGTCCGTGGCACACGGGGCAGTCCGCAGCGTAGCTGTCGGGAAGAAATGCGTGCAGTGCTGCGGATGTAAAGACGATCCTGTGTCTAAATCTGAAGTCAAAATGACCTACGTTATGTGGGGTGTACCAATTAAAGATGTTGGCCCAGATGGTTGCGATAGTGCGTGCGGGGAATGTTAATGACCATTTGTGTTCCGAGGCGGGACGCCCGAGCACTCCCGGCAACAACAACTGATACAGGATGCGGGTGGGTAGGTCTGTGAAAATCCTAAACCTCCCCGTGCTAACAAATACATTAAAATTCAACTTACCTGTCGTGCTCCCCATTTGGCCCAAAGTGCTTCCCCAATGCCTGACCAGATTCCTGTTAAAAATACTTACCATACCACTAATATACTTTTTCCTAAACACTTTACCTGCTAACCTAAAACACTTCCCTATGTAATCTACACTAAAATTACCTTTCACGTCAAATACCTTACCTACATATTCCAGCCCAGCCTCCTCCATCGCCCCACTGATCATGCACTCGCGCTTCCCGGGGGGAGCGGAGAGCAAGTCAGGGTTATGACGGAGGGGCATGTGCGCGAGACCCTCACCGCTGTCTGGAACCGCCACAGTCAGGGGCCTGAAAGTCCTCCACGCCTCCAAGAGTTCCCTCTCGAAGGGGGGGAGGCCTTCCAGGACCGAAACAGGGGGCAACAAACACAAATTATAAACACCAAACTTACCTAGACTATTAACAAACTCACCTATATAATCCTTCCATGGAGCATCTACCTCAACGTCTAGAAATTTCCGAATTGTTTTCAGCCTGAAGGCCTTCTTCCTTAACTCTAAATCTGCTAACTTTAAACCTCCCTGATCGTACTCACCTATCATAACCTTATGTGCAATAAAGCCCCTCTCACGATTCCACAAAAAGTGGTTTATCACTAACCTTAATTTGTTAGCATAGACCCCCGGCAGGCCGTACACGGAGAGTGCATGGTTCAACATGGACATGCACAAAGAATTTACAACTAAGACTTTACCTTTTAATGTCAGATTACGACGTCTCCAAAAATTCAAGCGCGCTGTAATTTTCTCGCACAAAGGCGACCAAAGTGCAGTACGACACGCCTCCTCGTCTCTGCCCAGGGGGACGCCGAGGACCTTGTAGGAGTCCCCGGCCTCCCGGAGCTGGACAGGGAGAGGAACAGGCGTGACGCTGCCGCAAAATTTAACCGTGGTTTTATCGAAATTGATTTTGGCCCCTGAAGCGAGGCCGTAAACATTGAGCACGTGGAGAGAGGCGTTCAGGCTCTCCACGTCTCGGAGGATCAGATTCGTGTCATCTGCGTACTGAAAAATTTTGACTTCCCTACCCGCAGGCGTGGTCAGTCCCCTCACCGCCGCGTCCGCCCTCAACATGGCCGCCAAAGGCTCAGCGGCGATGCTGTAGAGGAGCGACGAGAGGGGACAGCCCTGCCTGACTGATCTTTTTAAGGGGAAAGAGTCAGTTAGAAACCCGTTGACTTTGACCTTACTGACCGCAAAGGAATAGATGAGCTGTAGCCAATTAACAAACCGTTCGCCGAAACCTAACTTACCTAATACAGTCCAGAGGAACGAATGCTCAACTCTGTCGAACGCCTTGTTAAAGTCTACACTAACGTGAATACCACCGGTCGCGTGCATCTGCCGAAGGAGATATCTCAGAGACAAAACTGTGTCTGAGATGTCCCTCCCGGGGACGCTGTAGGCCTGCGAGGGGTGTATGACGGATCCAATCACACGCTTTAACCTACCTGCTAATACCTTTGCTAAAATTTTATAGTCTACGTTCAAAAGGCTAATGGGCCTGTAGTTGGCGAGGCTGCTCCTGTCGCCCTTCTTAAAAAGCAGAGTGACGACACTCATCGCAAAACCATCGCCAACTCTACTCTCACTCTCAAAATCCTGATATAATAGGAGTAGGATCGGAGCTAACCTGGAAGCGAAACGCTTGAAAAACTCACAGGTTAGTCCGTCCTCTCCGGGGCTTTTCCCTGTATTTAAACTCTTGACTGCAGCCTCTATCTCCATGAGAGACAGAGGCGCGTCGCACAGCTCCCTATCCTCCCTGCTCAGTGTGCGCTCCAGAGCACCTACAGCCTGGTCTAAAGCCTGCTCTGCCACTCCGTCTGAACTAAAAAGCCTACTATAGAAATCCTGCGCTGTCTCTAAAACCTCACTTACCTCGGAAACAATCTTACCTGTCTTATCTATCAACTTATCTATGTGCATCTTTCCCTGTGTAACCTTCTCACAGCCGAAGAAGAACGCTGTCGAGCGTTCTCCCTCGACTGTGTGTCTGGCTTTTGCCCTCAAAATTGCACCCTGACACCTACTTACCTCCAGCTGCTCCAGCTCAGCGCGCACCACCAGGTACTCTGGATCCACAGGGCCAGTGGTGGAAGCTGCGCCCTGGTCCAGGACCTGCAGGCGCTGGCGGAGAGCGGTCTCCCTCCTGGTCGACAGCCACGCCTTGTGTTTGCTGTAATTGACACAGAGCTTTTTAATGCGTGTTTTTGCCGTCGGCCACCAATCGACCACGCTGTCGATCAGCTCCAGCTCCATGTCAAATACATCAAACAAAAAGTCCATTTTCCTACAAAAAGTTTCATCACCGAGGATGGAGCTGTTTAGGACCCACAGTCCTCCATTCCTCGGTGATGAAACTAACCCAAAATAAATATCTAAAGTGGAGTGATCACTCAAGCCTGACCACTTGTAGGAAGCACCACTGACTCTCTGTGCCAGGTCTGAGGAGGCAAAACAGAGGTCAATGCGGGACTGCTTCAGGACGCCCTGGACGACCTGCCGCCTGGAGAAATCCTTCAGGAAGGGGTGGACGAACCGCCACACCTCCGTCAGGTTCCTGCTGGCGGCTTCTTCCAACAGGGCTGTCCTGGCAGTGCTGTTTTTAAAAGAGTTGTTAATGCCGATGTCTGTCTTGCAAAGTGTTGTATTAAAGTCACCGATTATGATTGTATTGTCGTTCGCAAAGCGAAATATTTTTTTGAAGAATTGCCTCCTCAGACCATCATCGTTCGGGGCGTAGATGTTAATTAGTCTGAACTTCACTGTGTCCGTGAAGTCCAGGACCAGGAAGGAGCCCTCTGGGTCGGCGTGTACCAGGGTGGGTTGGCCTAAGACACCAGGCCTCACCACCGTGGCCACACCGCGCGAGCACGCCGTGCCCAGGGCCCAAAATACAGAGCCTACTCCCATGCTCCGCACTTGTTGCGCGTGGCTGACATCCCAGTGCGTTTCTTGGATGCAGAGCACGTCCCACTTGGAAAAGTGTAACGCGCTCTGCATCCGCACTGGGCTCCGCAGGCCGCCTGCGTTCCAAGAGGACAAGGAGAACGCCATTAAGAGGAGACCTTGGAGGATGTAACCCATCTTTTATTTAGACTTCTTTTTGGCGCCCGTCGCATCCGACTGCCACACTCTTTTTCTGACTTCACGGGTGGAGAAATCCATGAAGTCATCATTAAAAACAGTCTCGAGCTCACCTCGTGGGGCAGAGCTGCGTGTGGAGGATGGTGGGTTGATGGAGCTTTCTGCTGGCGCTTTTGAGGTGGTTGGAACGGAGGAGGCAGAGCCGCTCTCAGCAGCAGCGCCCTCTCCGTCTCCTGCCACCTGCTTCCTGCGTCTTGCCCCTTTCTTATCCTTCTTCTCCACCTGTCCCCTCTTACCACCGTCCGACTGGAGCTTGGGATCATCACCCAGCCCTGTGGTGATGTCCCCCCCTTTGGAGGTAAGATGCGGGGCCTGTCCCGCACCCATCCTCCTCCCGGGTTCAGCCTCTTCCTCCACGGGCTTAGGAGTTGGACCCTCACGAGTCCCCTCCCTCTGGTCAGGAGGAGCAGTTTGTCCTGCTCCCACCTTCCCAGACGCCAGCGCTGAGCCGAGCACCATCTCCAGTGCGACGGACGCCTCCTCGTCTGAGGAGTCAGAGGAGCAAGAGGAGCCAGACACCTCTGGCTCCCCTGACTCCTCCACAGCCTCCTCCTCCAAAAACTCCTCTACTTCGGAGAGAGCAGTTGCGGGCACGTTCTGGGCCACGTCACTGCTCTCTCCTCCAATGCCGTCCTCCCTGTCCTCCCCTCTGTCCTCCCCTCTGTCCTCCTCTCTGTCCTCCTCTCTGTCCTCCTCTCTGTCACCCGCACCACACGGACATAAGTGGCGGAACATGCGGCACTCTCTGCACTTCGGGGCCCGCTGCGCGACGCACTCGCGCGCGTAATGCCCCTGGCTCCCGCAGTTGCGGCACAGAAAGTCAGGGCACTCCCTCAGAATATGGCCAGGCTGGAGACACCCCCTACACACCCGCACCTGCCTGTCGTGTATTACCCTGAAGTACTCGGGGCCCCCCGCGGTGTCAAACCTGACAGAATACGGTAAGGACTGCACCGTGTCCGTGAACCTTACCCGTACAAACCTGGTGCCGTCCGCCACGTTCGTCCCCGGCCACATTCTCCTCCTCACCTCGGAGACCGCAGAGACCCCCCAGGCGTAGAGCTTGGCCAGGATCTCCTCGTCCTCGATATAAGCCGGCAGCCCCATGAAGGACACGACCAGCTCATCCACCGAGATGTCACGGGCGTGAACCCTGACTCCTCCAATGCAGTACCCGTCCAGGAGCCGCTCCTTCGCTTTGGTGGTACTGACGGTTACTTCATATTTGTCCTTCGAGATGAGTCTGCATGCTACTATGGAGCCGCACACCTCCTGTGTCGCTTTTAAGAATGCAAGTGGCGTGATTTGTGCTCCCTCCGTCAACTCCAACACCACAGTGAGTTCTTTCATAAATTTCATTCTTCTTTCTTCGTTCTTTCTATTATTTACAGATTCATTCAGACTTTTCCTTGCCTTTGTCGTGTCCATTCCAGTGTCCGATGCCGTGTTGTCCGTCCTTTGAGCCATGCTCACAAAAAAACAAAAAATCCACCTCCCAGTAAGTTTACTGGGAGGGGAACAAACAAAAGAACTGCAAAAAGTAAATGAAAATGATCAAAATAACGATTAAAAACTCAAAAAAACTCCCAAACCTCCAGCTCCAGACCATGCAGCACACCACAAATTGCACGCACCTGCACTGATTGCAAAGGGGCGGGTCCAGGGTGGTATGGCCGTGAGCGAAGGGCTCTGGGGTGGAGACTGCTTTTATATCCATGTTTCACCAGCTCCAGATGGGGAATGGGACTCGTGCTTTTCCAGGAGGAACAGACAAGCTTTTCTTGTCAACTTGACTCTTTCAACCTAAAGAAAACCCTGCTCAAATGTAAGAGTCAATGTTTCAAGACACCTTTTGGGCTTTCTTTATCATTTGGCCATTTCCCTGCTTTTAGCCTGAATATTATTCTATTATTCCTATGTGTTTTGGCATAAAATACTCTGTTTCCATGAAATACATAGAAAATACCATATAGGCACCACCTGTTTAGTCAAAATAAGTTTTTAGTTTTGTAAATCATTTCAAAAAATGCTGATGGCGCCTGGTATTTTTGCATAAATTACTCTCAAAATGTACAAAAGTAGCAGGACAGCAATGTTTTGCTTAGTTTTTGCTTAAAATACTCTTTTTATCTTTAATTTACACTCAATTGTTTCAAAAAATGCTTTCCGCACCTGATATTTTTTACATATTTTTTTACAAGCTTCAAAATATTTTTGGGGGCATAAAATATTCTCTCAAATGTACAAAAGTAGCAGGACAACAATTTTTTTTTTTTTTTTGCATTAATACTTTTTTTTTTTTTTTTATAAAACAGGTAAATTGTGCTGAACATTTTTACATACTTTTAACAGGCTTCAAAATATATATATATATTTTTTGGCCTAAAATACTCTCAAATGTACAAAAGTAGCAAGACAGTAAAGTTTTGTTTTGATTTTTTTGCTTAAAATACTCTATATTTTTATCTTTATTTTACACTCAATTGTTTAAAAAATGCTTTCAGCACCTGGTATTTTTTACATACTTTTTACAAGCTTCAAAATATTTTTGGGGCATAAAATACTCGCTCAAAATGTACAAAAGTAGCAGGACAACAATGTTTCTCAGGGGTTTCTTGGGGCATAAATACTCTTTTTTTATTTTTTATTAAACAGGTCAATTGCGTTGAAAATTGCTTTCAGCACCTGGTATTTTTACATCCTTTTTTACAAGTTTCAGAATATATTTTTTGGTCATAAAAGACTCTAAATGTACAAAAGTAGCAGGACAGCTCCCTCTGCTGTCCATATTCTAAATGGCAGTTTGTACAAAAATGTGTGATTTTAAAGTCAAATTGACTGTGTTTTTGGTTCCACTTTAGTTTCAAAATATGCACACATACTGTGTTTCTTTGTTTCTTTGTCTGTTGAAGGCTTTACAAAAGAAGATAAAAGCTTACAGCACCTGGTATTCCCAGGCGCTGTCTCCCATCCAAGTACTAACCAGGCCCAACCCTGCTTAGCTTCCGAGATCAGACGAGATCGGGCGTGTTCAGGGTGGTATGGCCGTAAGCGAAGGGCTCTGGGGTGGAGACTGCTTTTATATCCATGTTTCACCAGCTCCAGATGGGGAATGGGACTCGTGCTTTTCCAGGAGGAACAGACAAGCTTTTCTTGTCAACTTGACTCTTTCAACCTAAAGAAAACCCTGCTCAAATGTAAGAGTCAATGTTTCAAGACACCTTTTGGGCTTTCTTTATCATTTGGCCATTTCCCTGCTTTTAGCCTGAATATTATTCTATTATTCCTATGTGTTTTGGCATAAAATACTCTGTTTCCATGAAATACATAGAAAATACCATATAGGCACCACCTGTTTAGTCAAAATAAGTTTTTAGTTTTGTAAATCATTTCAAAAAATGCTGATGGCGCCTGGTATTTTTGCATAAATTACTCTCAAAATGTACAAAAGTAGCAGGACAGCAATGTTTTGCTTAGTTTTTGCTTAAAATACTCTTTTTATCTTTAATTTACACTCAATTGTTTCAAAAAATGCTTTCCGCACCTGATATTTTTACATATTTTTTTACAAGCTTCAAAATATTTTTGGGGGCATAAAATATTCTCTCAAATGTACAAAAGTAGCAGGACAACAATGTTTTTTTTTTTTTTGCATTAATACTCTTTTTTTTTTTTTTTTATAAAACAGGTAAATTGTGCTGAACATTTTTACATACTTTTAACAGGCTTCAAAATATATATATATATTTTTTGGCCTAAAATACTCTCAAATGTACAAAAGTAGCAAGACAGTAAAGTTTTGTTTTGATTTTTTTGCTTAAAATACTCTATATTTTTATCTTTATTTTACACTCAATTGTTTAAAAAATGCTTTCAGCACCTGGTATTTTTTACATACTTTTTACAAGCTTCAAAATATTTTTGGGGCATAAAATACTCGCTCAAAATGTACAAAAGTAGCAGGACAACAATGTTTCTCAGGGGTTTCTTGGGGCATAAATACTCTTTTTTTATTTTTTATTAAACAGGTCAATTGCGTTGAAAATTGCTTTCAGCACCTGGTATTTTTACATCCTTTTTTACAAGTTTCAGAATATATTTTTTGGTCATAAAAGACTCTAAATGTACAAAAGTAGCAGGACAGCTCCCTCTGCTGTCCATATTCTAAATGGCAGTTTGTACAAAAATGTGTGATTTTAAAGTCAAATTGACTGTGTTTTTGGTTCCACTTTAGTTTCAAAATATGCACACATACTGTGTTTCTTTGTTTCTTTGTCTGTTGAAGGCTTTACAAAAGAAGATAAAAGCTTACAGCACCTGGTATTCCCAGGCGGTCTCCCATCCAAGTACTAACCAGGCCCGACCCTGCTTAGCTTCCGAGATCAGACGAGATCGGGCGTGTTCAGGGTGGTATGGCCGTAAGCGAAGGGCTCTGGGGTGGAGACTGCTTTTATATCCATGTTTCACCAGCTCCAGATGGGGAATGGGACTCGTGCTTTTCCAGGAGGAACAGACAAGCTTTTCTTGTCAACTTGACTCTTTCAACCTAAAGAAAACCCTGCTCAAATGTAAGAGTCAATGTTTCAAGACACCTTTTGGGCTTTCTTTATCATTTGGCCATTTCCCTGCTTTTAGCCTGAATATTATTCTATTATTCCTATGTGTTTTGGCATAAAATACTCTGTTTCCATGAAATACATAGAAAATACCATATAGGCACCACCTGTTTAGTCAAAATAAGTTTTTAGTTTTGTAAATCATTTCAAAAAATGCTGATGGCGCCTGGTATTTTTGCATAAATTACTCTCAAAATGTACAAAAGTAGCAGGACAGCAATGTTTTGCTTAGTTTTTGCTTAAAATACTCTTTTTATCTTTAATTTACACTCAATTGTTTCAAAAAATGCTTTCCGCACCTGATATTTTTACATATTTTTTTACAAGCTTCAAAATATTTTTGGGGGCATAAAATATTCTCTCAAATGTACAAAAGTAGCAGGACAACAATTTTTTTTTTTTTTTTGCATTAATACTCTTTTTTTTTTTTTTTTATAAAACAGGTAAATTGTGCTGAACATTTTTACATACTTTTAACAGGCTTCAAAATATATATATATATATTTTTTGGCCTAAAATACTCTCAAATGTACAAAAGTAGCAAGACAGTAAAGTTTTGTTTTGATTTTTTTGCTTAAAATACTCTATATTTTTATCTTTATTTTACACTCAATTGTTTAAAAAATGCTTTCAGCACCTGGTATTTTTTACATACTTTTTACAAGCTTCAAAATATTTTTGGGGCATAAAATACTCGCTCAAAATGTACAAAAGTAGCAGGACAACAATGTTTCTCAGGGGTTTCTTGGGGCATAAATACTCTTTTTTTATTTTTTATTAAACAGGTCAATTGCGTTGAAAATTGCTTTCAGCACCTGGTATTTTTACATCCTTTTTTACAAGTTTCAGAATATATTTTTTGGTCATAAAAGACTCTAAATGTACAAAAGTAGCAGGACAGCTCCCTCTGCTGTCCATATTCTAAATGGCAGTTTGTACAAAAATGTGTGATTTTAAAGTCAAATTGACTGTGTTTTTGGTTCCACTTTAGTTTCAAAATATGCACACATACTGTGTTTCTTTGTTTCTTTGTCTGTTGAAGGCTTTACAAAAGAAGATAAAAGCTTACAGCACCTGGTATTCCCAGGCGGTCTCCCATCCAAGTACTAACCAGGCCCGACCCTGCTTAGCTTCCGAGATCAGACGAGATCGGGCGTGTTCAGGGTGGTATGGCCGTAAGCGAAGGGCTCTGGGGTGGAGACTGCTTTTATATCCATGTTTCACCAGCTCCAGATGGGGAATGGGACTCGTGCTTTTCCAGGAGGAACAGACAAGCTTTTCTTGTCAACTTGACTCTTTCAACCTAAAGAAAACCCTGCTCAAATGTAAGAGTCAATGTTTCAAGACACCTTTTGGGCTTTCTTTATCATTTGGCCATTTCCCTGCTTTTAGCCTGAATATTATTCTATTATTCCTATGTGTTTTGGCATAAAATACTCTGTTTCCATGAAATACATAGAAAATACCATATAGGCACCACCTGTTTAGTCAAAATAAGTTTTTAGTTTTGTAAATCATTTCAAAAAATGCTGATGGCGCCTGGTATTTTTGCATAAATTACTCTCAAAATGTACAAAAGTAGCAGGACAGCAATGTTTTGCTTAGTTTTTGCTTAAAATACTCTTTTTATCTTTAATTTACACTCAATTGTTTCAAAAAATGCTTTCCGCACCTGATATTTTTACATATTTTTTTACAAGCTTCAAAATATTTTTGGGGGCATAAAATATTCTCTCAAATGTACAAAAGTAGCAGGACAACAATGTTTTTTTTTTTTTTGCATTAATACTCTTTTTTTTTTTTTATATATATAAAACAGGTAAATTGTGCTGAACATTTTTACATACTTTTAACAGGCTTCAAAATATATATATATATTTTTTGGCCTAAAATACTCTCAAATGTACAAAAGTAGCAAGACAGTAAAGTTTTGTTTTGATTTTTTTGCTTAAAATACTCTATATTTTTATCTTTATTTTACACTCAATTGTTTAAAAAATGCTTTCAGCACCTGGTATTTTTTACATACTTTTTACAAGCTTCAAAATATTTTTGGGGCATAAAATACTCGCTCAAAATGTACAAAAGTAGCAGGACAACAATGTTTCTCAGGGGTTTCTTGGGGCATAAATACTCTTTTTTTATTTTTTATTAAACAGGTCAATTGCGTTGAAAATTGCTTTCAGCACCTGGTATTTTTACATCCTTTTTTACAAGTTTCAGAATATATTTTTTGGTCATAAAAGACTCTAAATGTACAAAAGTAGCAGGACAGCTCCCTCTGCTGTCCATATTCTAAATGGCAGTTTGTACAAAAATGTGTGATTTTAAAGTCAAATTGACTGTGTTTTTGGTTCCACTTTAGTTTCAAAATATGCACACATACTGTGTTTCTTTGTTTCTTTGTCTGTTGAAGGCTTTACAAAAGAAGATAAAAGCTTACAGCACCTGGTATTCCCAGGCGCTGTCTCCCATCCAAGTACTAACCAGGCCCGACCCTGCTTAGCTTCCGAGATCAGACGAGATCGGGCGTGTTCAGGGTGGTATGGCCGTAAGCGAAGGGCTCTGGGGTGGAGACTGCTTTTATATCCATGTTTCACCAGCTCCAGATGGGGAATGGGACTCGTGCTTTTCCAGGAGGAACAGACAAGCTTTTCTTGTCAACTTGACTCTTTCAACCTAAAGAAAACCCTGCTCAAATGTAAGAGTCAATGTTTCAAGACACCTTTTGGGCTTTCTTTATCATTTGGCCATTTCCCTGCTTTTAGCCTGAATATTATTCTATTATTCCTATGTGTTTTGGCATAAAATACTCTGTTTCCATGAAATACATAGAAAATACCATATAGGCACCACCTGTTTAGTCAAAATAAGTTTTTAGTTTTGTAAATCATTTCAAAAAATGCTGATGGCGCCTGGTATTTTTGCATAAATTACTCTCAAAATGTACAAAAGTAGCAGGACAGCAATGTTTTGCTTAGTTTTTGCTTAAAATACTCTTTTTATCTTTAATTTACACTCAATTGTTTCAAAAAATGCTTTCCGCACCTGATATTTTTTACATATTTTTTTACAAGCTTCAAAATATTTTTGGGGGCATAAAATATTCTCTCAAATGTACAAAAGTAGCAGGACAACAATGTTTTTTTTTTTTTTGCATTAATACTCTTTTTTTTTTTTATATATATAAAACAGGTAAATTGTGCTGAACATTTTTACATACTTTTAACAGGCTTCAAAATATATATATATATTTTTTGGCCTAAAATACTCTCAAATGTACAAAAGTAGCAAGACAGTAAAGTTTTGTTTTGATTTTTTTGCTTAAAATACTCTATATTTTTATCTTTATTTTACACTCAATTGTTTAAAAAATGCTTTCAGCACCTGGTATTTTTTACATACTTTTTACAAGCTTCAAAATATTTTTGGGGCATAAAATACTCGCTCAAAATGTACAAAAGTAGCAGGACAACAATGTTTCTCAGGGGTTTCTTGGGGCATAAATACTCTTTTTTTATTTTTTATTAAACAGGTCAATTGCGTTGAAAATTGCTTTCAGCACCTGGTATTTTTACATCCTTTTTTACAAGTTTCAGAATATATTTTTTGGTCATAAAAGACTCTAAATGTACAAAAGTAGCAGGACAGCTCCCTCTGCTGTCCATATTCTAAATGGCAGTTTGTACAAAAATGTGTGATTTTAAAGTCAAATTGACTGTGTTTTTGGTTCCACTTTAGTTTCAAAATATGCACACATACTGTGTTTCTTTGTTTCTTTGTCTGTTGAAGGCTTTACAAAAGAAGATAAAAGCTTACAGCACCTGGTATTCCCAGGCGCTGTCTCCCATCCAAGTACTAACCAGGCCCGACCCTGCTTAGCTTCCGAGATCAGACGAGATCGGGCGTGTTCAGGGTGGTATGGCCGTAAGCGAAGGGCTCTGGGGTGGAGACTGCTTTTATATCCATGTTTCACCAGCTCCAGATGGGGAATGGGACTCGTGCTTTTCCAGGAGGAACAGACAAGCTTTTCTTGTCAACTTGACTCTTTCAACCTAAAGAAAACCCTGCTCAAATGTAAGAGTCAATGTTTCAAGACACCTTTTGGGCTTTCTTTATCATTTGGCCATTTCCCTGCTTTTAGCCTGAATATTATTCTATTATTCCTATGTGTTTTGGCATAAAATACTCTGTTTCCATGAAATACATAGAAAATACCATATAGGCACCACCTGTTTAGTCAAAATAAGTTTTTAGTTTTGTAAATCATTTCAAAAAATGCTGATGGCGCCTGGTATTTTTGCATAAATTACTCTCAAAATGTACAAAAGTAGCAGGACAGCAATGTTTTGCTTAGTTTTTGCTTAAAATACTCTTTTTTATCTTTAATTTACACTCAATTGTTTCAAAAAATGCTTTCCGCACCTGATATTTTTTACATATTTTTTTACAAGCTTCAAAATATTTTTGGGGGCATAAAATATTCTCTCAAATGTACAAAAGTAGCAGGACAACAATTTTTTTTTTTTTTTTGCATTAATACTCTTTTTTTTTTTTTTTTATAAAACAGGTAAATTGTGCTGAACATTTTTACATACTTTTAACAGGCTTCAAAATATATATATATATTTTTTGGCCTAAAATACTCTCAAATGTACAAAAGTAGCAAGACAGTAAAGTTTTGTTTTGATTTTTTTGCTTAAAATACTCTATATTTTTATCTTTATTTTACACTCAATTGTTTAAAAAATGCTTTCAGCACCTGGTATTTTTTACATACTTTTTACAAGCTTCAAAATATTTTTGGGGCATAAAATACTCGCTCAAAATGTACAAAAGTAGCAGGACAACAATGTTTCTCAGGGGTTTCTTGGGGCATAAATACTCTTTTTTTATTTTTTATTAAACAGGTCAATTGCGTTGAAAATTGCTTTCAGCACCTGGTATTTTTACATCCTTTTTTACAAGTTTCAGAATATATTTTTTGGTCATAAAAGACTCTAAATGTACAAAAGTAGCAGGACAGCTCCCTCTGCTGTCCATATTCTAAATGGCAGTTTGTACAAAAATGTGTGATTTTAAAGTCAAATTGACTGTGTTTTTGGTTCCACTTTAGTTTCAAAATATGCACACATACTGTGTTTCTTTGTTTCTTTGTCTGTTGAAGGCTTTACAAAAGAAGATAAAAGCTTACAGCACCTGGTATTCCCAGGCGCTGTCTCCCATCCAAGTACTAACCAGGCCCGACCCTGCTTAGCTTCCGAGATCAGACGAGATCGGGCGTGTTCAGGGTGGTATGGCCGTAAGCGAAGGGCTCTGGGGTGGAGACTGCTTTTATATCCATGTTTCACCAGCTCCAGATGGGGAATGGGACTCGTGCTTTTCCAGGAGGAACAGACAAGCTTTTCTTGTCAACTTGACTCTTTCAACCTAAAGAAAACCCTGCTCAAATGTAAGAGTCAATGTTTCAAGACACCTTTTGGGCTTTCTTTATCATTTGGCCATTTCCCTGCTTTTAGCCTGAATATTATTCTATTATTCCTATGTGTTTTGGCATAAAATACTCTGTTTCCATGAAATACATAGAAAATACCATATAGGCACCACCTGTTTAGTCAAAATAAGTTTTTAGTTTTGTAAATCATTTCAAAAAATGCTGATGGCGCCTGGTATTTTTGCATAAATTACTCTCAAAATGTACAAAAGTAGCAGGACAGCAATGTTTTGCTTAGTTTTTGCTTAAAATACTCTTTTTATCTTTAATTTACACTCAATTGTTTCAAAAAATGCTTTCCGCACCTGATATTTTTACATATTTTTTTACAAGCTTCAAAATATTTTTGGGGGCATAAAATATTCTCTCAAATGTACAAAAGTAGCAGGACAACAATGTTTTTTTTTTTTTTGCATTAATACTCTTTTTTTTTTTTTTTTATAAAACAGGTAAATTGTGCTGAACATTTTTACATACTTTTAACAGGCTTCAAAATATATATATATATTTTTTGGCCTAAAATACTCTCAAATGTACAAAAGTAGCAAGACAGTAAAGTTTTGTTTTGATTTTTTTGCTTAAAATACTCTATATTTTTATCTTTATTTTACACTCAATTGTTTAAAAAATGCTTTCAGCACCTGGTATTTTTTACATACTTTTTACAAGCTTCAAAATATTTTTGGGGCATAAAATACTCGCTCAAAATGTACAAAAGTAGCAGGACAACAATGTTTCTCAGGGGTTTCTTGGGGCATAAATACTCTTTTTTTATTTTTTATTAAACAGGTCAATTGCGTTGAAAATTGCTTTCAGCACCTGGTATTTTTACATCCTTTTTTACAAGTTTCAGAATATATTTTTTGGTCATAAAAGACTCTAAATGTACAAAAGTAGCAGGACAGCTCCCTCTGCTGTCCATATTCTAAATGGCAGTTTGTACAAAAATGTGTGATTTTAAAGTCAAATTGACTGTGTTTTTGGTTCCACTTTAGTTTCAAAATATGCACACATACTGTGTTTCTTTGTTTCTTTGTCTGTTGAAGGCTTTACAAAAGAAGATAAAAGCTTACAGCACCTGGTATTCCCAGGCGCTGTCTCCCATCCAAGTACTAACCAGGCCCGACCCTGCTTAGCTTCCGAGATCAGACGAGATCGGGCGTGTTCAGGGTGGTATGGCCGTAAGCGAAGGGCTCTGGGGTGGAGACTGCTTTTATATCCATGTTTCACCAGCTCCAGATGGGGAATGGGACTCGTGCTTTTCCAGGAGGAACAGACAAGCTTTTCTTGTCAACTTGACTCTTTCAACCTAAAGAAAACCCTGCTCAAATGTAAGAGTCAATGTTTCAAGACACCTTTTGGGCTTTCTTTATCATTTGGCCATTTCCCTGCTTTTAGCCTGAATATTATTCTATTATTCCTATGTGTTTTGGCATAAAATACTCTGTTTCCATGAAATACATAGAAAATACCATATAGGCACCACCTGTTTAGTCAAAATAAGTTTTTAGTTTTGTAAATCATTTCAAAAAATGCTGATGGCGCCTGGTATTTTTGCATAAATTACTCTCAAAATGTACAAAAGTAGCAGGACAGCAATGTTTTGCTTAGTTTTTGCTTAAAATACTCTTTTTATCTTTAATTTACACTCAATTGTTTCAAAAAATGCTTTCCGCACCTGATATTTTTACATATTTTTTTACAAGCTTCAAAATATTTTTGGGGGCATAAAATATTCTCTCAAATGTACAAAAGTAGCAGGACAACAATGTTTTTTTTTTTTTTGCATTAATACTCTTTTTTTTTTTTTTTTATAAAACAGGTAAATTGTGCTGAACATTTTTACATACTTTTAACAGGCTTCAAAATATATATATATATTTTTTGGCCTAAAATACTCTCAAATGTACAAAAGTAGCAAGACAGTAAAGTTTTGTTTTGATTTTTTTGCTTAAAATACTCTATATTTTTATCTTTATTTTACACTCAATTGTTTAAAAAATGCTTTCAGCACCTGGTATTTTTTACATACTTTTTACAAGCTTCAAAATATTTTTGGGGCATAAAATACTCGCTCAAAATGTACAAAAGTAGCAGGACAACAATGTTTCTCAGGGGTTTCTTGGGGCATAAATACTCTTTTTTTATTTTTTATTAAACAGGTCAATTGCGTTGAAAATTGCTTTCAGCACCTGGTATTTTTACATCCTTTTTTACAAGTTTCAGAATATATTTTTTGGTCATAAAAGACTCTAAATGTACAAAAGTAGCAGGACAGCTCCCTCTGCTGTCCATATTCTAAATGGCAGTTTGTACAAAAATGTGTGATTTTAAAGTCAAATTGACTGTGTTTTTGGTTCCACTTTAGTTTCAAAATATGCACACATACTGTGTTTCTTTGTTTCTTTGTCTGTTGAAGGCTTTACAAAAGAAGATAAAAGCTTACAGCACCTGGTATTCCCAGGCGCTGTCTCCCATCCAAGTACTAACCAGGCCCGACCCTGCTTAGCTTCCGAGATCAGACGAGATCGGGCGTGTTCAGGGTGGTATGGCCGTAAGCGAAGGGCTCTGGGGTGGAGACTGCTTTTATATCCATGTTTCACCAGCTCCAGATGGGGAATGGGACTCGTGCTTTTCCAGGAGGAACAGACAAGCTTTTCTTGTCAACTTGACTCTTTCAACCTAAAGAAAACCCTGCTCAAATGTAAGAGTCAATGTTTCAAGACACCTTTTGGGCTTTCTTTATCATTTGGCCATTTCCCTGCTTTTAGCCTGAATATTATTCTATTATTCCTATGTGTTTTGGCATAAAATACTCTGTTTCCATGAAATACATAGAAAATACCATATAGGCACCACCTGTTTAGTCAAAATAAGTTTTTAGTTTTGTAAATCATTTCAAAAAATGCTGATGGCGCCTGGTATTTTTGCATAAATTACTCTCAAAATGTACAAAAGTAGCAGGACAGCAATGTTTTGCTTAGTTTTTGCTTAAAATACTCTTTTTATCTTTAATTTACACTCAATTGTTTCAAAAAATGCTTTCCGCACCTGATATTTTTACATATTTTTTTACAAGCTTCAAAATATTTTTGGGGGCATAAAATATTCTCTCAAATGTACAAAAGTAGCAGGACAACAATGTTTTTTTTTTTTTTGCATTAATACTCTTTTTTTTTTTTTTTTATAAAACAGGTAAATTGTGCTGAACATTTTTACATACTTTTAACAGGCTTCAAAATATATATATATATATTTTTGGCCTAAAATACTCTCAAATGTACAAAAGTAGCAAGACAGTAAAGTTTTGTTTTGATTTTTTTGCTTAAAATACTCTATATTTTTATCTTTATTTTACACTCAATTGTTTAAAAAATGCTTTCAGCACCTGGTATTTTTTACATACTTTTTACAAGCTTCAAAATATTTTTGGGGCATAAAATACTCGCTCAAAATGTACAAAAGTAGCAGGACAACAATGTTTCTCAGGGGTTTCTTGGGGCATAAATACTCTTTTTTTATTTTTTATTAAACAGGTCAATTGCGTTGAAAATTGCTTTCAGCACCTGGTATTTTTACATCCTTTTTTACAAGTTTCAGAATATATTTTTTGGTCATAAAAGACTCTAAATGTACAAAAGTAGCAGGACAGCTCCCTCTGCTGTCCATATTCTAAATGGCAGTTTGTACAAAAATGTGTGATTTTAAAGTCAAATTGACTGTGTTTTTGGTTCCACTTTAGTTTCAAAATATGCACACATACTGTGTTTCTTTGTTTCTTTGTCTGTTGAAGGCTTTACAAAAGAAGATAAAAGCTTACAGCACCTGGTATTCCCAGGCGGTCTCCCATCCAAGTACTAACCAGGCCCGACCCTGCTTAGCTTCCGAGATCAGACGAGATCGGGCGTGTTCAGGGTGGTATGGCCGTAAGCGAAGGGCTCTGGGGTGGAGACTGCTTTTATATCCATGTTTCACCAGCTCCAGATGGGGAATGGGACTCGTGCTTTTCCAGGAGGAACAGACAAGCTTTTCTTGTCAACTTGACTCTTTCAACCTAAAGAAAACCCTGCTCAAATGTAAGAGTCAATGTTTCAAGACACCTTTTGGGCTTTCTTTATCATTTGGCCATTTCCCTGCTTTTAGCCTGAATATTATTCTATTATTCCTATGTGTTTTGGCATAAAATACTCTGTTTCCATGAAATACATAGAAAATACCATATAGGCACCACCTGTTTAGTCAAAATAAGTTTTTAGTTTTGTAAATCATTTCAAAAAATGCTGATGGCGCCTGGTATTTTTGCATAAATTACTCTCAAAATGTACAAAAGTAGCAGGACAGCAATGTTTTGCTTAGTTTTTGCTTAAAATACTCTTTTTTATCTTTAATTTACACTCAATTGTTTCAAAAAATGCTTTCCGCACCTGATATTTTTTACATATTTTTTTACAAGCTTCAAAATATTTTTGGGGGCATAAAATATTCTCTCAAATGTACAAAAGTAGCAGGACAACAATTTTTTTTTTTTTTTTTGCATTAATACTCTTTTTTTTTTTTTTTATAAAACAGGTAAATTGTGCTGAACATTTTTACATACTTTTAACAGGCTTCAAAATATATATATATATATTTTGGCCTAAAATACTCTCAAATGTACAAAAGTAGCAAGACAGTAAAGTTTTGTTTTGATTTTTTTGCTTAAAATACTCTATATTTTTATCTTTATTTTACACTCAATTGTTTAAAAAATGCTTTCAGCACCTGGTATTTTTTACATACTTTTTACAAGCTTCAAAATATTTTTGGGGCATAAAATACTCGCTCAAAATGTACAAAAGTAGCAGGACAACAATGTTTCTCAGGGGTTTCTTGGGGCATAAATACTCTTTTTTTATTTTTTATTAAACAGGTCAATTGCGTTGAAAATTGCTTTCAGCACCTGGTATTTTTACATCCTTTTTTACAAGTTTCAGAATATATTTTTTGGTCATAAAAGACTCTAAATGTACAAAAGTAGCAGGACAGCTCCCTCTGCTGTCCATATTCTAAATGGCAGTTTGTACAAAAATGTGTGATTTTAAAGTCAAATTGACTGTGTTTTTGGTTCCACTTTAGTTTCAAAATATGCACACATACTGTGTTTCTTTGTTTCTTTGTCTGTTGAAGGCTTTACAAAAGAAGATAAAAGCTTACAGCACCTGGTATTCCCAGGCGCTGTCTCCCATCCAAGTACTAACCAGGCCCAACCCTGCTTAGCTTCCGAGATCAGACGAGATCGGGCGTGTTCAGGGTGGTATGGCCGTAAGCGAAGGGCTCTGGGGTGGAGACTGCTTTTATATCCATGTTTCACCAGCTCCAGATGGGGAATGGGACTCGTGCTTTTCCAGGAGGAACAGACAAGCTTTTCTTGTCAACTTGACTCTTTCAACCTAAAGAAAACCCTGCTCAAATGTAAGAGTCAATGTTTCAAGACACCTTTTGGGCTTTCTTTATCATTTGGCCATTTCCCTGCTTTTAGCCTGAATATTATTCTATTATTCCTATGTGTTTTGGCATAAAATACTCTGTTTCCATGAAATACATAGAAAATACCATATAGGCACCACCTGTTTAGTCAAAATAAGTTTTTAGTTTTGTAAATCATTTCAAAAAATGCTGATGGCGCCTGGTATTTTTGCATAAATTACTCTCAAAATGTACAAAAGTAGCAGGACAGCAATGTTTTGCTTAGTTTTTGCTTAAAATACTCTTTTTATCTTTAATTTACACTCAATTGTTTCAAAAAATGCTTTCCGCACCTGATATTTTTACATATTTTTTTACAAGCTTCAAAATATTTTTGGGGGCATAAAATATTCTCTCAAATGTACAAAAGTAGCAGGACAACAATGTTTTTTTTTTTTTTGCATTAATACTCTTTTTTTTTTTTTTTATAAAACAGGTAAATTGTGCTGAACATTTTTACATACTTTTAACAGGCTTCAAAATATATATATATATTTTTTGGCCTAAAATACTCTCAAATGTACAAAAGTAGCAAGACAGTAAAGTTTTGTTTTGATTTTTTTGCTTAAAATACTCTATATTTTTATCTTTATTTTACACTCAATTGTTTAAAAAATGCTTTCAGCACCTGGTATTTTTTACATACTTTTTACAAGCTTCAAAATATTTTTGGGGCATAAAATACTCGCTCAAAATGTACAAAAGTAGCAGGACAACAATGTTTCTCAGGGGTTTCTTGGGGCATAAATACTCTTTTTTTTATTTTTTATTAAACAGGTCAATTGCGTTGAAAATTGCTTTCAGCACCTGGTATTTTTACATCCTTTTTTACAAGTTTCAGAATATATTTTTTGGTCATAAAAGACTCTAAATGTACAAAAGTAGCAGGACAGCTCCCTCTGCTGTCCATATTCTAAATGGCAGTTTGTACAAAAATGTGTGATTTTAAAGTCAAATTGACTGTGTTTTTGGTTCCACTTTAGTTTCAAAATATGCACACATACTGTGTTTCTTTGTTTCTTTGTCTGTTGAAGGCTTTACAAAAGAAGATAAAAGCTTACAGCACCTGGTATTCCCAGGCGGTCTCCCATCCAAGTACTAACCAGGCCCGACCCTGCTTAGCTTCCGAGATCAGACGAGATCGGGCGTGTTCAGGGTGGTATGGCCGTAAGCGAAGGGCTCTGGGGTGGAGACTGCTTTTATATCCATGTTTCACCAGCTCCAGATGGGGAATGGGACTCGTGCTTTTCCAGGAGGAACAGACAAGCTTTTCTTGTCAACTTGACTCTTTCAACCTAAAGAAAACCCTGCTCAAATGTAAGAGTCAATGTTTCAAGACACCTTTTGGGCTTTCTTTATCATTTGGCCATTTCCCTGCTTTTAGCCTGAATATTATTCTATTATTCCTATGTGTTTTGGCATAAAATACTCTGTTTCCATGAAATACATAGAAAATACCATATAGGCACCACCTGTTTAGTCAAAATAAGTTTTTAGTTTTGTAAATCATTTCAAAAAATGCTGATGGCGCCTGGTATTTTTGCATAAATTACTCTCAAAATGTACAAAAGTAGCAGGACAGCAATGTTTTGCTTAGTTTTTGCTTAAAATACTCTTTTTATCTTTAATTTACACTCAATTGTTTCAAAAAATGCTTTCCGCACCTGATATTTTTTACATATTTTTTTACAAGCTTCAAAATATTTTTGGGGGCATAAAATATTCTCTCAAATGTACAAAAGTAGCAGGACAACAATTTTTTTTTTTTTTTTGCATTAATACTTTTTTTTTTTTTTTTATAAAACAGGTAAATTGTGCTGAACATTTTTACATACTTTTAACAGGCTTCAAAATATATATATATATTTTTTGGCCTAAAATACTCTCAAATGTACAAAAGTAGCAAGACAGTAAAGTTTTGTTTTGATTTTTTTGCTTAAAATACTCTATATTTTTATCTTTATTTTACACTCAATTGTTTAAAAAATGCTTTCAGCACCTGGTATTTTTTACATACTTTTTACAAGCTTCAAAATATTTTTGGGGCATAAAATACTCGCTCAAAATGTACAAAAGTAGCAGGACAACAATGTTTCTCAGGGGTTTCTTGGGGCATAAATACTCTTTTTTTATTTTTTATTAAACAGGTCAATTGCGTTGAAAATTGCTTTCAGCACCTGGTATTTTTACATCCTTTTTTACAAGTTTCAGAATATATTTTTTGGTCATAAAAGACTCTAAATGTACAAAAGTAGCAGGACAGCTCCCTCTGCTGTCCATATTCTAAATGGCAGTTTGTACAAAAATGTGTGATTTTAAAGTCAAATTGACTGTGTTTTTGGTTCCACTTTAGTTTCAAAATATGCACACATACTGTGTTTCTTTGTTTCTTTGTCTGTTGAAGGCTTTACAAAAGAAGATAAAAGCTTACAGCACCTGGTATTCCCAGGCGCTGTCTCCCATCCAAGTACTAACCAGGCCCGACCCTGCTTAGCTTCCGAGATCAGACGAGATCGGGCGTGTTCAGGGTGGTATGGCCGTAAGCGAAGGGCTCTGGGGTGGAGACTGCTTTTATATCCATGTTTCACCAGCTCCAGATGGGGAATGGGACTCGTGCTTTTCCAGGAGGAACAGACAAGCTTTTCTTGTCAACTTGACTCTTTCAACCTAAAGAAAACCCTGCTCAAATGTAAGAGTCAATGTTTCAAGACACCTTTTGGGCTTTCTTTATCATTTGGCCATTTCCCTGCTTTTAGCCTGAATATTATTCTATTATTCCTATGTGTTTTGGCATAAAATACTCTGTTTCCATGAAATACATAGAAAATACCATATAGGCACCACCTGTTTAGTCAAAATAAGTTTTTAGTTTTGTAAATCATTTCAAAAAATGCTGATGGCGCCTGGTATTTTTGCATAAATTACTCTCAAAATGTACAAAAGTAGCAGGACAGCAATGTTTTGCTTAGTTTTTGCTTAAAATACTCTTTTTTATCTTTAATTTACACTCAATTGTTTCAAAAAATGCTTTCCGCACCTGATATTTTTTACATATTTTTTTACAAGCTTCAAAATATTTTTGGGGGCATAAAATATTCTCTCAAATGTACAAAAGTAGCAGGACAACAATTTTTTTTTTTTTTTTGCATTAATACTCTTTTTTTTTTTTTTTTATAAAACAGGTAAATTGTGCTGAACATTTTTACATACTTTTAACAGGCTTCAAAATATATATATATATATATTTTTTGGCCTAAAATACTCTCAAATGTACAAAAGTAGCAAGACAGTAAAGTTTTGTTTTGATTTTTTTGCTTAAAATACTCTATATTTTTATCTTTATTTTACACTCAATTGTTTAAAAAATGCTTTCAGCACCTGGTATTTTTTACATACTTTTTACAAGCTTCAAAATATTTTTGGGGCATAAAATACTCGCTCAAAATGTACAAAAGTAGCAGGACAACAATGTTTCTCAGGGGTTTCTTGGGGCATAAATACTCTTTTTTTATTTTTTATTAAACAGGTCAATTGCGTTGAAAATTGCTTTCAGCACCTGGTATTTTTACATCCTTTTTTACAAGTTTCAGAATATATTTTTTGGTCATAAAAGACTCTAAATGTACAAAAGTAGCAGGACAGCTCCCTCTGCTGTCCATATTCTAAATGGCAGTTTGTACAAAAATGTGTGATTTTAAAGTCAAATTGACTGTGTTTTTGGTTCCACTTTAGTTTCAAAATATGCACACATACTGTGTTTCTTTGTTTCTTTGTCTGTTGAAGGCTTTACAAAAGAAGATAAAAGCTTACAGCACCTGGTATTCCCAGGCGCTGTCTCCCATCCAAGTACTAACCAGGCCCGACCCTGCTTAGCTTCCAAGATCAGACGAGATCGGGCGTGTTCAGGGTGGTATGGCCGTAAGCGAAGGGCTCTGGGGTGGAGACTGCTTTTATATCCATGTTTCACCAGCTCCAGATGGGGAATGGGACTCGTGCTTTTCCAGGAGGAACAGACAAGCTTTTCTTGTCAACTTGACTCTTTCAACCTAAAGAAAACCCTGCTCAAATGTAAGAGTCAATGTTTCAAGACACCTTTTGGGCTTTCTTTATCATTTGGCCATTTCCCTGCTTTTAGCCTGAATATTATTCTATTATTCCTATGTGTTTTGGCATAAAATACTCTGTTTCCATGAAATACATAGAAAATACCATATAGGCACCACCTGTTTAGTCAAAATAAGTTTTTAGTTTTGTAAATCATTTCAAAAAATGCTGATGGCGCCTGGTATTTTTGCATAAATTACTCTCAAAATGTACAAAAGTAGCAGGACAGCAATGTTTTGCTTAGTTTTTGCTTAAAATACTCTTTTTATCTTTAATTTACACTCAATTGTTTCAAAAAATGCTTTCCGCACCTGATATTTTTACATATTTTTTTACAAGCTTCAAAATATTTTTGGGGGCATAAAATATTCTCTCAAATGTACAAAAGTAGCAGGACAACAATGTTTTTTTTTTTTTTGCATTAATACTCTTTTTTTTTTTTTTTTTATAAAACAGGTAAATTGTGCTGAACATTTTTACATACTTTTAACAGGCTTCAAAATATATATATATATTTTTTGGCCTAAAATACTCTCAAATGTACAAAAGTAGCAAGACAGTAAAGTTTTGTTTTGATTTTTTTGCTTAAAATACTCTATATTTTTTATCTTTATTTTACACTCAATTGTTTAAAAAATGCTTTCAGCACCTGGTATTTTTTACATACTTTTTACAAGCTTCAAAATATTTTTGGGGCATAAAATACTCGCTCAAAATGTACAAAAGTAGCAGGACAACAATGTTTCTCAGGGGTTTCTTGGGGCATAAACACTCTTTTTTTATTTTTTATTAAACAGGTAAATTGCGTTGAAAATTGCTTTCAGCACCTGGTATTTTTACATCCTTTTTTACAAGTTTCAGAATATATTTTTTGGTCATAAAAGACTCTAAATGTACAAAAGTAGCAGGACAGCTCCCTCTGCTGTCCATATTCTAAATGGCAGTTTGTACAAAAATGTGTGATTTTAAAGTCAAATTGACTGTGTTTTTGGTTCCACTTTAGTTTCAAAATATGCACACATACTGTGTTTCTTTGTTTCTTTGTCTGTTGAAGGCTTTACAAAAGAAGATAAAAGCTTACAGCACCTGGTATTCCCAGGCGGTCTCCCATCCAAGTATTAACCAGGCCCTACCCTGCTTAGCTTCCGAGATCAGACGAGATCGGGCGTGTTCAGGGTGGTATGGCCGTAAGCGAAGGGCTCTGGGGTGGAGACTGCTTTTATATCCATGTTTCACCAGCTCCAGATGGGGAATGGGACTCGTGCTTTTCCAGGAGGAACAGACAAGCTTTTCTTGTCAACTTGACTCTTTCAACCTAAAGAAAACCCTGCTCAAATGTAAGAGTCAATGTTTCAAGACACCTTTTGGGCTTTCTTTATCATTTGGCCATTTCCCTGCTTTTAGCCTGAATATTATTCTATTATTCCTATGTGTTTTGGCATAAAATACTCTGTTTCCATGAAATACATAGAAAATACCATATAGGCACCACCTGTTTAGTCAAAATAAGTTTTTAGTTTTGTAAATCATTTCAAAAAATGCTGATGGCGCCTGGTATTTTTGCATAAATTACTCTCAAAATGTACAAAAGTAGCAGGACAGCAATGTTTTGCTTAGTTTTTGCTTAAAATACTCTTTTTTATCTTTAATTTACACTCAATTGTTTCAAAAAATGCTTTCCGCACCTGATATTTTTTACATATTTTTTTACAAGCTTCAAAATATTTTTGGGGGCATAAAATATTCTCTCAAATGTACAAAAGTAGCAGGACAACAATTTTTTTTTTTTTTTTGCATTAATACTCTTTTTTTTTTTTTTTTATAAAACAGGTAAATTGTGCTGAACATTTTTACATACTTTTAACAGGCTTCAAAATATATATATATATATATTTTTTGGCCTAAAATACTCTCAAATGTACAAAAGTAGCAAGACAGTAAAGTTTTGTTTTGATTTTTTTGCTTAAAATACTCTATATTTTTATCTTTATTTTACACTCAATTGTTTAAAAAATGCTTTCAGCACCTGGTATTTTTTACATACTTTTTACAAGCTTCAAAATATTTTTGGGGCATAAAATACTCGCTCAAAATGTACAAAAGTAGCAGGACAACAATGTTTCTCAGGGGTTTCTTGGGGCATAAATACTCTTTTTTTATTTTTTATTAAACAGGTCAATTGCGTTGAAAATTGCTTTCAGCACCTGGTATTTTTACATCCTTTTTTACAAGTTTCAGAATATATTTTTTGGTCATAAAAGACTCTAAATGTACAAAAGTAGCAGGACAGCTCCCTCTGCTGTCCATATTCTAAATGGCAGTTTGTACAAAAATGTGTGATTTTAAAGTCAAATTGACTGTGTTTTTGGTTCCACTTTAGTTTCAAAATATGCACACATACTGTGTTTCTTTGTTTCTTTGTCTGTTGAAGGCTTTACAAAAGAAGATAAAAGCTTACAGCACCTGGTATTCCCAGGCACTGTCTCCCATCCAAGTACTAACCAGGCCCGACCCTGCTTAGCTTCCAAGATCAGACGAGATCGGGCGTGTTCAGGGTGGTATGGCCGTAAGCGAAGGGCTCTGGGGTGGAGACTGCTTTTATATCCATGTTTCACCAGCTCCAGATGGGGAATGGGACTCGTGCTTTTCCAGGAGGAACAGACAAGCTTTTCTTGTCAACTTGACTCTTTCAACCTAAAGAAAACCCTGCTCAAATGTAAGAGTCAATGTTTCAAGACACCTTTTGGGCTTTCTTTATCATTTGGCCATTTCCCTGCTTTTAGCCTGAATATTATTCTATTATTCCTATGTGTTTTGGCATAAAATACTCTGTTTCCATGAAATACATAGAAAATACCATATAGGCACCACCTGTTTAGTCAAAATAAGTTTTTAGTTTTGTAAATCATTTCAAAAAATGCTGATGGCGCCTGGTATTTTTGCATAAATTACTCTCAAAATGTACAAAAGTAGCAGGACAGCAATGTTTTGCTTAGTTTTTGCTTAAAATACTCTTTTTATCTTTAATTTACACTCAATTGTTTCAAAAAATGCTTTCCGCACCTGATATTTTTACATATTTTTTTACAAGCTTCAAAATATTTTTGGGGGCATAAAATATTCTCTCAAATGTACAAAAGTAGCAGGACAACAATGTTTTTTTTTTTTTTGCATTAATACTCTTTTTTTTTTTTTTTTTATAAAACAGGTAAATTGTGCTGAACATTTTTACATACTTTTAACAGGCTTCAAAATATATATATATATTTTTTGGCCTAAAATACTCTCAAATGTACAAAAGTAGCAAGACAGTAAAGTTTTGTTTTGATTTTTTTGCTTAAAATACTCTATATTTTTTATCTTTATTTTACACTCAATTGTTTAAAAAATGCTTTCAGCACCTGGTATTTTTTACATACTTTTTACAAGCTTCAAAATATTTTTGGGGCATAAAATACTCGCTCAAAATGTACAAAAGTAGCAGGACAACAATGTTTCTCAGGGGTTTCTTGGGGCATAAACACTCTTTTTTTATTTTTTATTAAACAGGTAAATTGCGTTGAAAATTGCTTTCAGCACCTGGTATTTTTACATCCTTTTTTACAAGTTTCAGAATATATTTTTTGGTCATAAAAGACTCTAAATGTACAAAAGTAGCAGGACAGCTCCCTCTGCTGTCCATATTCTAAATGGCAGTTTGTACAAAAATGTGTGATTTTAAAGTCAAATTGACTGTGTTTTTGGTTCCACTTTAGTTTCAAAATATGCACACATACTGTGTTTCTTTGTTTCTTTGTCTGTTGAAGGCTTTACAAAAGAAGATAAAAGCTTACAGCACCTGGTATTCCCAGGCGGTCTCCCATCCAAGTATTAACCAGGCCCTACCCTGCTTAGCTTCCGAGATCAGACGAGATCGGGCGTGTTCAGGGTGGTATGGCCGTAAGCGAAGGGCTCTGGGGTGGAGACTGCTTTTATATCCATGTTTCACCAGCTCCAGATGGGGAATGGGACTCGTGCTTTTCCAGGAGGAACAGACAAGCTTTTCTTGTCAACTTGACTCTTTCAACCTAAAGAAAACCCTGCTCAAATGTAAGAGTCAATGTTTCAAGACACCTTTTGGGCTTTCTTTATCATTTGGCCATTTCCCTGCTTTTAGCCTGAATATTATTCTATTATTCCTATGTGTTTTGGCATAAAATACTCTGTTTCCATGAAATACATAGAAAATACCATATAGGCACCACCTGTTTAGTCAAAATAAGTTTTTAGTTTTGTAAATCATTTCAAAAAATGCTGATGGCGCCTGGTATTTTTGCATAAATTACTCTCAAAATGTACAAAAGTAGCAGGACAGCAATGTTTTGCTTAGTTTTTGCTTAAAATACTCTTTTTTATCTTTAATTTACACTCAATTGTTTCAAAAAATGCTTTCCGCACCTGATATTTTTTACATATTTTTTTACAAGCTTCAAAATATTTTTGGGGGCATAAAATATTCTCTCAAATGTACAAAAGTAGCAGGACAACAATTTTTTTTTTTTTTTTGCATTAATACTCTTTTTTTTTTTTTTTTATAAAACAGGTAAATTGTGCTGAACATTTTTACATACTTTTAACAGGCTTCAAAATATATATATATATTTTTTGGCCTAAAATACTCTCAAATGTACAAAAGTAGCAAGACAGTAAAGTTTTGTTTTGATTTTTTTGCTTAAAATACTCTATATTTTTATCTTTATTTTACACTCAATTGTTTAAAAAATGCTTTCAGCACCTGGTATTTTTTACATACTTTTTACAAGCTTCAAAATATTTTTGGGGCATAAAATACTCGCTCAAAATGTACAAAAGTAGCAGGACAACAATGTTTCTCAGGGGTTTCTTGGGGCATAAATACTCTTTTTTTATTTTTTATTAAACAGGTCAATTGCGTTGAAAATTGCTTTCAGCACCTGGTATTTTTACATCCTTTTTTACAAGTTTCAGAATATATTTTTTGGTCATAAAAGACTCTAAATGTACAAAAGTAGCAGGACAGCTCCCTCTGCTGTCCATATTCTAAATGGCAGTTTGTACAAAAATGTGTGATTTTAAAGTCAAATTGACTGTGTTTTTGGTTCCACTTTAGTTTCAAAATATGCACACATACTGTGTTTCTTTGTTTCTTTGTCTGTTGAAGGCTTTACAAAAGAAGATAAAAGCTTACAGCACCTGGTATTCCCAGGCGCTGTCTCCCATCCAAGTACTAACCAGGCCCGACCCTGCTTAGCTTCCGAGATCAGACGAGATCGGGCGTGTTCAGGGTGGTATGGCCGTAAGCGAAGGGCTCTGGGGTGGAGACTGCTTTTATATCCATGTTTCACCAGCTCCAGATGGGGAATGGGACTCGTGCTTTTCCAGGAGGAACAGACAAGCTTTTCTTGTCAACTTGACTCTTTCAACCTAAAGAAAACCCTGCTCAAATGTAAGAGTCAATGTTTCAAGACACCTTTTGGGCTTTCTTTATCATTTGGCCATTTCCCTGCTTTTAGCCTGAATATTATTCTATTATTCCTATGTGTTTTGGCATAAAATACTCTGTTTCCATGAAATACATAGAAAATACCATATAGGCACCACCTGTTTAGTCAAAATAAGTTTTTAGTTTTGTAAATCATTTCAAAAAATGCTGATGGCGCCTGGTATTTTTGCATAAATTACTCTCAAAATGTACAAAAGTAGCAGGACAGCAATGTTTTGCTTAGTTTTTGCTTAAAATACTCTTTTTATCTTTAATTTACACTCAATTGTTTCAAAAAATGCTTTCCGCACCTGATATTTTTACATATTTTTTTACAAGCTTCAAAATATTTTTGGGGGCATAAAATATTCTCTCAAATGTACAAAAGTAGCAGGACAACAATGTTTTTTTTTTTTTTGCATTAATACTCTTTTTTTTTTTTTTTTATAAAACAGGTAAATTGTGCTGAACATTTTTACATACTTTTAACAGGCTTCAAAATATATATATATATATTTTTTGGCCTAAAATACTCTCAAATGTACAAAAGTAGCAAGACAGTAAAGTTTTGTTTTGATTTTTTTGCTTAAAATACTCTATATTTTTATCTTTATTTTACACTCAATTGTTTAAAAAATGCTTTCAGCACCTGGTATTTTTTACATACTTTTTACAAGCTTCAAAATATTTTTGGGGCATAAAATACTCGCTCAAAATGTACAAAAGTAGCAGGACAACAATGTTTCTCAGGGGTTTCTTGGGGCATAAATACTCTTTTTTTATTTTTTATTAAACAGGTCAATTGCGTTGAAAATTGCTTTCAGCACCTGGTATTTTTACATCCTTTTTTACAAGTTTCAGAATATATTTTTTGGTCATAAAAGACTCTAAATGTACAAAAGTAGCAGGACAGCTCCCTCTGCTGTCCATATTCTAAATGGCAGTTTGTACAAAAATGTGTGATTTTAAAGTCAAATTGACTGTGTTTTTGGTTCCACTTTAGTTTCAAAATATGCACACATACTGTGTTTCTTTGTTTCTTTGTCTGTTGAAGGCTTTACAAAAGAAGATAAAAGCTTACAGCACCTGGTATTCCCAGGCGCTGTCTCCCATCCAAGTACTAACCAGGCCCGACCCTGCTTAGCTTCCGAGATCAGACGAGATCGGGCGTGTTCAGGGTGGTATGGCCGTAAGCGAAGGGCTCTGGGGTGGAGACTGCTTTTATATCCATGTTTCACCAGCTCCAGATGGGGAATGGGACTCGTGCTTTTCCAGGAGGAACAGACAAGCTTTTCTTGTCAACTTGACTCTTTCAACCTAAAGAAAACCCTGCTCAAATGTAAGAGTCAATGTTTCAAGACACCTTTTGGGCTTTCTTTATCATTTGGCCATTTCCCTGCTTTTAGCCTGAATATTATTCTATTATTCCTATGTGTTTTGGCATAAAATACTCTGTTTCCATGAAATACATAGAAAATACCATATAGGCACCACCTGTTTAGTCAAAATAAGTTTTTAGTTTTGTAAATCATTTCAAAAAATGCTGATGGCGCCTGGTATTTTTGCATAAATTACTCTCAAAATGTACAAAAGTAGCAGGACAGCAATGTTTTGCTTAGTTTTTGCTTAAAATACTCTTTTTATCTTTAATTTACACTCAATTGTTTCAAAAAATGCTTTCCGCACCTGATATTTTTACATATTTTTTTACAAGCTTCAAAATATTTTTGGGGGCATAAAATATTCTCTCAAATGTACAAAAGTAGCAGGACAACAATGTTTTTTTTTTTTTTGCATTAATACTCTTTTTTTTTTTTTTTTATAAAACAGGTAAATTGTGCTGAACATTTTTACATACTTTTAACAGGCTTCAAAATATATATATATATTTTTTTGGCCTAAAATACTCTCAAATGTACAAAAGTAGCAAGACAGTAAAGTTTTGTTTTGATTTTTTTGCTTAAAATACTCTATATTTTTATCTTTATTTTACACTCAATTGTTTAAAAAATGCTTTCAGCACCTGGTATTTTTTACATACTTTTTACAAGCTTCAAAATATTTTTGGGGCATAAAATACTCGCTCAAAATGTACAAAAGTAGCAGGACAACAATGTTTCTCAGGGGTTTCTTGGGGCATAAATACTCTTTTTTTATTTTTTATTAAACAGGTCAATTGCGTTGAAAATTGCTTTCAGCACCTGGTATTTTTACATCCTTTTTTACAAGTTTCAGAATATATTTTTTGGTCATAAAAGACTCTAAATGTACAAAAGTAGCAGGACAGCTCCCTCTGCTGTCCATATTCTAAATGGCAGTTTGTACAAAAATGTGTGATTTTAAAGTCAAATTGACTGTGTTTTTGGTTCCACTTTAGTTTCAAAATATGCACACATACTGTGTTTCTTTGTTTCTTTGTCTGTTGAAGGCTTTACAAAAGAAGATAAAAGCTTACAGCACCTGGTATTCCCAGGCGCTGTCTCCCATCCAAGTACTAACCAGGCCCGACCCTGCTTAGCTTCCGAGATCAGACGAGATCGGGCGTGTTCAGGGTGGTATGGCCGTAAGCGAAGGGCTCTGGGGTGGAGACTGCTTTTATATCCATGTTTCACCAGCTCCAGATGGGGAATGGGACTCGTGCTTTTCCAGGAGGAACAGACAAGCTTTTCTTGTCAACTTGACTCTTTCAACCTAAAGAAAACCCTGCTCAAATGTAAGAGTCAATGTTTCAAGACACCTTTTGGGCTTTCTTTATCATTTGGCCATTTCCCTGCTTTTAGCCTGAATATTATTCTATTATTCCTATGTGTTTTGGCATAAAATACTCTGTTTCCATGAAATACATAGAAAATACCATATAGGCACCACCTGTTTAGTCAAAATAAGTTTTTAGTTTTGTAAATCATTTCAAAAAATGCTGATGGCGCCTGGTATTTTTGCATAAATTACTCTCAAAATGTACAAAAGTAGCAGGACAGCAATGTTTTGCTTAGTTTTTGCTTAAAATACTCTTTTTTATCTTTAATTTACACTCAATTGTTTCAAAAAATGCTTTCCGCACCTGATATTTTTTACATATTTTTTTACAAGCTTCAAAATATTTTTGGGGGCATAAAATATTCTCTCAAATGTACAAAAGTAGCAGGACAACAATTTTTTTTTTTTTTTTGCATTAATACTCTTTTTTTTTTTTTTTATAAAACAGGTAAATTGTGCTGAACATTTTTACATACTTTTAACAGGCTTCAAAATATATATATATATATTTTGGCCTAAAATACTCTCAAATGTACAAAAGTAGCAAGACAGTAAAGTTTTGTTTTGATTTTTTTGCTTAAAATACTCTATATTTTTATCTTTATTTTACACTCAATTGTTTAAAAAATGCTTTCAGCACCTGGTATTTTTTACATACTTTTTACAAGCTTCAAAATATTTTTGGGGCATAAAATACTCGCTCAAAATGTACAAAAGTAGCAGGACAACAATGTTTCTCAGGGGTTTCTTGGGGCATAAATACTCTTTTTTTATTTTTTATTAAACAGGTCAATTGCGTTGAAAATTGCTTTCAGCACCTGGTATTTTTACATCCTTTTTTACAAGTTTCAGAATATATTTTTTGGTCATAAAAGACTCTAAATGTACAAAAGTAGCAGGACAGCTCCCTCTGCTGTCCATATTCTAAATGGCAGTTTGTACAAAAATGTGTGATTTTAAAGTCAAATTGACTGTGTTTTTGGTTCCACTTTAGTTTCAAAATATGCACACATACTGTGTTTCTTTGTTTCTTTGTCTGTTGAAGGCTTTACAAAAGAAGATAAAAGCTTACAGCACCTGGTATTCCCAGGCGCTGTCTCCCATCCAAGTACTAACCAGGCCCAACCCTGCTTAGCTTCCGAGATCAGACGAGATCGGGCGTGTTCAGGGTGGTATGGCCGTAAGCGAAGGGCTCTGGGGTGGAGACTGCTTTTATATCCATGTTTCACCAGCTCCAGATGGGGAATGGGACTCGTGCTTTTCCAGGAGGAACAGACAAGCTTTTCTTGTCAACTTGACTCTTTCAACCTAAAGAAAACCCTGCTCAAATGTAAGAGTCAATGTTTCAAGACACCTTTTGGGCTTTCTTTATCATTTGGCCATTTCCCTGCTTTTAGCCTGAATATTATTCTATTATTCCTATGTGTTTTGGCATAAAATACTCTGTTTCCATGAAATACATAGAAAATACCATATAGGCACCACCTGTTTAGTCAAAATAAGTTTTTAGTTTTGTAAATCATTTCAAAAAATGCTGATGGCGCCTGGTATTTTTGCATAAATTACTCTCAAAATGTACAAAAGTAGCAGGACAGCAATGTTTTGCTTAGTTTTTGCTTAAAATACTCTTTTTTATCTTTAATTTACACTCAATTGTTTCAAAAAATGCTTTCCGCACCTGATATTTTTTACATATTTTTTTACAAGCTTCAAAATATTTTTGGGGGCATAAAATATTCTCTCAAATGTACAAAAGTAGCAGGACAACAATTTTTTTTTTTTTTTTGCATTAATACTCTTTTTTTTTTTTTTTTATAAAACAGGTAAATTGTGCTGAACATTTTTACATACTTTTAACAGGCTTCAAAATATATATATATATTTTTTGGCCTAAAATACTCTCAAATGTACAAAAGTAGCAAGACAGTAAAGTTTTGTTTTGATTTTTTTGCTTAAAATACTCTATATTTTTATCTTTATTTTACACTCAATTGTTTAAAAAATGCTTTCAGCACCTGGTATTTTTTACATACTTTTTACAAGCTTCAAAATATTTTTGGGGCATAAAATACTCGCTCAAAATGTACAAAAGTAGCAGGACAACAATGTTTCTCAGGGGTTTCTTGGGGCATAAATACTCTTTTTTTATTTTTTATTAAACAGGTCAATTGCGTTGAAAATTGCTTTCAGCACCTGGTATTTTTACATCCTTTTTTACAAGTTTCAGAATATATTTTTTGGTCATAAAAGACTCTAAATGTACAAAAGTAGCAGGACAGCTCCCTCTGCTGTCCATATTCTAAATGGCAGTTTGTACAAAAATGTGTGATTTTAAAGTCAAATTGACTGTGTTTTTGGTTCCACTTTAGTTTCAAAATATGCACACATACTGTGTTTCTTTGTTTCTTTGTCTGTTGAAGGCTTTACAAAAGAAGATAAAAGCTTATAGCACCTGGTATTCCCAGGCGCTGTCTCCCATCCAAGTACTAACCAGGCCCGACCCTGCTTAGCTTCCGAGATCAGACGAGATCGGGCGTGTTCAGGGTGGTATGGCCGTAAGCGAAGGGCTCTGGGGTGGAGACTGCTTTTATATCCATGTTTCACCAGCTCCAGATGGGGAATGGGACTCGTGCTTTTCCAGGAGGAACAGACAAGCTTTTCTTGTCAACTTGACTCTTTCAACCTAAAGAAAACCCTGCTCAAATGTAAGAGTCAATGTTTCAAGACACCTTTTGGGCTTTCTTTATCATTTGGCCATTTCCCTGCTTTTAGCCTGAATATTATTCTATTATTCCTATGTGTTTTGGCATAAAATACTCTGTTTCCATGAAATACATAGAAAATACCATATAGGCACCACCTGTTTAGTCAAAATAAGTTTTTAGTTTTGTAAATCATTTCAAAAAATGCTGATGGCGCCTGGTATTTTTGCATAAATTACTCTCAAAATGTACAAAAGTAGCAGGACAGCAATGTTTTGCTTAGTTTTTGCTTAAAATACTCTTTTTTATCTTTAATTTACACTCAATTGTTTCAAAAAATGCTTTCCGCACCTGATATTTTTTACATATTTTTTTACAAGCTTCAAAATATTTTTGGGGGCATAAAATATTCTCTCAAATGTACAAAAGTAGCAGGACAACAATTTTTTTTTTTTTTTTGCATTAATACTCTTTTTTTTTTTTTTTTATAAAACAGGTAAATTGTGCTGAACATTTTTACATACTTTTAACAGGCTTCAAAATATATATATATATATTTTTTGGCCTAAAATACTCTCAAATGTACAAAAGTAGCAAGACAGTAAAGTTTTGTTTTGATTTTTTTGCTTAAAATACTCTATATTTTTATCTTTATTTTACACTCAATTGTTTAAAAAATGCTTTCAGCACCTGGTATTTTTTACATACTTTTTACAAGCTTCAAAATATTTTTGGGGCATAAAATACTCGCTCAAAATGTACAAAAGTAGCAGGACAACAATGTTTCTCAGGGGTTTCTTGGGGCATAAATACTCTTTTTTTATTTTTTATTAAACAGGTCAATTGCGTTGAAAATTGCTTTCAGCACCTGGTATTTTTACATCCTTTTTTACAAGTTTCAGAATATATTTTTTGGTCATAAAAGACTCTAAATGTACAAAAGTAGCAGGACAGCTCCCTCTGCTGTCCATATTCTAAATGGCAGTTTGTACAAAAATGTGTGATTTTAAAGTCAAATTGACTGTGTTTTTGGTTCCACTTTAGTTTCAAAATATGCACACATACTGTGTTTCTTTGTTTCTTTGTCTGTTGAAGGCTTTACAAAAGAAGATAAAAGCTTACAGCACCTGGTATTCCCAGGCGCTGTCTCCCATCCAAGTACTAACCAGGCCCGACCCTGCTTAGCTTCCGAGATCAGACGAGATCGGGCGTGTTCAGGGTGGTATGGCCGTAAGCGAAGGGCTCTGGGGTGGAGACTGCTTTTATATCCATGTTTCACCAGCTCCAGATGGGGAATGGGACTCGTGCTTTTCCAGGAGGAACAGACAAGCTTTTCTTGTCAACTTGACTCTTTCAACCTAAAGAAAACCCTGCTCAAATGTAAGAGTCAATGTTTCAAGACACCTTTTGGGCTTTCTTTATCATTTGGCCATTTCCCTGCTTTTAGCCTGAATATTATTCTATTATTCCTATGTGTTTTGGCATAAAATACTCTGTTTCCATGAAATACATAGAAAATACCATATAGGCACCACCTGTTTAGTCAAAATAAGTTTTTAGTTTTGTAAATCATTTCAAAAAATGCTGATGGCGCCTGGTATTTTTGCATAAATTACTCTCAAAATGTACAAAAGTAGCAGGACAGCAATGTTTTGCTTAGTTTTTGCTTAAAATACTCTTTTTTATCTTTAATTTACACTCAATTGTTTCAAAAAATGCTTTCCGCACCTGATATTTTTTACATATTTTTTTACAAGCTTCAAAATATTTTTGGGGGCATAAAATATTCTCTCAAATGTACAAAAGTAGCAGGACAACAATTTTTTTTTTTTTTTTGCATTAATACTCTTTTTTTTTTTTTTTTATAAAACAGGTAAATTGTGCTGAACATTTTTACATACTTTTAACAGGCTTCAAAATATATATATATATATTTTTTGGCCTAAAATACTCTCAAATGTACAAAAGTAGCAAGACAGTAAAGTTTTGTTTTGATTTTTTTGCTTAAAATACTCTATATTTTTATCTTTATTTTACACTCAATTGTTTAAAAAATGCTTTCAGCACCTGGTATTTTTTACATACTTTTTACAAGCTTCAAAATATTTTTGGGGCATAAAATACTCGCTCAAAATGTACAAAAGTAGCAGGACAACAATGTTTCTCAGGGGTTTCTTGGGGCATAAATACTCTTTTTTTATTTTTTATTAAACAGGTCAATTGCGTTGAAAATTGCTTTCAGCACCTGGTATTTTTACATCCTTTTTTACAAGTTTCAGAATATATTTTTTGGTCATAAAAGACTCTAAATGTACAAAAGTAGCAGGACAGCTCCCTCTGCTGTCCATATTCTAAATGGCAGTTTGTACAAAAATGTGTGATTTTAAAGTCAAATTGACTGTGTTTTTGGTTCCACTTTAGTTTCAAAATATGCACACATACTGTGTTTCTTTGTTTCTTTGTCTGTTGAAGGCTTTACAAAAGAAGATAAAAGCTTACAGCACCTGGTATTCCCAGGCGGTCTCCCATCCAAGTACTAACCAGGCCCGACCCTGCTTAGCTTCCGAGATCAGACGAGATCGGGCGTGTTCAGGGTGGTATGGCCGTAAGCGAAGGGCTCTGGGGTGGAGACTGCTTTTATATCCATGTTTCACCAGCTCCAGATGGGGAATGGGACTCGTGCTTTTCCAGGAGGAACAGACAAGCTTTTCTTGTCAACTTGACTCTTTCAACCTAAAGAAAACCCTGCTCAAATGTAAGAGTCAATGTTTCAAGACACCTTTTGGGCTTTCTTTATCATTTGGCCATTTCCCTGCTTTTAGCCTGAATATTATTCTATTATTCCTATGTGTTTTGGCATAAAATACTCTGTTTCCATGAAATACATAGAAAATACCATATAGGCACCACCTGTTTAGTCAAAATAAGTTTTTAGTTTTGTAAATCATTTCAAAAAATGCTGATGGCGCCTGGTATTTTTGCATAAATTACTCTCAAAATGTACAAAAGTAGCAGGACAGCAATGTTTTGCTTAGTTTTTGCTTAAAATACTCTTTTTATCTTTAATTTACACTCAATTGTTTCAAAAAATGCTTTCCGCACCTGATATTTTTTACATATTTTTTTACAAGCTTCAAAATATTTTTGGGGGCATAAAATATTCTCTCAAATGTACAAAAGTAGCAGGACAACAATTTTTTTTTTTTTTTTGCATTAATACTTTTTTTTTTTTTTTTATAAAACAGGTAAATTGTGCTGAACATTTTTACATACTTTTAACAGGCTTCAAAATATATATATATATTTTTTGGCCTAAAATACTCTCAAATGTACAAAAGTAGCAAGACAGTAAAGTTTTGTTTTGATTTTTTTGCTTAAAATACTCTATATTTTTATCTTTATTTTACACTCAATTGTTTAAAAAATGCTTTCAGCACCTGGTATTTTTTACATACTTTTTACAAGCTTCAAAATATTTTTGGGGCATAAAATACTCGCTCAAAATGTACAAAAGTAGCAGGACAACAATGTTTCTCAGGGGTTTCTTGGGGCATAAATACTCTTTTTTTATTTTTTATTAAACAGGTCAATTGCGTTGAAAATTGCTTTCAGCACCTGGTATTTTTACATCCTTTTTTACAAGTTTCAGAATATATTTTTTGGTCATAAAAGACTCTAAATGTACAAAAGTAGCAGGACAGCTCCCTCTGCTGTCCATATTCTAAATGGCAGTTTGTACAAAAATGTGTGATTTTAAAGTCAAATTGACTGTGTTTTTGGTTCCACTTTAGTTTCAAAATATGCACACATACTGTGTTTCTTTGTTTCTTTGTCTGTTGAAGGCTTTACAAAAGAAGATAAAAGCTTACAGCACCTGGTATTCCCAGGCGCTGTCTCCCATCCAAGTACTAACCAGGCCCGACCCTGCTTAGATTCCGAGATCAGACGAGATCGGGCGTGTTCAGGGTGGTATGGCCGTAAGCGAAGGGCTCTGGGGTGGAGACTGCTTTTATATCCATGTTTCACCAGCTCCAGATGGGGAATGGGACTCGTGCTTTTCCAGGAGGAACAGACAAGCTTTTCTTGTCAACTTGACTCTTTCAACCTAAAGAAAACCCTGCTCAAATGTAAGAGTCAATGTTTCAAGACACCTTTTGGGCTTTCTTTATCATTTGGCCATTTCCCTGCTTTTAGCCTGAATATTATTCTATTATTCCTATGTGTTTTGGCATAAAATACTCTGTTTCCATGAAATACATAGAAAATACCATATAGGCACCACCTGTTTAGTCAAAATAAGTTTTTAGTTTTGTAAATCATTTCAAAAAATGCTGATGGCGCCTGGTATTTTTGCATAAATTACTCTCAAAATGTACAAAAGTAGCAGGACAGCAATGTTTTGCTTAGTTTTTGCTTAAAATACTCTTTTTTATCTTTAATTTACACTCAATTGTTTCAAAAAATGCTTTCCGCACCTGATATTTTTTACATATTTTTTTACAAGCTTCAAAATATTTTTGGGGGCATAAAATATTCTCTCAAATGTACAAAAGTAGCAGGACAACAATTTTTTTTTTTTTTTTGCATTAATACTCTTTTTTTTTTTTTTTTATAAAACAGGTAAATTGTGCTGAACATTTTTACATACTTTTAACAGGCTTCAAAATATATATATATATATATTTTTTGGCCTAAAATACTCTCAAATGTACAAAAGTAGCAAGACAGTAAAGTTTTGTTTTGATTTTTTTGCTTAAAATACTCTATATTTTTATCTTTATTTTACACTCAATTGTTTAAAAAATGCTTTCAGCACCTGGTATTTTTTACATACTTTTTACAAGCTTCAAAATATTTTTGGGGCATAAAATACTCGCTCAAAATGTACAAAAGTAGCAGGACAACAATGTTTCTCAGGGGTTTCTTGGGGCATAAATACTCTTTTTTTATTTTTTATTAAACAGGTCAATTGCGTTGAAAATTGCTTTCAGCACCTGGTATTTTTACATCCTTTTTTACAAGTTTCAGAATATATTTTTTGGTCATAAAAGACTCTAAATGTACAAAAGTAGCAGGACAGCTCCCTCTGCTGTCCATATTCTAAATGGCAGTTTGTACAAAAATGTGTGATTTTAAAGTCAAATTGACTGTGTTTTTGGTTCCACTTTAGTTTCAAAATATGCACACATACTGTGTTTCTTTGTTTCTTTGTCTGTTGAAGGCTTTACAAAAGAAGATAAAAGCTTACAGCACCTGGTATTCCCAGGCGCTGTCTCCCATCCAAGTACTAACCAGGCCCGACCCTGCTTAGATTCCGAGATCAGACGAGATCGGGCGTGTTCAGGGTGGTATGGCCGTAAGCGAAGGGCTCTGGGGTGGAGACTGCTTTTATATCCATGTTTCACCAGCTCCAGATGGGGAATGGGACTCGTGCTTTTCCAGGAGGAACAGACAAGCTTTTCTTGTCAACTTGACTCTTTCAACCTAAAGAAAACCCTGCTCAAATGTAAGAGTCAATGTTTCAAGACACCTTTTGGGCTTTCTTTATCATTTGGCCATTTCCCTGCTTTTAGCCTGAATATTATTCTATTATTCCTATGTGTTTTGGCATAAAATACTCTGTTTCCATGAAATACATAGAAAATACCATATAGGCACCACCTGTTTAGTCAAAATAAGTTTTTAGTTTTGTAAATCATTTCAAAAAATGCTGATGGCGCCTGGTATTTTTGCATAAATTACTCTCAAAATGTACAAAAGTAGCAGGACAGCAATGTTTTGCTTAGTTTTTGCTTAAAATACTCTTTTTTATCTTTAATTTACACTCAATTGTTTCAAAAAATGCTTTCCGCACCTGATATTTTTTACATATTTTTTTACAAGCTTCAAAATATTTTTGGGGGCATAAAATATTCTCTCAAATGTACAAAAGTAGCAGGACAACAATTTTTTTTTTTTTTTTGCATTAATACTCTTTTTTTTTTTTTTTTATAAAACAGGTAAATTGTGCTGAACATTTTTACATACTTTTAACAGGCTTCAAAATATATATATATATATATTTTTTGGCCTAAAATACTCTCAAATGTACAAAAGTAGCAAGACAGTAAAGTTTTGTTTTGATTTTTTTGCTTAAAATACTCTATATTTTTATCTTTATTTTACACTCAATTGTTTAAAAAATGCTTTCAGCACCTGGTATTTTTTACATACTTTTTACAAGCTTCAAAATATTTTTGGGGCATAAAATACTCGCTCAAAATGTACAAAAGTAGCAGGACAACAATGTTTCTCAGGGGTTTCTTGGGGCATAAATACTCTTTTTTTATTTTTTATTAAACAGGTCAATTGCGTTGAAAATTGCTTTCAGCACCTGGTATTTTTACATCCTTTTTTACAAGTTTCAGAATATATTTTTTGGTCATAAAAGACTCTAAATGTACAAAAGTAGCAGGACAGCTCCCTCTGCTGTCCATATTCTAAATGGCAGTTTGTACAAAAATGTGTGATTTTAAAGTCAAATTGACTGTGTTTTTGGTTCCACTTTAGTTTCAAAATATGCACACATACTGTGTTTCTTTGTTTCTTTGTCTGTTGAAGGCTTTACAAAAGAAGATAAAAGCTTACAGCACCTGGTATTCCCAGGCGCTGTCTCCCATCCAAGTACTAACCAGGCCCGACCCTGCTTAGCTTCCAAGATCAGACGAGATCGGGCGTGTTCAGGGTGGTATGGCCGTAAGCGAAGGGCTCTGGGGTGGAGACTGCTTTTATATCCATGTTTCACCAGCTCCAGATGGGGAATGGGACTCGTGCTTTTCCAGGAGGAACAGACAAGCTTTTCTTGTCAACTTGACTCTTTCAACCTAAAGAAAACCCTGCTCAAATGTAAGAGTCAATGTTTCAAGACACCTTTTGGGCTTTCTTTATCATTTGGCCATTTCCCTGCTTTTAGCCTGAATATTATTCTATTATTCCTATGTGTTTTGGCATAAAATACTCTGTTTCCATGAAATACATAGAAAATACCATATAGGCACCACCTGTTTAGTCAAAATAAGTTTTTAGTTTTGTAAATCATTTCAAAAAATGCTGATGGCGCCTGGTATTTTTGCATAAATTACTCTCAAAATGTACAAAAGTAGCAGGACAGCAATGTTTTGCTTAGTTTTTGCTTAAAATACTCTTTTTATCTTTAATTTACACTCAATTGTTTCAAAAAATGCTTTCCGCACCTGATATTTTTACATATTTTTTTACAAGCTTCAAAATATTTTTGGGGGCATAAAATATTCTCTCAAATGTACAAAAGTAGCAGGACAACAATGTTTTTTTTTTTTTTGCATTAATACTCTTTTTTTTTTTTTTTTTATAAAACAGGTAAATTGTGCTGAACATTTTTACATACTTTTAACAGGCTTCAAAATATATATATATATTTTTTGGCCTAAAATACTCTCAAATGTACAAAAGTAGCAAGACAGTAAAGTTTTGTTTTGATTTTTTTGCTTAAAATACTCTATATTTTTATCTTTATTTTACACTCAATTGTTTAAAAAATGCTTTCAGCACCTGGTATTTTTTACATACTTTTTACAAGCTTCAAAATATTTTTGGGGCATAAAATACTCGCTCAAAATGTACAAAAGTAGCAGGACAACAATGTTTCTCAGGGGTTTCTTGGGGCATAAACACTCTTTTTTTATTTTTTATTAAACAGGTAAATTGCGTTGAAAATTGCTTTCAGCACCTGGTATTTTTACATCCTTTTTTACAAGTTTCAGAATATATTTTTTGGTCATAAAAGACTCTAAATGTACAAAAGTAGCAGGACAGCTCCCTCTGCTGTCCATATTCTAAATGGCAGTTTGTACAAAAATGTGTGATTTTAAAGTCAAATTGACTGTGTTTTTGGTTCCACTTTAGTTTCAAAATATGCACACATACTGTGTTTCTTTGTTTCTTTGTCTGTTGAAGGCTTTACAAAAGAAGATAAAAGCTTACAGCACCTGGTATTCCCAGGCGGTCTCCCATCCAAGTATTAACCAGGCCCTACCCTGCTTAGCTTCCGAGATCAGACGAGATCGGGCGTGTTTTTTTTTTTTTTATCTTTTATTATCAAAAACATCTTAAAACAAGTATTTACATATATTTACATGAATGTACAGACATACATGACACACAAGGGCAAGGGAATGGGATACACAAGGGCAGGGGGAGACGAGACAAAAAATTACAGAAAATCAAACACACAATCATTCTCCAAACATTCTTCAGTGATGGGGGGTGATGCCGTGGTTGGGGGGGGTGATGCCGGGGTCAGAAGAGGATGTCCAGGTTTCCAGAGGGTGTGAGGTGGATCAGGGTGTTGTGGGGGACGAGGTGGGTGATGAACCGGTGCTCTGCTGCCATGTGGAGGTGTCGGAGGTGTGCGGCCAAGAGTCCTTTGAAGATGGGCCAGGGTGCTGCTGTTTTATTGTCACGGAGATGGATGTTCCTGTTGAGATATAATGTGTACCGGGCTATGGAGAGGGTTAGTCGGGCGAGATGGGTGTTGGCTCCAGAGCGACTCTGTCCGGGACCAAAGAGGAGGAGCCAGGGCTCCTGGTCGTCCCCTCCTAGGGCCGCCGGCGGTGGGAGCCTCCAGGACAGCCTCCGAGCGAGGAGGTCCTGCAGTCGGGACCAGAACGGGCGGACGGCCGGGCAGGTGTACAGCATGTGCTCCAGGGTCTCGGGGGGTCCGTGGCACACGGGGCAGTCCGCAGCGTAGCTGTCGGGAAGAAATGCGTGCAGTGCTGCGGATGTAAAGACGATCCTGTGTCTAAATCTGAAGTCAAAATGACCTACGTTATGTGGGGTGTACCAATTAAAGATGTTGGCCCAGATGGTTGCGATAGTGCGTGCGGGGAATGTTAATGACCATTTGTGTTCCGAGGCGGGACGCCCGAGCACTCCCGGCAACAACAACTGATACAGGATGCGGGTGGGTAGGTCTGTGAAAATCCTAAACCTCCCCGTGCTAACAAATACATTAAAATTCAACTTACCTGTCGTGCTCCCCATTTGGCCCAAAGTGCTTCCCCAATGCCTGACCAGATTCCTGTTAAAAATACTTACCATACCACTAATATACTTTTTCCTAAACACTTTACCTGCTAACCTAAAACACTTCCCTATGTAATCTACACTAAAATTACCTTTCACGTCAAATACCTTACCTACATATTCCAGCCCAGCCTCCTCCATCGCCCCACTGATCATGCACTCGCGCTTCCCGGGGGGAGCGGAGAGCAAGTCAGGGTTATGACGGAGGGGCATGTGCGCGAGACCCTCACCGCTGTCTGGAACCGCCACAGTCAGGGGCCTGAAAGTCCTCCACGCCTCCAAGAGTTCCCTCTCGAAGGGGGGGAGGCCTTCCAGGACCGAAACAGGGGGCAACAAACACAAATTATAAACACCAAACTTACCTAGACTATTAACAAACTCACCTATATAATCCTTCCATGGAGCATCTACCTCAACGTCTAGAAATTTCCGAATTGTTTTCAGCCTGAAGGCCTTCTTCCTTAACTCTAAATCTGCTAACTTTAAACCTCCCTGATCGTACTCACCTATCATAACCTTATGTGCAATAAAGCCCCTCTCACGATTCCACAAAAAGTGGTTTATCACTAACCTTAATTTGTTAGCATAGACCCCCGGCAGGCCGTACACGGAGAGTGCATGGTTCAACATGGACATGCACAAAGAATTTACAACTAAGACTTTACCTTTTAATGTCAGATTACGACGTCTCCAAAAATTCAAGCGCGCTGTAATTTTCTCGCACAAAGGCGACCAAAGTGCAGTACGACACGCCTCCTCGTCTCTGCCCAGGGGGACGCCGAGGACCTTGTAGGAGTCCCCGGCCTCCCGGAGCTGGACAGGGAGAGGAACAGGCGTGACGCTGCCGCAAAATTTAACCGTGGTTTTATCGAAATTGATTTTGGCCCCTGAAGCGAGGCCGTAAACATTGAGCACGTGGAGAGAGGCGTTCAGGCTCTCCACGTCTCGGAGGATCAGATTCGTGTCATCTGCGTACTGAAAAATTTTGACTTCCCTACCCGCAGGCGTGGTCAGTCCCCTCACCGCCGCGTCCGCCCTCAACATGGCCGCCAAAGGCTCAGCGGCGATGCTGTAGAGGAGCGACGAGAGGGGACAGCCCTGCCTGACTGATCTTTTTAAGGGGAAAGAGTCAGTTAGAAACCCGTTGACTTTGACCTTACTGACCGCAAAGGAATAGATGAGCTGTAGCCAATTAACAAACCGTTCGCCGAAACCTAACTTACCTAATACAGTCCAGAGGAACGAATGCTCAACTCTGTCGAACGCCTTGTTAAAGTCTACACTAACGTGAATACCACCGGTCGCGTGCATCTGCCGAAGGAGATATCTCAGAGACAAAACTGTGTCTGAGATGTCCCTCCCGGGGACGCTGTAGGCCTGCGAGGGGTGTATGACGGATCCAATCACACGCTTTAACCTACCTGCTAATACCTTTGCTAAAATTTTATAGTCTACGTTCAAAAGGCTAATGGGCCTGTAGTTGGCGAGGCTGCTCCTGTCGCCCTTCTTAAAAAGCAGAGTGACGACACTCATCGCAAAACCATCGCCAACTCTACTCTCACTCTCAAAATCCTGATATAATAGGAGTAGGATCGGAGCTAACCTGGAAGCGAAACGCTTGAAAAACTCACAGGTTAGTCCGTCCTCTCCGGGGCTTTTCCCTGTATTTAAACTCTTGACTGCAGCCTCTATCTCCATGAGAGACAGAGGCGCGTCGCACAGCTCCCTATCCTCCCTGCTCAGTGTGCGCTCCAGAGCACCTACAGCCTGGTCTAAAGCCTGCTCTGCCACTCCGTCTGAACTAAAAAGCCTACTATAGAAATCCTGCGCTGTCTCTAAAACCTCACTTACCTCGGAAACAATCTTACCTGTCTTATCTATCAACTTATCTATGTGCATCTTTCCCTGTGTAACCTTCTCACAGCCGAAGAAGAACGCTGTCGAGCGTTCTCCCTCGACTGTGTGTCTGGCTTTTGCCCTCAAAATTGCACCCTGACACCTACTTACCTCCAGCTGCTCCAGCTCAGCGCGCACCACCAGGTACTCTGGATCCACAGGGCCAGTGGTGGAAGCTGCGCCCTGGTCCAGGACCTGCAGGCGCTGGCGGAGAGCGGTCTCCCTCCTGGTCGACAGCCACGCCTTGTGTTTGCTGTAATTGACACAGAGCTTTTTAATGCGTGTTTTTGCCGTCGGCCACCAATCGACCACGCTGTCGATCAGCTCCAGCTCCATGTCAAATACATCAAACAAAAAGTCCATTTTCCTACAAAAAGTTTCATCACCGAGGATGGAGCTGTTTAGGACCCACAGTCCTCCATTCCTCGGTGATGAAACTAACCCAAAATAAATATCTAAAGTGGAGTGATCACTCAAGCCTGACCACTTGTAGGAAGCACCACTGACTCTCTGTGCCAGGTCTGAGGAGGCAAAACAGAGGTCAATGCGGGACTGCTTCAGGACGCCCTGGACGACCTGCCGCCTGGAGAAATCCTTCAGGAAGGGGTGGACGAACCGCCACACCTCCGTCAGGTTCCTGCTGGCGGCTTCTTCCAACAGGGCTGTCCTGGCAGTGCTGTTTTTAAAAGAGTTGTTAATGCCGATGTCTGTCTTGCAAAGTGTTGTATTAAAGTCACCGATTATGATTGTATTGTCGTTCGCAAAGCGAAATATTTTTTTGAAGAATTGCCTCCTCAGACCATCATCGTTCGGGGCGTAGATGTTAATTAGTCTGAACTTCACTGTGTCCGTGAAGTCCAGGACCAGGAAGGAGCCCTCTGGGTCGGCGTGTACCAGGGTGGGTTGGCCTAAGACACCAGGCCTCACCACCGTGGCCACACCGCGCGAGCACGCCGTGCCCAGGGCCCAAAATACAGAGCCTACTCCCATGCTCCGCACTTGTTGCGCGTGGCTGACATCCCAGTGCGTTTCTTGGATGCAGAGCACGTCCCACTTGGAAAAGTGTAACGCGCTCTGCATCCGCACTGGGCTCCGCAGGCCGCCTGCGTTCCAAGAGGACAAGGAGAACGCCATTAAGAGGAGACCTTGGAGGATGTAACCCATCTTTTATTTAGACTTCTTTTTGGCGCCCGTCGCATCCGACTGCCACACTCTTTTTCTGACTTCACGGGTGGAGAAATCCATGAAGTCATCATTAAAAACAGTCTCGAGCTCACCTCGTGGGGCAGAGCTGCGTGTGGAGGATGGTGGGTTGATGGAGCTTTCTGCTGGCGCTTTTGAGGTGGTTGGAACGGAGGAGGCAGAGCCGCTCTCAGCAGCAGCGCCCTCTCCGTCTCCTGCCACCTGCTTCCTGCGTCTTGCCCCTTTCTTATCCTTCTTCTCCACCTGTCCCCTCTTACCACCGTCCGACTGGAGCTTGGGATCATCACCCAGCCCTGTGGTGATGTCCCCCCCTTTGGAGGTAAGATGCGGGGCCTGTCCCGCACCCATCCTCCTCCCGGGTTCAGCCTCTTCCTCCACGGGCTTAGGAGTTGGACCCTCACGAGTCCCCTCCCTCTGGTCAGGAGGAGCAGTTTGTCCTGCTCCCACCTTCCCAGACGCCAGCGCTGAGCCGAGCACCATCTCCAGTGCGACGGACGCCTCCTCGTCTGAGGAGTCAGAGGAGCAAGAGGAGCCAGACACCTCTGGCTCCCCTGACTCCTCCACAGCCTCCTCCTCCAAAAACTCCTCTACTTCGGAGAGAGCAGTTGCGGGCACGTTCTGGGCCACGTCACTGCTCTCTCCTCCAATGCCGTCCTCCCTGTCCTCCCCTCTGTCCTCCCCTCTGTCCTCCTCTCTGTCCTCCTCTCTGTCCTCCTCTCTGTCACCCGCACCACACGGACATAAGTGGCGGAACATGCGGCACTCTCTGCACTTCGGGGCCCGCTGCGCGACGCACTCGCGCGCGTAATGCCCCTGGCTCCCGCAGTTGCGGCACAGAAAGTCAGGGCACTCCCTCAGAATATGGCCAGGCTGGAGACACCCCCTACACACCCGCACCTGCCTGTCGTGTATTACCCTGAAGTACTCGGGGCCCCCCGCGGTGTCAAACCTGACAGAATACGGTAAGGACTGCACCGTGTCCGTGAACCTTACCCGTACAAACCTGGTGCCGTCCGCCACGTTCGTCCCCGGCCACATTCTCCTCCTCACCTCGGAGACCGCAGAGACCCCCCAGGCGTAGAGCTTGGCCAGGATCTCCTCGTCCTCGATATAAGCCGGCAGCCCCATGAAGGACACGACCAGCTCATCCACCGAGATGTCACGGGCGTGAACCCTGACTCCTCCAATGCAGTACCCGTCCAGGAGCCGCTCCTTCGCTTTGGTGGTACTGACGGTTACTTCATATTTGTCCTTCGAGATGAGTCTGCATGCTACTATGGAGCCGCACACCTCCTGTGTCGCTTTTAAGAATGCAAGTGGCGTGATTTGTGCTCCCTCCGTCAACTCCAACACCACAGTGAGTTCTTTCATAAATTTCATTCTTCTTTCTTCGTTCTTTCTATTATTTACAGATTCATTCAGACTTTTCCTTGCCTTTGTCGTGTCCATTCCAGTGTCCGATGCCGTGTTGTCCGTCCTTTGAGCCATGCTCACAAAAAAACAAAAAATCCACCTCCCAGTAAGTTTACTGGGAGGGGAACAAACAAAAGAACTGCAAAAAGTAAATGAAAATGATCAAAATAACGATTAAAAACTCAAAAAAACTCCCAAACCTCCAGCTCCAGACCATGCAGCACACCACAAATTGCACGCACCTGCACTGATTGCAAAGGGGCGGGTCCAGGGTGGTATGGCCGTGAGCGAAGGGCTCTGGGGTGGAGACTGCTTTTATATCCATGTTTCACCAGCTCCAGATGGGGAATGGGACTCGTGCTTTTCCAGGAGGAACAGACAAGCTTTTCTTGTCAACTTGACTCTTTCAACCTAAAGAAAACCCTGCTCAAATGTAAGAGTCAATGTTTCAAGACACCTTTTGGGCTTTCTTTATCATTTGGCCATTTCCCTGCTTTTAGCCTGAATATTATTCTATTATTCCTATGTGTTTTGGCATAAAATACTCTGTTTCCATGAAATACATAGAAAATACCATATAGGCACCACCTGTTTAGTCAAAATAAGTTTTTAGTTTTGTAAATCATTTCAAAAAATGCTGATGGCGCCTGGTATTTTTGCATAAATTACTCTCAAAATGTACAAAAGTAGCAGGACAGCAATGTTTTGCTTAGTTTTTGCTTAAAATACTCTTTTTATCTTTAATTTACACTCAATTGTTTCAAAAAATGCTTTCCGCACCTGATATTTTTTACATATTTTTTTACAAGCTTCAAAATATTTTTGGGGGCATAAAATATTCTCTCAAATGTACAAAAGTAGCAGGACAACAATTTTTTTTTTTTTTTTGCATTAATACTTTTTTTTTTTTTTTTATAAAACAGGTAAATTGTGCTGAACATTTTTACATACTTTTAACAGGCTTCAAAATATATATATATATTTTTTGGCCTAAAATACTCTCAAATGTACAAAAGTAGCAAGACAGTAAAGTTTTGTTTTGATTTTTTTGCTTAAAATACTCTATATTTTTATCTTTATTTTACACTCAATTGTTTAAAAAATGCTTTCAGCACCTGGTATTTTTTACATACTTTTTACAAGCTTCAAAATATTTTTGGGGCATAAAATACTCGCTCAAAATGTACAAAAGTAGCAGGACAACAATGTTTCTCAGGGGTTTCTTGGGGCATAAATACTCTTTTTTTATTTTTTATTAAACAGGTCAATTGCGTTGAAAATTGCTTTCAGCACCTGGTATTTTTACATCCTTTTTTACAAGTTTCAGAATATATTTTTTGGTCATAAAAGACTCTAAATGTACAAAAGTAGCAGGACAGCTCCCTCTGCTGTCCATATTCTAAATGGCAGTTTGTACAAAAATGTGTGATTTTAAAGTCAAATTGACTGTGTTTTTGGTTCCACTTTAGTTTCAAAATATGCACACATACTGTGTTTCTTTGTTTCTTTGTCTGTTGAAGGCTTTACAAAAGAAGATAAAAGCTTACAGCACCTGGTATTCCCAGGCGCTGTCTCCCATCCAAGTACTAACCAGGCCCAACCCTGCTTAGCTTCCGAGATCAGACGAGATCGGGCGTGTTCAGGGTGGTATGGCCGTAAGCGAAGGGCTCTGGGGTGGAGACTGCTTTTATATCCATGTTTCACCAGCTCCAGATGGGGAATGGGACTCGTGCTTTTCCAGGAGGAACAGACAAGCTTTTCTTGTCAACTTGACTCTTTCAACCTAAAGAAAACCCTGCTCAAATGTAAGAGTCAATGTTTCAAGACACCTTTTGGGCTTTCTTTATCATTTGGCCATTTCCCTGCTTTTAGCCTGAATATTATTCTATTATTCCTATGTGTTTTGGCATAAAATACTCTGTTTCCATGAAATACATAGAAAATACCATATAGGCACCACCTGTTTAGTCAAAATAAGTTTTTAGTTTTGTAAATCATTTCAAAAAATGCTGATGGCGCCTGGTATTTTTGCATAAATTACTCTCAAAATGTACAAAAGTAGCAGGACAGCAATGTTTTGCTTAGTTTTTGCTTAAAATACTCTTTTTATCTTTAATTTACACTCAATTGTTTCAAAAAATGCTTTCCGCACCTGATATTTTTACATATTTTTTTACAAGCTTCAAAATATTTTTGGGGGCATAAAATATTCTCTCAAATGTACAAAAGTAGCAGGACAACAATGTTTTTTTTTTTTTTGCATTAATACTCTTTTTTTTTTTTTTTTATAAAACAGGTAAATTGTGCTGAACATTTTTACATACTTTTAACAGGCTTCAAAATATATATATATATTTTTTGGCCTAAAATACTCTCAAATGTACAAAAGTAGCAAGACAGTAAAGTTTTGTTTTGATTTTTTTGCTTAAAATACTCTATATTTTTATCTTTATTTTACACTCAATTGTTTAAAAAATGCTTTCAGCACCTGGTATTTTTTACATACTTTTTACAAGCTTCAAAATATTTTTGGGGCATAAAATACTCGCTCAAAATGTACAAAAGTAGCAGGACAACAATGTTTCTCAGGGGTTTCTTGGGGCATAAATACTCTTTTTTTATTTTTTATTAAACAGGTCAATTGCGTTGAAAATTGCTTTCAGCACCTGGTATTTTTACATCCTTTTTTACAAGTTTCAGAATATATTTTTTGGTCATAAAAGACTCTAAATGTACAAAAGTAGCAGGACAGCTCCCTCTGCTGTCCATATTCTAAATGGCAGTTTGTACAAAAATGTGTGATTTTAAAGTCAAATTGACTGTGTTTTTGGTTCCACTTTAGTTTCAAAATATGCACACATACTGTGTTTCTTTGTTTCTTTGTCTGTTGAAGGCTTTACAAAAGAAGATAAAAGCTTACAGCACCTGGTATTCCCAGGCGGTCTCCCATCCAAGTACTAACCAGGCCCGACCCTGCTTAGCTTCCGAGATCAGACGAGATCGGGCGTGTTCAGGGTGGTATGGCCGTAAGCGAAGGGCTCTGGGGTGGAGACTGCTTTTATATCCATGTTTCACCAGCTCCAGATGGGGAATGGGACTCGTGCTTTTCCAGGAGGAACAGACAAGCTTTTCTTGTCAACTTGACTCTTTCAACCTAAAGAAAACCCTGCTCAAATGTAAGAGTCAATGTTTCAAGACACCTTTTGGGCTTTCTTTATCATTTGGCCATTTCCCTGCTTTTAGCCTGAATATTATTCTATTATTCCTATGTGTTTTGGCATAAAATACTCTGTTTCCATGAAATACATAGAAAATACCATATAGGCACCACCTGTTTAGTCAAAATAAGTTTTTAGTTTTGTAAATCATTTCAAAAAATGCTGATGGCGCCTGGTATTTTTGCATAAATTACTCTCAAAATGTACAAAAGTAGCAGGACAGCAATGTTTTGCTTAGTTTTTGCTTAAAATACTCTTTTTATCTTTAATTTACACTCAATTGTTTCAAAAAATGCTTTCCGCACCTGATATTTTTACATATTTTTTTACAAGCTTCAAAATATTTTTGGGGGCATAAAATATTCTCTCAAATGTACAAAAGTAGCAGGACAACAATTTTTTTTTTTTTTTTGCATTAATACTCTTTTTTTTTTTTTTTTATAAAACAGGTAAATTGTGCTGAACATTTTTACATACTTTTAACAGGCTTCAAAATATATATATATATATTTTTTGGCCTAAAATACTCTCAAATGTACAAAAGTAGCAAGACAGTAAAGTTTTGTTTTGATTTTTTTGCTTAAAATACTCTATATTTTTATCTTTATTTTACACTCAATTGTTTAAAAAATGCTTTCAGCACCTGGTATTTTTTACATACTTTTTACAAGCTTCAAAATATTTTTGGGGCATAAAATACTCGCTCAAAATGTACAAAAGTAGCAGGACAACAATGTTTCTCAGGGGTTTCTTGGGGCATAAATACTCTTTTTTTATTTTTTATTAAACAGGTCAATTGCGTTGAAAATTGCTTTCAGCACCTGGTATTTTTACATCCTTTTTTACAAGTTTCAGAATATATTTTTTGGTCATAAAAGACTCTAAATGTACAAAAGTAGCAGGACAGCTCCCTCTGCTGTCCATATTCTAAATGGCAGTTTGTACAAAAATGTGTGATTTTAAAGTCAAATTGACTGTGTTTTTGGTTCCACTTTAGTTTCAAAATATGCACACATACTGTGTTTCTTTGTTTCTTTGTCTGTTGAAGGCTTTACAAAAGAAGATAAAAGCTTACAGCACCTGGTATTCCCAGGCGGTCTCCCATCCAAGTACTAACCAGGCCCGACCCTGCTTAGCTTCCGAGATCAGACGAGATCGGGCGTGTTCAGGGTGGTATGGCCGTAAGCGAAGGGCTCTGGGGTGGAGACTGCTTTTATATCCATGTTTCACCAGCTCCAGATGGGGAATGGGACTCGTGCTTTTCCAGGAGGAACAGACAAGCTTTTCTTGTCAACTTGACTCTTTCAACCTAAAGAAAACCCTGCTCAAATGTAAGAGTCAATGTTTCAAGACACCTTTTGGGCTTTCTTTATCATTTGGCCATTTCCCTGCTTTTAGCCTGAATATTATTCTATTATTCCTATGTGTTTTGGCATAAAATACTCTGTTTCCATGAAATACATAGAAAATACCATATAGGCACCACCTGTTTAGTCAAAATAAGTTTTTAGTTTTGTAAATCATTTCAAAAAATGCTGATGGCGCCTGGTATTTTTGCATAAATTACTCTCAAAATGTACAAAAGTAGCAGGACAGCAATGTTTTGCTTAGTTTTTGCTTAAAATACTCTTTTTATCTTTAATTTACACTCAATTGTTTCAAAAAATGCTTTCCGCACCTGATATTTTTACATATTTTTTTACAAGCTTCAAAATATTTTTGGGGGCATAAAATATTCTCTCAAATGTACAAAAGTAGCAGGACAACAATGTTTTTTTTTTTTTTGCATTAATACTCTTTTTTTTTTTTTATATATATAAAACAGGTAAATTGTGCTGAACATTTTTACATACTTTTAACAGGCTTCAAAATATATATATATATTTTTTGGCCTAAAATACTCTCAAATGTACAAAAGTAGCAAGACAGTAAAGTTTTGTTTTGATTTTTTTGCTTAAAATACTCTATATTTTTATCTTTATTTTACACTCAATTGTTTAAAAAATGCTTTCAGCACCTGGTATTTTTTACATACTTTTTACAAGCTTCAAAATATTTTTGGGGCATAAAATACTCGCTCAAAATGTACAAAAGTAGCAGGACAACAATGTTTCTCAGGGGTTTCTTGGGGCATAAATACTCTTTTTTTATTTTTTATTAAACAGGTCAATTGCGTTGAAAATTGCTTTCAGCACCTGGTATTTTTACATCCTTTTTTACAAGTTTCAGAATATATTTTTTGGTCATAAAAGACTCTAAATGTACAAAAGTAGCAGGACAGCTCCCTCTGCTGTCCATATTCTAAATGGCAGTTTGTACAAAAATGTGTGATTTTAAAGTCAAATTGACTGTGTTTTTGGTTCCACTTTAGTTTCAAAATATGCACACATACTGTGTTTCTTTGTTTCTTTGTCTGTTGAAGGCTTTACAAAAGAAGATAAAAGCTTACAGCACCTGGTATTCCCAGGCGCTGTCTCCCATCCAAGTACTAACCAGGCCCGACCCTGCTTAGCTTCCGAGATCAGACGAGATCGGGCGTGTTCAGGGTGGTATGGCCGTAAGCGAAGGGCTCTGGGGTGGAGACTGCTTTTATATCCATGTTTCACCAGCTCCAGATGGGGAATGGGACTCGTGCTTTTCCAGGAGGAACAGACAAGCTTTTCTTGTCAACTTGACTCTTTCAACCTAAAGAAAACCCTGCTCAAATGTAAGAGTCAATGTTTCAAGACACCTTTTGGGCTTTCTTTATCATTTGGCCATTTCCCTGCTTTTAGCCTGAATATTATTCTATTATTCCTATGTGTTTTGGCATAAAATACTCTGTTTCCATGAAATACATAGAAAATACCATATAGGCACCACCTGTTTAGTCAAAATAAGTTTTTAGTTTTGTAAATCATTTCAAAAAATGCTGATGGCGCCTGGTATTTTTGCATAAATTACTCTCAAAATGTACAAAAGTAGCAGGACAGCAATGTTTTGCTTAGTTTTTGCTTAAAATACTCTTTTTTATCTTTAATTTACACTCAATTGTTTCAAAAAATGCTTTCCGCACCTGATATTTTTTACATATTTTTTTACAAGCTTCAAAATATTTTTGGGGGCATAAAATATTCTCTCAAATGTACAAAAGTAGCAGGACAACAATTTTTTTTTTTTTTTTGCATTAATACTCTTTTTTTTTTTTTTTTATAAAACAGGTAAATTGTGCTGAACATTTTTACATACTTTTAACAGGCTTCAAAATATATATATATATTTTTTGGCCTAAAATACTCTCAAATGTACAAAAGTAGCAAGACAGTAAAGTTTTGTTTTGATTTTTTTGCTTAAAATACTCTATATTTTTATCTTTATTTTACACTCAATTGTTTAAAAAATGCTTTCAGCACCTGGTATTTTTTACATACTTTTTACAAGCTTCAAAATATTTTTGGGGCATAAAATACTCGCTCAAAATGTACAAAAGTAGCAGGACAACAATGTTTCTCAGGGGTTTCTTGGGGCATAAATACTCTTTTTTTATTTTTTATTAAACAGGTCAATTGCGTTGAAAATTGCTTTCAGCACCTGGTATTTTTACATCCTTTTTTACAAGTTTCAGAATATATTTTTTGGTCATAAAAGACTCTAAATGTACAAAAGTAGCAGGACAGCTCCCTCTGCTGTCCATATTCTAAATGGCAGTTTGTACAAAAATGTGTGATTTTAAAGTCAAATTGACTGTGTTTTTGGTTCCACTTTAGTTTCAAAATATGCACACATACTGTGTTTCTTTGTTTCTTTGTCTGTTGAAGGCTTTACAAAAGAAGATAAAAGCTTACAGCACCTGGTATTCCCAGGCGCTGTCTCCCATCCAAGTACTAACCAGGCCCGACCCTGCTTAGCTTCCGAGATCAGACGAGATCGGGCGTGTTCAGGGTGGTATGGCCGTAAGCGAAGGGCTCTGGGGTGGAGACTGCTTTTATATCCATGTTTCACCAGCTCCAGATGGGGAATGGGACTCGTGCTTTTCCAGGAGGAACAGACAAGCTTTTCTTGTCAACTTGACTCTTTCAACCTAAAGAAAACCCTGCTCAAATGTAAGAGTCAATGTTTCAAGACACCTTTTGGGCTTTCTTTATCATTTGGCCATTTCCCTGCTTTTAGCCTGAATATTATTCTATTATTCCTATGTGTTTTGGCATAAAATACTCTGTTTCCATGAAATACATAGAAAATACCATATAGGCACCACCTGTTTAGTCAAAATAAGTTTTTAGTTTTGTAAATCATTTCAAAAAATGCTGATGGCGCCTGGTATTTTTGCATAAATTACTCTCAAAATGTACAAAAGTAGCAGGACAGCAATGTTTTGCTTAGTTTTTGCTTAAAATACTCTTTTTATCTTTAATTTACACTCAATTGTTTCAAAAAATGCTTTCCGCACCTGATATTTTTACATATTTTTTTACAAGCTTCAAAATATTTTTGGGGGCATAAAATATTCTCTCAAATGTACAAAAGTAGCAGGACAACAATGTTTTTTTTTTTTTTGCATTAATACTCTTTTTTTTTTTTTTTTATAAAACAGGTAAATTGTGCTGAACATTTTTACATACTTTTAACAGGCTTCAAAATATATATATATATTTTTTGGCCTAAAATACTCTCAAATGTACAAAAGTAGCAAGACAGTAAAGTTTTGTTTTGATTTTTTTGCTTAAAATACTCTATATTTTTATCTTTATTTTACACTCAATTGTTTAAAAAATGCTTTCAGCACCTGGTATTTTTTACATACTTTTTACAAGCTTCAAAATATTTTTGGGGCATAAAATACTCGCTCAAAATGTACAAAAGTAGCAGGACAACAATGTTTCTCAGGGGTTTCTTGGGGCATAAATACTCTTTTTTTATTTTTTATTAAACAGGTCAATTGCGTTGAAAATTGCTTTCAGCACCTGGTATTTTTACATCCTTTTTTACAAGTTTCAGAATATATTTTTTGGTCATAAAAGACTCTAAATGTACAAAAGTAGCAGGACAGCTCCCTCTGCTGTCCATATTCTAAATGGCAGTTTGTACAAAAATGTGTGATTTTAAAGTCAAATTGACTGTGTTTTTGGTTCCACTTTAGTTTCAAAATATGCACACATACTGTGTTTCTTTGTTTCTTTGTCTGTTGAAGGCTTTACAAAAGAAGATAAAAGCTTACAGCACCTGGTATTCCCAGGCGCTGTCTCCCATCCAAGTACTAACCAGGCCCGACCCTGCTTAGCTTCCGAGATCAGACGAGATCGGGCGTGTTCAGGGTGGTATGGCCGTAAGCGAAGGGCTCTGGGGTGGAGACTGCTTTTATATCCATGTTTCACCAGCTCCAGATGGGGAATGGGACTCGTGCTTTTCCAGGAGGAACAGACAAGCTTTTCTTGTCAACTTGACTCTTTCAACCTAAAGAAAACCCTGCTCAAATGTAAGAGTCAATGTTTCAAGACACCTTTTGGGCTTTCTTTATCATTTGGCCATTTCCCTGCTTTTAGCCTGAATATTATTCTATTATTCCTATGTGTTTTGGCATAAAATACTCTGTTTCCATGAAATACATAGAAAATACCATATAGGCACCACCTGTTTAGTCAAAATAAGTTTTTAGTTTTGTAAATCATTTCAAAAAATGCTGATGGCGCCTGGTATTTTTGCATAAATTACTCTCAAAATGTACAAAAGTAGCAGGACAGCAATGTTTTGCTTAGTTTTTGCTTAAAATACTCTTTTTATCTTTAATTTACACTCAATTGTTTCAAAAAATGCTTTCCGCACCTGATATTTTTACATATTTTTTTACAAGCTTCAAAATATTTTTGGGGGCATAAAATATTCTCTCAAATGTACAAAAGTAGCAGGACAACAATGTTTTTTTTTTTTTTGCATTAATACTCTTTTTTTTTTTTTTTTATAAAACAGGTAAATTGTGCTGAACATTTTTACATACTTTTAACAGGCTTCAAAATATATATATATATTTTTTGGCCTAAAATACTCTCAAATGTACAAAAGTAGCAAGACAGTAAAGTTTTGTTTTGATTTTTTTGCTTAAAATACTCTATATTTTTATCTTTATTTTACACTCAATTGTTTAAAAAATGCTTTCAGCACCTGGTATTTTTTACATACTTTTTACAAGCTTCAAAATATTTTTGGGGCATAAAATACTCGCTCAAAATGTACAAAAGTAGCAGGACAACAATGTTTCTCAGGGGTTTCTTGGGGCATAAATACTCTTTTTTTATTTTTTATTAAACAGGTCAATTGCGTTGAAAATTGCTTTCAGCACCTGGTATTTTTACATCCTTTTTTACAAGTTTCAGAATATATTTTTTGGTCATAAAAGACTCTAAATGTACAAAAGTAGCAGGACAGCTCCCTCTGCTGTCCATATTCTAAATGGCAGTTTGTACAAAAATGTGTGATTTTAAAGTCAAATTGACTGTGTTTTTGGTTCCACTTTAGTTTCAAAATATGCACACATACTGTGTTTCTTTGTTTCTTTGTCTGTTGAAGGCTTTACAAAAGAAGATAAAAGCTTACAGCACCTGGTATTCCCAGGCGCTGTCTCCCATCCAAGTACTAACCAGGCCCGACCCTGCTTAGCTTCCGAGATCAGACGAGATCGGGCGTGTTCAGGGTGGTATGGCCGTAAGCGAAGGGCTCTGGGGTGGAGACTGCTTTTATATCCATGTTTCACCAGCTCCAGATGGGGAATGGGACTCGTGCTTTTCCAGGAGGAACAGACAAGCTTTTCTTGTCAACTTGACTCTTTCAACCTAAAGAAAACCCTGCTCAAATGTAAGAGTCAATGTTTCAAGACACCTTTTGGGCTTTCTTTATCATTTGGCCATTTCCCTGCTTTTAGCCTGAATATTATTCTATTATTCCTATGTGTTTTGGCATAAAATACTCTGTTTCCATGAAATACATAGAAAATACCATATAGGCACCACCTGTTTAGTCAAAATAAGTTTTTAGTTTTGTAAATCATTTCAAAAAATGCTGATGGCGCCTGGTATTTTTGCATAAATTACTCTCAAAATGTACAAAAGTAGCAGGACAGCAATGTTTTGCTTAGTTTTTGCTTAAAATACTCTTTTTATCTTTAATTTACACTCAATTGTTTCAAAAAATGCTTTCCGCACCTGATATTTTTACATATTTTTTTACAAGCTTCAAAATATTTTTGGGGGCATAAAATATTCTCTCAAATGTACAAAAGTAGCAGGACAACAATGTTTTTTTTTTTTTTGCATTAATACTCTTTTTTTTTTTTTTTTATAAAACAGGTAAATTGTGCTGAACATTTTTACATACTTTTAACAGGCTTCAAAATATATATATATATATTTTTGGCCTAAAATACTCTCAAATGTACAAAAGTAGCAAGACAGTAAAGTTTTGTTTTGATTTTTTTGCTTAAAATACTCTATATTTTTATCTTTATTTTACACTCAATTGTTTAAAAAATGCTTTCAGCACCTGGTATTTTTTACATACTTTTTACAAGCTTCAAAATATTTTTGGGGCATAAAATACTCGCTCAAAATGTACAAAAGTAGCAGGACAACAATGTTTCTCAGGGGTTTCTTGGGGCATAAATACTCTTTTTTTATTTTTTATTAAACAGGTCAATTGCGTTGAAAATTGCTTTCAGCACCTGGTATTTTTACATCCTTTTTTACAAGTTTCAGAATATATTTTTTGGTCATAAAAGACTCTAAATGTACAAAAGTAGCAGGACAGCTCCCTCTGCTGTCCATATTCTAAATGGCAGTTTGTACAAAAATGTGTGATTTTAAAGTCAAATTGACTGTGTTTTTGGTTCCACTTTAGTTTCAAAATATGCACACATACTGTGTTTCTTTGTTTCTTTGTCTGTTGAAGGCTTTACAAAAGAAGATAAAAGCTTACAGCACCTGGTATTCCCAGGCGGTCTCCCATCCAAGTACTAACCAGGCCCGACCCTGCTTAGCTTCCGAGATCAGACGAGATCGGGCGTGTTCAGGGTGGTATGGCCGTAAGCGAAGGGCTCTGGGGTGGAGACTGCTTTTATATCCATGTTTCACCAGCTCCAGATGGGGAATGGGACTCGTGCTTTTCCAGGAGGAACAGACAAGCTTTTCTTGTCAACTTGACTCTTTCAACCTAAAGAAAACCCTGCTCAAATGTAAGAGTCAATGTTTCAAGACACCTTTTGGGCTTTCTTTATCATTTGGCCATTTCCCTGCTTTTAGCCTGAATATTATTCTATTATTCCTATGTGTTTTGGCATAAAATACTCTGTTTCCATGAAATACATAGAAAATACCATATAGGCACCACCTGTTTAGTCAAAATAAGTTTTTAGTTTTGTAAATCATTTCAAAAAATGCTGATGGCGCCTGGTATTTTTGCATAAATTACTCTCAAAATGTACAAAAGTAGCAGGACAGCAATGTTTTGCTTAGTTTTTGCTTAAAATACTCTTTTTTATCTTTAATTTACACTCAATTGTTTCAAAAAATGCTTTCCGCACCTGATATTTTTTACATATTTTTTTACAAGCTTCAAAATATTTTTGGGGGCATAAAATATTCTCTCAAATGTACAAAAGTAGCAGGACAACAATTTTTTTTTTTTTTTTTGCATTAATACTCTTTTTTTTTTTTTTTATAAAACAGGTAAATTGTGCTGAACATTTTTACATACTTTTAACAGGCTTCAAAATATATATATATATATTTTGGCCTAAAATACTCTCAAATGTACAAAAGTAGCAAGACAGTAAAGTTTTGTTTTGATTTTTTTGCTTAAAATACTCTATATTTTTATCTTTATTTTACACTCAATTGTTTAAAAAATGCTTTCAGCACCTGGTATTTTTTACATACTTTTTACAAGCTTCAAAATATTTTTGGGGCATAAAATACTCGCTCAAAATGTACAAAAGTAGCAGGACAACAATGTTTCTCAGGGGTTTCTTGGGGCATAAATACTCTTTTTTTATTTTTTATTAAACAGGTCAATTGCGTTGAAAATTGCTTTCAGCACCTGGTATTTTTACATCCTTTTTTACAAGTTTCAGAATATATTTTTTGGTCATAAAAGACTCTAAATGTACAAAAGTAGCAGGACAGCTCCCTCTGCTGTCCATATTCTAAATGGCAGTTTGTACAAAAATGTGTGATTTTAAAGTCAAATTGACTGTGTTTTTGGTTCCACTTTAGTTTCAAAATATGCACACATACTGTGTTTCTTTGTTTCTTTGTCTGTTGAAGGCTTTACAAAAGAAGATAAAAGCTTACAGCACCTGGTATTCCCAGGCGCTGTCTCCCATCCAAGTACTAACCAGGCCCAACCCTGCTTAGCTTCCGAGATCAGACGAGATCGGGCGTGTTCAGGGTGGTATGGCCGTAAGCGAAGGGCTCTGGGGTGGAGACTGCTTTTATATCCATGTTTCACCAGCTCCAGATGGGGAATGGGACTCGTGCTTTTCCAGGAGGAACAGACAAGCTTTTCTTGTCAACTTGACTCTTTCAACCTAAAGAAAACCCTGCTCAAATGTAAGAGTCAATGTTTCAAGACACCTTTTGGGCTTTCTTTATCATTTGGCCATTTCCCTGCTTTTAGCCTGAATATTATTCTATTATTCCTATGTGTTTTGGCATAAAATACTCTGTTTCCATGAAATACATAGAAAATACCATATAGGCACCACCTGTTTAGTCAAAATAAGTTTTTAGTTTTGTAAATCATTTCAAAAAATGCTGATGGCGCCTGGTATTTTTGCATAAATTACTCTCAAAATGTACAAAAGTAGCAGGACAGCAATGTTTTGCTTAGTTTTTGCTTAAAATACTCTTTTTTATCTTTAATTTACACTCAATTGTTTCAAAAAATGCTTTCCGCACCTGATATTTTTTACATATTTTTTTACAAGCTTCAAAATATTTTTGGGGGCATAAAATATTCTCTCAAATGTACAAAAGTAGCAGGACAACAATTTTTTTTTTTTTTTTGCATTAATACTCTTTTTTTTTTTTTTTTATAAAACAGGTAAATTGTGCTGAACATTTTTACATACTTTTAACAGGCTTCAAAATATATATATATATTTTTTGGCCTAAAATACTCTCAAATGTACAAAAGTAGCAAGACAGTAAAGTTTTGTTTTGATTTTTTTGCTTAAAATACTCTATATTTTTATCTTTATTTTACACTCAATTGTTTAAAAAATGCTTTCAGCACCTGGTATTTTTTACATACTTTTTACAAGCTTCAAAATATTTTTGGGGCATAAAATACTCGCTCAAAATGTACAAAAGTAGCAGGACAACAATGTTTCTCAGGGGTTTCTTGGGGCATAAATACTCTTTTTTTATTTTTTATTAAACAGGTCAATTGCGTTGAAAATTGCTTTCAGCACCTGGTATTTTTACATCCTTTTTTACAAGTTTCAGAATATATTTTTTGGTCATAAAAGACTCTAAATGTACAAAAGTAGCAGGACAGCTCCCTCTGCTGTCCATATTCTAAATGGCAGTTTGTACAAAAATGTGTGATTTTAAAGTCAAATTGACTGTGTTTTTGGTTCCACTTTAGTTTCAAAATATGCACACATACTGTGTTTCTTTGTTTCTTTGTCTGTTGAAGGCTTTACAAAAGAAGATAAAAGCTTATAGCACCTGGTATTCCCAGGCGCTGTCTCCCATCCAAGTACTAACCAGGCCCGACCCTGCTTAGCTTCCGAGATCAGACGAGATCGGGCGTGTTCAGGGTGGTATGGCCGTAAGCGAAGGGCTCTGGGGTGGAGACTGCTTTTATATCCATGTTTCACCAGCTCCAGATGGGGAATGGGACTCGTGCTTTTCCAGGAGGAACAGACAAGCTTTTCTTGTCAACTTGACTCTTTCAACCTAAAGAAAACCCTGCTCAAATGTAAGAGTCAATGTTTCAAGACACCTTTTGGGCTTTCTTTATCATTTGGCCATTTCCCTGCTTTTAGCCTGAATATTATTCCATTATTCCTATGTGTTTTGGCATAAAATACTCTGTTTCCATGAAATACATAGAAAATACCATATAGGCACCACCTGTTTAGTCAAAATAAGTTTTTAGTTTTGTAAATCATTTCAAAAAATGCTGATGGCGCCTGGTATTTTTGCATAAATTACTCTCAAAATGTACAAAAGTAGCAGGACAGCAATGTTTTGCTTAGTTTTTGCTTAAAATACTCTTTTTTATCTTTAATTTACACTCAATTGTTTCAAAAAATGCTTTCCGCACCTGATATTTTTTACATATTTTTTTACAAGCTTCAAAATATTTTTGGGGGCATAAAATATTCTCTCAAATGTACAAAAGTAGCAGGACAACAATTTTTTTTTTTTTTTTGCATTAATACTCTTTTTTTTTTTTTTTATAAAACAGGTAAATTGTGCTGAACATTTTTACATACTTTTAACAGGCTTCAAAATATATATATATATATTTTTTGGCCTAAAATACTCTCAAATGTACAAAAGTAGCAAGACAGTAAAGTTTTGTTTTGATTTTTTTGCTTAAAATACTCTATATTTTTATCTTTATTTTACACTCAATTGTTTAAAAAATGCTTTCAGCACCTGGTATTTTTTACATACTTTTTACAAGCTTCAAAATATTTTTGGGGCATAAAATACTCGCTCAAAATGTACAAAAGTAGCAGGACAACAATGTTTCTCAGGGGTTTCTTGGGGCATAAATACTCTTTTTTTATTTTTTATTAAACAGGTCAATTGCGTTGAAAATTGCTTTCAGCACCTGGTATTTTTACATCCTTTTTTACAAGTTTCAGAATATATTTTTTGGTCATAAAAGACTCTAAATGTACAAAAGTAGCAGGACAGCTCCCTCTGCTGTCCATATTCTAAATGGCAGTTTGTACAAAAATGTGTGATTTTAAAGTCAAATTGACTGTGTTTTTGGTTCCACTTTAGTTTCAAAATATGCACACATACTGTGTTTCTTTGTTTCTTTGTCTGTTGAAGGCTTTACAAAAGAAGATAAAAGCTTACAGCACCTGGTATTCCCAGGCGCTGTCTCCCATCCAAGTACTAACCAGGCCCGACCCTGCTTAGCTTCCAAGATCAGACGAGATCGGGCGTGTTCAGGGTGGTATGGCCGTAAGCGAAGGGCTCTGGGGTGGAGACTGCTTTTATATCCATGTTTCACCAGCTCCAGATGGGGAATGGGACTCGTGCTTTTCCAGGAGGAACAGACAAGCTTTTCTTGTCAACTTGACTCTTTCAACCTAAAGAAAACCCTGCTCAAATGTAAGAGTCAATGTTTCAAGACACCTTTTGGGCTTTCTTTATCATTTGGCCATTTCCCTGCTTTTAGCCTGAATATTATTCTATTATTCCTATGTGTTTTGGCATAAAATACTCTGTTTCCATGAAATACATAGAAAATACCATATAGGCACCACCTGTTTAGTCAAAATAAGTTTTTAGTTTTGTAAATCATTTCAAAAAATGCTGATGGCGCCTGGTATTTTTGCATAAATTACTCTCAAAATGTACAAAAGTAGCAGGACAGCAATGTTTTGCTTAGTTTTTGCTTAAAATACTCTTTTTATCTTTAATTTACACTCAATTGTTTCAAAAAATGCTTTCCGCACCTGATATTTTTACATATTTTTTTACAAGCTTCAAAATATTTTTGGGGGCATAAAATATTCTCTCAAATGTACAAAAGTAGCAGGACAACAATGTTTTTTTTTTTTTTGCATTAATACTCTTTTTTTTTTTTTTTTATAAAACAGGTAAATTGTGCTGAACATTTTTACATACTTTTAACAGGCTTCAAAATATATATATATATTTTTTGGCCTAAAATACTCTCAAATGTACAAAAGTAGCAAGACAGTAAAGTTTTGTTTTGATTTTTTTGCTTAAAATACTCTATATTTTTATCTTTATTTTACACTCAATTGTTTAAAAAATGCTTTCAGCACCTGGTATTTTTTACATACTTTTTACAAGCTTCAAAATATTTTTGGGGCATAAAATACTCGCTCAAAATGTACAAAAGTAGCAGGACAACAATGTTTCTCAGGGGTTTCTTGGGGCATAAATACTCTTTTTTTATTTTTTATTAAACAGGTCAATTGCGTTGAAAATTGCTTTCAGCACCTGGTATTTTTACATCCTTTTTTACAAGTTTCAGAATATATTTTTTGGTCATAAAAGACTCTAAATGTACAAAAGTAGCAGGACAGCTCCCTCTGCTGTCCATATTCTAAATGGCAGTTTGTACAAAAATGTGTGATTTTAAAGTCAAATTGACTGTGTTTTTGGTTCCACTTTAGTTTCAAAATATGCACACATACTGTGTTTCTTTGTTTCTTTGTCTGTTGAAGGCTTTACAAAAGAAGATAAAAGCTTACAGCACCTGGTATTCCCAGGCGGTCTCCCATCCAAGTACTAACCAGGCCCGACCCTGCTTAGCTTCCGAGATCAGACGAGATCGGGCGTGTTCAGGGTGGTATGGCCGTAAGCGAAGGGCTCTGGGGTGGAGACTGCTTTTATATCCATGTTTCACCAGCTCCAGATGGGGAATGGGACTCGTGCTTTTCCAGGAGGAACAGACAAGCTTTTCTTGTCAACTTGACTCTTTCAACCTAAAGAAAACCCTGCTCAAATGTAAGAGTCAATGTTTCAAGACACCTTTTGGGCTTTCTTTATCATTTGGCCATTTCCCTGCTTTTAGCCTGAATATTATTCTATTATTCCTATGTGTTTTGGCATAAAATACTCTGTTTCCATGAAATACATAGAAAATACCATATAGGCACCACCTGTTTAGTCAAAATAAGTTTTTAGTTTTGTAAATCATTTCAAAAAATGCTGATGGCGCCTGGTATTTTTGCATAAATTACTCTCAAAATGTACAAAAGTAGCAGGACAGCAATGTTTTGCTTAGTTTTTGCTTAAAATACTCTTTTTATCTTTAATTTACACTCAATTGTTTCAAAAAATGCTTTCCGCACCTGATATTTTTACATATTTTTTTACAAGCTTCAAAATATTTTTGGGGGCATAAAATATTCTCTCAAATGTACAAAAGTAGCAGGACAACAATTTTTTTTTTTTTTTTGCATTAATACTCTTTTTTTTTTTTTTTATAAAACAGGTAAATTGTGCTGAACATTTTTACATACTTTTAACAGGCTTCAAAATATATATATATATTTTTTGGCCTAAAATACTCTCAAATGTACAAAAGTAGCAAGACAGTAAAGTTTTGTTTTGATTTTTTTGCTTAAAATACTCTATATTTTTATCTTTATTTTACACTCAATTGTTTAAAAAATGCTTTCAGCACCTGGTATTTTTTACATACTTTTTACAAGCTTCAAAATATTTTTGGGGCATAAAATACTCGCTCAAAATGTACAAAAGTAGCAGGACAACAATGTTTCTCAGGGGTTTCTTGGGGCATAAATACTCTTTTTTTTATTTTTTATTAAACAGGTCAATTGCGTTGAAAATTGCTTTCAGCACCTGGTATTTTTACATCCTTTTTTACAAGTTTCAGAATATATTTTTTGGTCATAAAAGACTCTAAATGTACAAAAGTAGCAGGACAGCTCCCTCTGCTGTCCATATTCTAAATGGCAGTTTGTACAAAAATGTGTGATTTTAAAGTCAAATTGACTGTGTTTTTGGTTCCACTTTAGTTTCAAAATATGCACACATACTGTGTTTCTTTGTTTCTTTGTCTGTTGAAGGCTTTACAAAAGAAGATAAAAGCTTACAGCACCTGGTATTCCCAGGCGGTCTCCCATCCAAGTACTAACCAGGCCCGACCCTGCTTAGCTTCTGAGATCAGACGAGATCGGGCGTGTTCAGGGTGGTATGGCCGTAAGCGAAGGGCTCTGGGGTGGAGACTGCTTTTATATCCATGTTTCACCAGCTCCAGATGGGGAATGGGACTCGTGCTTTTCCAGGAGGAACAGACAAGCTTTTCTTGTCAACTTGACTCTTTCAACCTAAAGAAAACCCTGCTCAAATGTAAGAGTCAATGTTTCAAGACACCTTTTGGGCTTTCTTTATCATTTGGCCATTTCCCTGCTTTTAGCCTGAATATTATTCTATTATTCCTATGTGTTTTGGCATAAAATACTCTGTTTCCATGAAATACATAGAAAATACCATATAGGCACCACCTGTTTAGTCAAAATAAGTTTTTAGTTTTGTAAATCATTTCAAAAAATGCTGATGGCGCCTGGTATTTTTGCATAAATTACTCTCAAAATGTACAAAAGTAGCAGGACAGCAATGTTTTGCTTAGTTTTTGCTTAAAATACTCTTTTTATCTTTAATTTACACTCAATTGTTTCAAAAAATGCTTTCCGCACCTGATATTTTTACATATTTTTTTACAAGCTTCAAAATATTTTTGGGGGCATAAAATATTCTCTCAAATGTACAAAAGTAGCAGGACAACAATGTTTTTTTTTTTTTTTGCATTAATACTCTTTTTTTTTTTTTATATATATAAAACAGGTAAATTGTGCTGAACATTTTTACATACTTTTAACAGGCTTCAAAATATATATATATATTTTTTGGCCTAAAATACTCTCAAATGTACAAAAGTAGCAAGACAGTAAAGTTTTGTTTTGATTTTTTTGCTTAAAATACTCTATATTTTTATCTTTATTTTACACTCAATTGTTTAAAAAATGCTTTCAGCACCTGGTATTTTTTACATACTTTTTACAAGCTTCAAAATATTTTTGGGGCATAAAATACTCGCTCAAAATGTACAAAAGTAGCAGGACAACAATGTTTCTCAGGGGTTTCTTGGGGCATAAATACTCTTTTTTTATTTTTTATTAAACAGGTCAATTGCGTTGAAAATTGCTTTCAGCACCTGGTATTTTTACATCCTTTTTTACAAGTTTCAGAATATATTTTTTGGTCATAAAAGACTCTAAATGTACAAAAGTAGCAGGACAGCTCCCTCTGCTGTCCATATTCTAAATGGCAGTTTGTACAAAAATGTGTGATTTTAAAGTCAAATTGACTGTGTTTTTGGTTCCACTTTAGTTTCAAAATATGCACACATACTGTGTTTCTTTGTTTCTTTGTCTGTTGAAGGCTTTACAAAAGAAGATAAAAGCTTACAGCACCTGGTATTCCCAGGCGCTGTCTCCCATCCAAGTACTAACCAGGCCCAACCCTGCTTAGCTTCCGAGATCAGACGAGATCGGGCGTGTTCAGGGTGGTATGGCCGTAAGCGAAGGGCTCTGGGGTGGAGACTGCTTTTATATCCATGTTTCACCAGCTCCAGATGGGGAATGGGACTCGTGCTTTTCCAGGAGGAACAGACAAGCTTTTCTTGTCAACTTGACTCTTTCAACCTAAAGAAAACCCTGCTCAAATGTAAGAGTCAATGTTTCAAGACACCTTTTGGGCTTTCTTTATCATTTGGCCATTTCCCTGCTTTTAGCCTGAATATTATTCTATTATTCCTATGTGTTTTGGCATAAAATACTCTGTTTCCATGAAATACATAGAAAATACCATATAGGCACCACCTGTTTAGTCAAAATAAGTTTTTAGTTTTGTAAATCATTTCAAAAAATGCTGATGGCGCCTGGTATTTTTGCATAAATTACTCTCAAAATGTACAAAAGTAGCAGGACAGCAATGTTTTGCTTAGTTTTTGCTTAAAATACTCTTTTTTATCTTTAATTTACACTCAATTGTTTCAAAAAATGCTTTCCGCACCTGATATTTTTTACATATTTTTTTACAAGCTTCAAAATATTTTTGGGGGCATAAAATATTCTCTCAAATGTACAAAAGTAGCAGGACAACAATTTTTTTTTTTTTTTTGCATTAATACTCTTTTTTTTTTTTTTTTATAAAACAGGTAAATTGTGCTGAACATTTTTACATACTTTTAACAGGCTTCAAAATATATATATATATATTTTTTGGCCTAAAATACTCTCAAATGTACAAAAGTAGCAAGACAGTAAAGTTTTGTTTTGATTTTTTTGCTTAAAATACTCTATATTTTTATCTTTATTTTACACTCAATTGTTTAAAAAATGCTTTCAGCACCTGGTATTTTTTACATACTTTTTACAAGCTTCAAAATATTTTTGGGGCATAAAATACTCGCTCAAAATGTACAAAAGTAGCAGGACAACAATGTTTCTCAGGGGTTTCTTGGGGCATAAATACTCTTTTTTTATTTTTTATTAAACAGGTCAATTGCGTTGAAAATTGCTTTCAGCACCTGGTATTTTTACATCCTTTTTTACAAGTTTCAGAATATATTTTTTGGTCATAAAAGACTCTAAATGTACAAAAGTAGCAGGACAGCTCCCTCTGCTGTCCATATTCTAAATGGCAGTTTGTACAAAAATGTGTGATTTTAAAGTCAAATTGACTGTGTTTTTGGTTCCACTTTAGTTTCAAAATATGCACACATACTGTGTTTCTTTGTTTCTTTGTCTGTTGAAGGCTTTACAAAAGAAGATAAAAGCTTACAGCACCTGGTATTCCCAGGCGCTGTCTCCCATCCAAGTACTAACCAGGCCCGACCCTGCTTAGCTTCCGAGATCAGACGAGATCGGGCGTGTTCAGGGTGGTATGGCCGTAAGCGAAGGGCTCTGGGGTGGAGACTGCTTTTATATCCATGTTTCACCAGCTCCAGATGGGGAATGGGACTCGTGCTTTTCCAGGAGGAACAGACAAGCTTTTCTTGTCAACTTGACTCTTTCAACCTAAAGAAAACCCTGCTCAAATGTAAGAGTCAATGTTTCAAGACACCTTTTGGGCTTTCTTTATCATTTGGCCATTTCCCTGCTTTTAGCCTGAATATTATTCTATTATTCCTATGTGTTTTGGCATAAAATACTCTGTTTCCATGAAATACATAGAAAATACCATATAGGCACCACCTGTTTAGTCAAAATAAGTTTTTAGTTTTGTAAATCATTTCAAAAAATGCTGATGGCGCCTGGTATTTTTGCATAAATTACTCTCAAAATGTACAAAAGTAGCAGGACAGCAATGTTTTGCTTAGTTTTTGCTTAAAATACTCTTTTTTATCTTTAATTTACACTCAATTGTTTCAAAAAATGCTTTCCGCACCTGATATTTTTTACATATTTTTTTACAAGCTTCAAAATATTTTTGGGGGCATAAAATATTCTCTCAAATGTACAAAAGTAGCAGGACAACAATGTTTTTTTTTTTTTTTGCATTAATACTCTTTTTTTTTTTTTTATATAAAACAGGTAAATTGTGCTGAACATTTTTACATACTTTTAACAGGCTTCAAATATATATATATATATATTTTTTGGCCTAAAATACTCTCAAATGTACAAAAGTAGCAAGACAGTAAAGTTTTGTTTTGATTTTTTTGCTTAAAATACTCTATATTTTTATCTTTATTTTACACTCAATTGTTTAAAAAATGCTTTCAGCACCTGGTATTTTTTACATACTTTTTACAAGCTTCAAAATATTTTTGGGGCATAAAATACTCGCTCAAAATGTACAAAAGTAGCAGGACAACAATGTTTCTCAGGGGTTTCTTGGGGCATAAATACTCTTTTTTTATTTTTTATTAAACAGGTCAATGCGTTGAAAATTGCTTTCAGCACCTGGTATTTTTACATCCTTTTTTACAAGTTTCAGAATATATTTTTTGGTCATAAAAGACTCTAAATGTACAAAAGTAGCAGGACAGCTCCCTCTGCTGTCCATATTCTAAATGGCAGTTTGTACAAAAATGTGTGATTTTAAAGTCAAATTGACTGTGTTTTTGGTTCCACTTTAGTTTCAAAATATGCACACATACTGTGTTTCTTTGTTTCTTTGTCTGTTGAAGGCTTTACAAAAGAAGATAAAAGCTTACAGCACCTGGTATTCCCAGGCGCTGTCTCCCATCCAAGTACTAACCAGGCCCGACCCTGCTTAGCTTCCGAGATCAGACGAGATCGGGCGTGTTCAGGGTGGTATGGCCGTAAGCGAAGGGCTCTGGGGTGGAGACTGCTTTTATATCCATGTTTCACCAGCTCCAGATGGGGAATGGGACTCGTGCTTTTCCAGGAGGAACAGACAAGCTTTTCTTGTCAACTTGACTCTTTCAACCTAAAGAAAACCCTGCTCAAATGTAAGAGTCAATGTTTCAAGACACCTTTTGGGCTTTCTTTATCATTTGGCCATTTCCCTGCTTTTAGCCTGAATATTATTCTATTATTCCTATGTGTTTTGGCATAAAATACTCTGTTTCCATGAAATACATAGAAAATACCATATAGGCACCACCTGTTTAGTCAAAATAAGTTTTTAGTTTTGTAAATCATTTCAAAAAATGCTGATGGCGCCTGGTATTTTTGCATAAATTACTCTCAAAATGTACAAAAGTAGCAGGACAGCAATGTTTTGCTTAGTTTTTGCTTAAAATACTCTTTTTATCTTTAATTTACACTCAATTGTTTCAAAAAATGCTTTCCGCACCTGATATTTTTACATATTTTTTTACAAGCTTCAAAATATTTTTGGGGGCATAAAATATTCTCTCAAATGTACAAAAGTAGCAGGACAACAATGTTTTTTTTTTTTTTGCATTAATACTCTTTTTTTTTTTTTTTTATAAAACAGGTAAATTGTGCTGAACATTTTTACATACTTTTAACAGGCTTCAAAATATATATATATATATATTTTTTGGCCTAAAATACTCTCAAATGTACAAAAGTAGCAAGACAGTAAAGTTTTGTTTTGATTTTTTTGCTTAAAATACTCTATATTTTTATCTTTATTTTACACTCAATTGTTTAAAAAATGCTTTCAGCACCTGGTATTTTTTACATACTTTTTACAAGCTTCAAAATATTTTTGGGGCATAAAATACTCGCTCAAAATGTACAAAAGTAGCAGGACAACAATGTTTCTCAGGGGTTTCTTGGGGCATAAATACTCTTTTTTTTATTTTTTATTAAACAGGTCAATTGCGTTGAAAATTGCTTTCAGCACCTGGTATTTTTACATCCTTTTTTACAAGTTTCAGAATATATTTTTTGGTCATAAAAGACTCTAAATGTACAAAAGTAGCAGGACAGCTCCCTCTGCTGTCCATATTCTAAATGGCAGTTTGTACAAAAATGTGTGATTTTAAAGTCAAATTGACTGTGTTTTTGGTTCCACTTTAGTTTCAAAATATGCACACATACTGTGTTTCTTTGTTTCTTTGTCTGTTGAAGGCTTTACAAAAGAAGATAAAAGCTTACAGCACCTGGTATTCCCAGGCGGTCTCCCATCCAAGTACTAACCAGGCCCGACCCTGCTTAGCTACGGAGATCAGACGAGATCGGGCGTGTTCAGGGTGGTATGGCCGTAAGCGAAGGGCTCTGGGGTGGAGACTGCTTTTATATCCATGTTTCACCAGCTCCAGATGGGGAATGGGACTCGTGCTTTTCCAGGAGGAACAGACAAGCTTTTCTTGTCAACTTGACTCTTTCAACCTAAAGAAAACCCTGCTCAAATGTAAGAGTCAATGTTTCAAGACACCTTTTGGGCTTTCTTTATCATTTGGCCATTTCCCTGCTTTTAGCCTGAATATTATTCTATTATTCCTATGTGTTTTGGCATAAAATACTCTGTTTCCATGAAATACATAGAAAATACCATATAGGCACCACCTGTTTAGTCAAAATAAGTTTTTAGTTTTGTAAATCATTTCAAAAAATGCTGATGGCGCCTGGTATTTTTGCATAAATTACTCTCAAAATGTACAAAAGTAGCAGGACAGCAATGTTTTGCTTAGTTTTTGCTTAAAATACTCTTTTTATCTTTAATTTACACTCAATTGTTTCAAAAAATGCTTTCCGCACCTGATATTTTTTACATATTTTTTTACAAGCTTCAAAATATTTTTGGGGGCATAAAATATTCTCTCAAATGTACAAAAGTAGCAGGACAACAATTTTTTTTTTTTTTTTGCATTAATACTTTTTTTTTTTTTTTTATAAAACAGGTAAATTGTGCTGAACATTTTTACATACTTTTAACAGGCTTCAAAATATATATATATATTTTTTGGCCTAAAATACTCTCAAATGTACAAAAGTAGCAAGACAGTAAAGTTTTGTTTTGATTTTTTTGCTTAAAATACTCTATATTTTTATCTTTATTTTACACTCAATTGTTTAAAAAATGCTTTCAGCACCTGGTATTTTTTACATACTTTTTACAAGCTTCAAAATATTTTTGGGGCATAAAATACTCGCTCAAAATGTACAAAAGTAGCAGGACAACAATGTTTCTCAGGGGTTTCTTGGGGCATAAATACTCTTTTTTTATTTTTTATTAAACAGGTCAATTGCGTTGAAAATTGCTTTCAGCACCTGGTATTTTTACATCCTTTTTTACAAGTTTCAGAATATATTTTTTGGTCATAAAAGACTCTAAATGTACAAAAGTAGCAGGACAGCTCCCTCTGCTGTCCATATTCTAAATGGCAGTTTGTACAAAAATGTGTGATTTTAAAGTCAAATTGACTGTGTTTTTGGTTCCACTTTAGTTTCAAAATATGCACACATACTGTGTTTCTTTGTTTCTTTGTCTGTTGAAGGCTTTACAAAAGAAGATAAAAGCTTACAGCACCTGGTATTCCCAGGCGCTGTCTCCCATCCAAGTACTAACCAGGCCCAACCCTGCTTAGCTTCCGAGATCAGACGAGATCGGGCGTGTTCAGGGTGGTATGGCCGTAAGCGAAGGGCTCTGGGGTGGAGACTGCTTTTATATCCATGTTTCACCAGCTCCAGATGGGGAATGGGACTCGTGCTTTTCCAGGAGGAACAGACAAGCTTTTCTTGTCAACTTGACTCTTTCAACCTAAAGAAAACCCTGCTCAAATGTAAGAGTCAATGTTTCAAGACACCTTTTGGGCTTTCTTTATCATTTGGCCATTTCCCTGCTTTTAGCCTGAATATTATTCTATTATTCCTATGTGTTTTGGCATAAAATACTCTGTTTCCATGAAATACATAGAAAATACCATATAGGCACCACCTGTTTAGTCAAAATAAGTTTTTAGTTTTGTAAATCATTTCAAAAAATGCTGATGGCGCCTGGTATTTTTGCATAAATTACTCTCAAAATGTACAAAAGTAGCAGGACAGCAATGTTTTGCTTAGTTTTTGCTTAAAATACTCTTTTTATCTTTAATTTACACTCAATTGTTTCAAAAAATGCTTTCCGCACCTGATATTTTTACATATTTTTTTACAAGCTTCAAAATATTTTTGGGGGCATAAAATATTCTCTCAAATGTACAAAAGTAGCAGGACAACAATGTTTTTTTTTTTTTTGCATTAATACTCTTTTTTTTTTTTTTTTATAAAACAGGTAAATTGTGCTGAACATTTTTACATACTTTTAACAGGCTTCAAAATATATATATATATTTTTTGGCCTAAAATACTCTCAAATGTACAAAAGTAGCAAGACAGTAAAGTTTTGTTTTGATTTTTTTGCTTAAAATACTCTATATTTTTATCTTTATTTTACACTCAATTGTTTAAAAAATGCTTTCAGCACCTGGTATTTTTTACATACTTTTTACAAGCTTCAAAATATTTTTGGGGCATAAAATACTCGCTCAAAATGTACAAAAGTAGCAGGACAACAATGTTTCTCAGGGGTTTCTTGGGGCATAAATACTCTTTTTTTATTTTTTATTAAACAGGTCAATTGCGTTGAAAATTGCTTTCAGCACCTGGTATTTTTACATCCTTTTTTACAAGTTTCAGAATATATTTTTTGGTCATAAAAGACTCTAAATGTACAAAAGTAGCAGGACAGCTCCCTCTGCTGTCCATATTCTAAATGGCAGTTTGTACAAAAATGTGTGATTTTAAAGTCAAATTGACTGTGTTTTTGGTTCCACTTTAGTTTCAAAATATGCACACATACTGTGTTTCTTTGTTTCTTTGTCTGTTGAAGGCTTTACAAAAGAAGATAAAAGCTTACAGCACCTGGTATTCCCAGGCGGTCTCCCATCCAAGTACTAACCAGGCCCGACCCTGCTTAGCTTCCGAGATCAGACGAGATCGGGCGTGTTCAGGGTGGTATGGCCGTAAGCGAAGGGCTCTGGGGTGGAGACTGCTTTTATATCCATGTTTCACCAGCTCCAGATGGGGAATGGGACTCGTGCTTTTCCAGGAGGAACAGACAAGCTTTTCTTGTCAACTTGACTCTTTCAACCTAAAGAAAACCCTGCTCAAATGTAAGAGTCAATGTTTCAAGACACCTTTTGGGCTTTCTTTATCATTTGGCCATTTCCCTGCTTTTAGCCTGAATATTATTCTATTATTCCTATGTGTTTTGGCATAAAATACTCTGTTTCCATGAAATACATAGAAAATACCATATAGGCACCACCTGTTTAGTCAAAATAAGTTTTTAGTTTTGTAAATCATTTCAAAAAATGCTGATGGCGCCTGGTATTTTTGCATAAATTACTCTCAAAATGTACAAAAGTAGCAGGACAGCAATGTTTTGCTTAGTTTTTGCTTAAAATACTCTTTTTTATCTTTAATTTACACTCAATTGTTTCAAAAAATGCTTTCCGCACCTGATATTTTTTACATATTTTTTTACAAGCTTCAAAATATTTTTGGGGGCATAAAATATTCTCTCAAATGTACAAAAGTAGCAGGACAACAATTTTTTTTTTTTTTTTGCATTAATACTCTTTTTTTTTTTTTATATAAAACAGGTAAATTGTGCTGAACATTTTTACATACTTTTAACAGGCTTCAAAATATATATATATATATATATTTTTTGGCCTAAAATACTCTCAAATGTACAAAAGTAGCAAGACAGTAAAGTTTTGTTTTGATTTTTTTGCTTAAAATACTCTATATTTTTATCTTTATTTTACACTCAATTGTTTAAAAAATGCTTTCAGCACCTGGTATTTTTTACATACTTTTTACAAGCTTCAAAATATTTTTGGGGCATAAAATACTCGCTCAAAATGTACAAAAGTAGCAGGACAACAATGTTTCTCAGGGGTTTCTTGGGGCATAAATACTCTTTTTTTATTTTTTATTAAACAGGTCAATTGCGTTGAAAATTGCTTTCAGCACCTGGTATTTTTACATCCTTTTTTACAAGTTTCAGAATATATTTTTTGGTCATAAAAGACTCTAAATGTACAAAAGTAGCAGGACAGCTCCCTCTGCTGTCCATATTCTAAATGGCAGTTTGTACAAAAATGTGTGATTTTAAAGTCAAATTGACTGTGTTTTTGGTTCCACTTTAGTTTCAAAATATGCACACATACTGTGTTTCTTTGTTTCTTTGTCTGTTGAAGGCTTTACAAAAGAAGATAAAAGCTTACGGCACCTGGTATTCCCAGGCGCTGTCTCCCATCCAAGTACTAACCAGGCCCGACCCTGCTTAGCTTCCGAGATCAGACGAGATCGGGCGTGTTCAGGGTGGTATGGCCGTAAGCGAAGGGCTCTGGGGTGGAGACTGCTTTTATATCCATGTTTCACCAGCTCCAGATGGGGAATGGGACTCGTGCTTTTCCAGGAGGAACAGACAAGCTTTTCTTGTCAACTTGACTCTTTCAACCTAAAGAAAACCCTGCTCAAATGTAAGAGTCAATGTTTCAAGACACCTTTTGGGCTTTCTTTATCATTTGGCCATTTCCCTGCTTTTAGCCTGAATATTATTCTATTATTCCTATGTGTTTTGGCATAAAATACTCTGTTTCCATGAAATACATAGAAAATACCATATAGGCACCACCTGTTTAGTCAAAATAAGTTTTTAGTTTTGTAAATCATTTCAAAAAATGCTGATGGCGCCTGGTATTTTTGCATAAATTACTCTCAAAATGTACAAAAGTAGCAGGACAGCAATGTTTTGCTTAGTTTTTGCTTAAAATACTCTTTTTATCTTTAATTTACACTCAATTGTTTCAAAAAATGCTTTCCGCACCTGATATTTTTACATATTTTTTTACAAGCTTCAAAATATTTTTGGGGGCATAAAATATTCTCTCAAATGTACAAAAGTAGCAGGACAACAATGTTTTTTTTTTTTTTGCATTAATACTCTTTTTTTTTTTTTTTTATAAAACAGGTAAATTGTGCTGAACATTTTTACATACTTTTAACAGGCTTCAAAATATATATATATATATATTTTTTGGCCTAAAATACTCTCAAATGTACAAAAGTAGCAAGACAGTAAAGTTTTGTTTTGATTTTTTTGCTTAAAATACTCTATATTTTTATCTTTATTTTACACTCAATTGTTTAAAAAATGCTTTCAGCACCTGGTATTTTTTACATACTTTTTACAAGCTTCAAAATATTTTTGGGGCATAAAATACTCGCTCAAAATGTACAAAAGTAGCAGGACAACAATGTTTCTCAGGGGTTTCTTGGGGCATAAATACTCTTTTTTTTATTTTTTATTAAACAGGTCAATTGCGTTGAAAATTGCTTTCAGCACCTGGTATTTTTACATCCTTTTTTACAAGTTTCAGAATATATTTTTTGGTCATAAAAGACTCTAAATGTACAAAAGTAGCAGGACAGCTCCCTCTGCTGTCCATATTCTAAATGGCAGTTTGTACAAAAATGTGTGATTTTAAAGTCAAATTGACTGTGTTTTTGGTTCCACTTTAGTTTCAAAATATGCACACATACTGTGTTTCTTTGTTTCTTTGTCTGTTGAAGGCTTTACAAAAGAAGATAAAAGCTTACAGCACCTGGTATTCCCAGGCGGGCTCCCATCCAAGTACTAACCAGGCCCGACCCTGCTTAGCTTCCGAGATCAGACGAGATCGGGCGTGTTCAGGGTGGTATGGCCGTAAGCGAAGGGCTCTGGGGTGGAGACTGCTTTTATATCCATGTTTCACCAGCTCCAGATGGGGAATGGGACTCGTGCTTTTCCAGGAGGAACAGACAAGCTTTTCTTGTCAACTTGACTCTTTCAACCTAAAGAAAACCCTGCTCAAATGTAAGAGTCAATGTTTCAAGACACCTTTTGGGCTTTCTTTATCATTTGGCCATTTCCCTGCTTTTAGCCTGAATATTATTCTATTATTCCTATGTGTTTTGGCATAAAATACTCTGTTTCCATGAAATACATAGAAAATACCATATAGGCACCACCTGTTTAGTCAAAATAAGTTTTTAGTTTTGTAAATCATTTCAAAAAATGCTGATGGCGCCTGGTATTTTTGCATAAATTACTCTCAAAATGTACAAAAGTAGCAGGACAGCAATGTTTTGCTTAGTTTTTGCTTAAAATACTCTTTTTATCTTTAATTTACACTCAATTGTTTCAAAAAATGCTTTCCGCACCTGATATTTTTTACATATTTTTTTACAAGCTTCAAAATATTTTTGGGGGCATAAAATATTCTCTCAAATGTACAAAAGTAGCAGGACAACAATTTTTTTTTTTTTTTTGCATTAATACTTTTTTTTTTTTTTTTATAAAACAGGTAAATTGTGCTGAACATTTTTACATACTTTTAACAGGCTTCAAAATATATATATATATTTTTTGGCCTAAAATACTCTCAAATGTACAAAAGTAGCAAGACAGTAAAGTTTTGTTTTGATTTTTTTGCTTAAAATACTCTATATTTTTATCTTTATTTTACACTCAATTGTTTAAAAAATGCTTTCAGCACCTGGTATTTTTTACATACTTTTTACAAGCTTCAAAATATTTTTGGGGCATAAAATACTCGCTCAAAATGTACAAAAGTAGCAGGACAACAATGTTTCTCAGGGGTTTCTTGGGGCATAAATACTCTTTTTTTATTTTTTATTAAACAGGTCAATTGCGTTGAAAATTGCTTTCAGCACCTGGTATTTTTACATCCTTTTTTACAAGTTTCAGAATATATTTTTTGGTCATAAAAGACTCTAAATGTACAAAAGTAGCAGGACAGCTCCCTCTGCTGTCCATATTCTAAATGGCAGTTTGTACAAAAATGTGTGATTTTAAAGTCAAATTGACTGTGTTTTTGGTTCCACTTTAGTTTCAAAATATGCACACATACTGTGTTTCTTTGTTTCTTTGTCTGTTGAAGGCTTTACAAAAGAAGATAAAAGCTTACAGCACCTGGTATTCCCAGGCGCTGTCTCCCATCCAAGTACTAACCAGGCCCAACCCTGCTTAGCTTCCGAGATCAGACGAGATCGGGCGTGTTCAGGGTGGTATGGCCGTAAGCGAAGGGCTCTGGGGTGGAGACTGCTTTTATATCCATGTTTCACCAGCTCCAGATGGGGAATGGGACTCGTGCTTTTCCAGGAGGAACAGACAAGCTTTTCTTGTCAACTTGACTCTTTCAACCTAAAGAAAACCCTGCTCAAATGTAAGAGTCAATGTTTCAAGACACCTTTTGGGCTTTCTTTATCATTTGGCCATTTCCCTGCTTTTAGCCTGAATATTATTCTATTATTCCTATGTGTTTTGGCATAAAATACTCTGTTTCCATGAAATACATAGAAAATACCATATAGGCACCACCTGTTTAGTCAAAATAAGTTTTTAGTTTTGTAAATCATTTCAAAAAATGCTGATGGCGCCTGGTATTTTTGCATAAATTACTCTCAAAATGTACAAAAGTAGCAGGACAGCAATGTTTTGCTTAGTTTTTGCTTAAAATACTCTTTTTATCTTTAATTTACACTCAATTGTTTCAAAAAATGCTTTCCGCACCTGATATTTTTACATATTTTTTTACAAGCTTCAAAATATTTTTGGGGGCATAAAATATTCTCTCAAATGTACAAAAGTAGCAGGACAACAATGTTTTTTTTTTTTTTGCATTAATACTCTTTTTTTTTTTTTTTTATAAAACAGGTAAATTGTGCTGAACATTTTTACATACTTTTAACAGGCTTCAAAATATATATATATATTTTTTGGCCTAAAATACTCTCAAATGTACAAAAGTAGCAAGACAGTAAAGTTTTGTTTTGATTTTTTTGCTTAAAATACTCTATATTTTTATCTTTATTTTACACTCAATTGTTTAAAAAATGCTTTCAGCACCTGGTATTTTTTACATACTTTTTACAAGCTTCAAAATATTTTTGGGGCATAAAATACTCGCTCAAAATGTACAAAAGTAGCAGGACAACAATGTTTCTCAGGGGTTTCTTGGGGCATAAATACTCTTTTTTTATTTTTTATTAAACAGGTCAATTGCGTTGAAAATTGCTTTCAGCACCTGGTATTTTTACATCCTTTTTTACAAGTTTCAGAATATATTTTTTGGTCATAAAAGACTCTAAATGTACAAAAGTAGCAGGACAGCTCCCTCTGCTGTCCATATTCTAAATGGCAGTTTGTACAAAAATGTGTGATTTTAAAGTCAAATTGACTGTGTTTTTGGTTCCACTTTAGTTTCAAAATATGCACACATACTGTGTTTCTTTGTTTCTTTGTCTGTTGAAGGCTTTACAAAAGAAGATAAAAGCTTACAGCACCTGGTATTCCCAGGCGGTCTCCCATCCAAGTACTAACCAGGCCCGACCCTGCTTAGCTTCCGAGATCAGACGAGATCGGGCGTGTTCAGGGTGGTATGGCCGTAAGCGAAGGGCTCTGGGGTGGAGACTGCTTTTATATCCATGTTTCACCAGCTCCAGATGGGGAATGGGACTCGTGCTTTTCCAGGAGGAACAGACAAGCTTTTCTTGTCAACTTGACTCTTTCAACCTAAAGAAAACCCTGCTCAAATGTAAGAGTCAATGTTTCAAGACACCTTTTGGGCTTTCTTTATCATTTGGCCATTTCCCTGCTTTTAGCCTGAATATTATTCTATTATTCCTATGTGTTTTGGCATAAAATACTCTGTTTCCATGAAATACATAGAAAATACCATATAGGCACCACCTGTTTAGTCAAAATAAGTTTTTAGTTTTGTAAATCATTTCAAAAAATGCTGATGGCGCCTGGTATTTTTGCATAAATTACTCTCAAAATGTACAAAAGTAGCAGGACAGCAATGTTTTGCTTAGTTTTTGCTTAAAATACTCTTTTTATCTTTAATTTACACTCAATTGTTTCAAAAAATGCTTTCCGCACCTGATATTTTTACATATTTTTTTACAAGCTTCAAAATATTTTTGGGGGCATAAAATATTCTCTCAAATGTACAAAAGTAGCAGGACAACAATTTTTTTTTTTTTTTTGCATTAATACTCTTTTTTTTTTTTTTTTATAAAACAGGTAAATTGTGCTGAACATTTTTACATACTTTTAACAGGCTTCAAAATATATATATATATATTTTTTGGCCTAAAATACTCTCAAATGTACAAAAGTAGCAAGACAGTAAAGTTTTGTTTTGATTTTTTTGCTTAAAATACTCTATATTTTTATCTTTATTTTACACTCAATTGTTTAAAAAATGCTTTCAGCACCTGGTATTTTTTACATACTTTTTACAAGCTTCAAAATATTTTTGGGGCATAAAATACTCGCTCAAAATGTACAAAAGTAGCAGGACAACAATGTTTCTCAGGGGTTTCTTGGGGCATAAATACTCTTTTTTTATTTTTTATTAAACAGGTCAATTGCGTTGAAAATTGCTTTCAGCACCTGGTATTTTTACATCCTTTTTTACAAGTTTCAGAATATATTTTTTGGTCATAAAAGACTCTAAATGTACAAAAGTAGCAGGACAGCTCCCTCTGCTGTCCATATTCTAAATGGCAGTTTGTACAAAAATGTGTGATTTTAAAGTCAAATTGACTGTGTTTTTGGTTCCACTTTAGTTTCAAAATATGCACACATACTGTGTTTCTTTGTTTCTTTGTCTGTTGAAGGCTTTACAAAAGAAGATAAAAGCTTACAGCACCTGGTATTCCCAGGCGGTCTCCCATCCAAGTACTAACCAGGCCCGACCCTGCTTAGCTTCCGAGATCAGACGAGATCGGGCGTGTTCAGGGTGGTATGGCCGTAAGCGAAGGGCTCTGGGGTGGAGACTGCTTTTATATCCATGTTTCACCAGCTCCAGATGGGGAATGGGACTCGTGCTTTTCCAGGAGGAACAGACAAGCTTTTCTTGTCAACTTGACTCTTTCAACCTAAAGAAAACCCTGCTCAAATGTAAGAGTCAATGTTTCAAGACACCTTTTGGGCTTTCTTTATCATTTGGCCATTTCCCTGCTTTTAGCCTGAATATTATTCTATTATTCCTATGTGTTTTGGCATAAAATACTCTGTTTCCATGAAATACATAGAAAATACCATATAGGCACCACCTGTTTAGTCAAAATAAGTTTTTAGTTTTGTAAATCATTTCAAAAAATGCTGATGGCGCCTGGTATTTTTGCATAAATTACTCTCAAAATGTACAAAAGTAGCAGGACAGCAATGTTTTGCTTAGTTTTTGCTTAAAATACTCTTTTTATCTTTAATTTACACTCAATTGTTTCAAAAAATGCTTTCCGCACCTGATATTTTTACATATTTTTTTACAAGCTTCAAAATATTTTTGGGGGCATAAAATATTCTCTCAAATGTACAAAAGTAGCAGGACAACAATGTTTTTTTTTTTTTTGCATTAATACTCTTTTTTTTTTTTTATATATATAAAACAGGTAAATTGTGCTGAACATTTTTACATACTTTTAACAGGCTTCAAAATATATATATATATTTTTTGGCCTAAAATACTCTCAAATGTACAAAAGTAGCAAGACAGTAAAGTTTTGTTTTGATTTTTTTGCTTAAAATACTCTATATTTTTATCTTTATTTTACACTCAATTGTTTAAAAAATGCTTTCAGCACCTGGTATTTTTTACATACTTTTTACAAGCTTCAAAATATTTTTGGGGCATAAAATACTCGCTCAAAATGTACAAAAGTAGCAGGACAACAATGTTTCTCAGGGGTTTCTTGGGGCATAAATACTCTTTTTTTATTTTTTATTAAACAGGTCAATTGCGTTGAAAATTGCTTTCAGCACCTGGTATTTTTACATCCTTTTTTACAAGTTTCAGAATATATTTTTTGGTCATAAAAGACTCTAAATGTACAAAAGTAGCAGGACAGCTCCCTCTGCTGTCCATATTCTAAATGGCAGTTTGTACAAAAATGTGTGATTTTAAAGTCAAATTGACTGTGTTTTTGGTTCCACTTTAGTTTCAAAATATGCACACATACTGTGTTTCTTTGTTTCTTTGTCTGTTGAAGGCTTTACAAAAGAAGATAAAAGCTTACAGCACCTGGTATTCCCAGGCGCTGTCTCCCATCCAAGTACTAACCAGGCCCGACCCTGCTTAGCTTCCGAGATCAGACGAGATCGGGCGTGTTCAGGGTGGTATGGCCGTAAGCGAAGGGCTCTGGGGTGGAGACTGCTTTTATATCCATGTTTCACCAGCTCCAGATGGGGAATGGGACTCGTGCTTTTCCAGGAGGAACAGACAAGCTTTTCTTGTCAACTTGACTCTTTCAACCTAAAGAAAACCCTGCTCAAATGTAAGAGTCAATGTTTCAAGACACCTTTTGGGCTTTCTTTATCATTTGGCCATTTCCCTGCTTTTAGCCTGAATATTATTCTATTATTCCTATGTGTTTTGGCATAAAATACTCTGTTTCCATGAAATACATAGAAAATACCATATAGGCACCACCTGTTTAGTCAAAATAAGTTTTTAGTTTTGTAAATCATTTCAAAAAATGCTGATGGCGCCTGGTATTTTTGCATAAATTACTCTCAAAATGTACAAAAGTAGCAGGACAGCAATGTTTTGCTTAGTTTTTGCTTAAAATACTCTTTTTTATCTTTAATTTACACTCAATTGTTTCAAAAAATGCTTTCCGCACCTGATATTTTTTACATATTTTTTTACAAGCTTCAAAATATTTTTGGGGGCATAAAATATTCTCTCAAATGTACAAAAGTAGCAGGACAACAATTTTTTTTTTTTTTTTGCATTAATACTCTTTTTTTTTTTTTATATAAAACAGGTAAATTGTGCTGAACATTTTTACATACTTTTAACAGGCTTCAAAATATATATATATATATTTTTTGGCCTAAAATACTCTCAAATGTACAAAAGTAGCAAGACAGTAAAGTTTTGTTTTGATTTTTTTGCTTAAAATACTCTATATTTTTATCTTTATTTTACACTCAATTGTTTAAAAAATGCTTTCAGCACCTGGTATTTTTTACATACTTTTTACAAGCTTCAAAATATTTTTGGGGCATAAAATACTCGCTCAAAATGTACAAAAGTAGCAGGACAACAATGTTTCTCAGGGGTTTCTTGGGGCATAAATACTCTTTTTTTATTTTTTATTAAACAGGTCAATTGCGTTGAAAATTGCTTTCAGCACCTGGTATTTTTACATCCTTTTTTACAAGTTTCAGAATATATTTTTTGGTCATAAAAGACTCTAAATGTACAAAAGTAGCAGGACAGCTCCCTCTGCTGTCCATATTCTAAATGGCAGTTTGTACAAAAATGTGTGATTTTAAAGTCAAATTGACTGTGTTTTTGGTTCCACTTTAGTTTCAAAATATGCACACATACTGTGTTTCTTTGTTTCTTTGTCTGTTGAAGGCTTTACAAAAGAAGATAAAAGCTTACAGCACCTGGTATTCCCAGGCGCTGTCTCCCATCCAAGTACTAACCAGGCCCGACCCTGCTTAGCTTCCGAGATCAGACGAGATCGGGCGTGTTCAGGGTGGTATGGCCGTAAGCGAAGGGCTCTGGGGTGGAGACTGCTTTTATATCCATGTTTCACCAGCTCCAGATGGGGAATGGGACTCGTGCTTTTCCAGGAGGAACAGACAAGCTTTTCTTGTCAACTTGACTCTTTCAACCTAAAGAAAACCCTGCTCAAATGTAAGAGTCAATGTTTCAAGACACCTTTTGGGCTTTCTTTATCATTTGGCCATTTCCCTGCTTTTAGCCTGAATATTATTCTATTATTCCTATGTGTTTTGGCATAAAATACTCTGTTTCCATGAAATACATAGAAAATACCATATAGGCACCACCTGTTTAGTCAAAATAAGTTTTTAGTTTTGTAAATCATTTCAAAAAATGCTGATGGCGCCTGGTATTTTTGCATAAATTACTCTCAAAATGTACAAAAGTAGCAGGACAGCAATGTTTTGCTTAGTTTTTGCTTAAAATACTCTTTTTATCTTTAATTTACACTCAATTGTTTCAAAAAATGCTTTCCGCACCTGATATTTTTACATATTTTTTTACAAGCTTCAAAATATTTTTGGGGGCATAAAATATTCTCTCAAATGTACAAAAGTAGCAGGACAACAATGTTTTTTTTTTTTTTGCATTAATACTCTTTTTTTTTTTTTTTTATAAAACAGGTAAATTGTGCTGAACATTTTTACATACTTTTAACAGGCTTCAAAATATATATATATATATATTTTTTGGCCTAAAATACTCTCAAATGTACAAAAGTAGCAAGACAGTAAAGTTTTGTTTTGATTTTTTTGCTTAAAATACTCTATATTTTTATCTTTATTTTACACTCAATTGTTTAAAAAATGCTTTCAGCACCTGGTATTTTTTACATACTTTTTACAAGCTTCAAAATATTTTTGGGGCATAAAATACTCGCTCAAAATGTACAAAAGTAGCAGGACAACAATGTTTCTCAGGGGTTTCTTGGGGCATAAATACTCTTTTTTTATTTTTTATTAAACAGGTCAATTGCGTTGAAAATTGCTTTCAGCACCTGGTATTTTTACATCCTTTTTTACAAGTTTCAGAATATATTTTTTGGTCATAAAAGACTCTAAATGTACAAAAGTAGCAGGACAGCTCCCTCTGCTGTCCATATTCTAAATGGCAGTTTGTACAAAAATGTGTGATTTTAAAGTCAAATTGACTGTGTTTTTGGTTCCACTTTAGTTTCAAAATATGCACACATACTGTGTTTCTTTGTTTCTTTGTCTGTTGAAGGCTTTACAAAAGAAGATAAAAGCTTACAGCACCTGGTATTCCCAGGCGGTCTCCCATCCAAGTACTAACCAGGCCCGACCCTGCTTAGCTTCCGAGATCAGACGAGATCGGGCGTGTTCAGGGTGGTATGGCCGTAAGCGAAGGGCTCTGGGGTGGAGACTGCTTTTATATCCATGTTTCACCAGCTCCAGATGGGGAATGGGACTCGTGCTTTTCCAGGAGGAACAGACAAGCTTTTCTTGTCAACTTGACTCTTTCAACCTAAAGAAAACCCTGCTCAAATGTAAGAGTCAATGTTTCAAGACACCTTTTGGGCTTTCTTTATCATTTGGCCATTTCCCTGCTTTTAGCCTGAATATTATTCTATTATTCCTATGTGTTTTGGCATAAAATACTCTGTTTCCATGAAATACATAGAAAATACCATATAGGCACCACCTGTTTAGTCAAAATAAGTTTTTAGTTTTGTAAATCATTTCAAAAAATGCTGATGGCGCCTGGTATTTTTGCATAAATTACTCTCAAAATGTACAAAAGTAGCAGGACAGCAATGTTTTGCTTAGTTTTTGCTTAAAATACTCTTTTTATCTTTAATTTACACTCAATTGTTTCAAAAAATGCTTTCCGCACCTGATATTTTTTACATATTTTTTTACAAGCTTCAAAATATTTTTGGGGGCATAAAATATTCTCTCAAATGTACAAAAGTAGCAGGACAACAATTTTTTTTTTTTTTTTGCATTAATACTTTTTTTTTTTTTTTTATAAAACAGGTAAATTGTGCTGAACATTTTTACATACTTTTAACAGGCTTCAAAATATATATATATATTTTTTGGCCTAAAATACTCTCAAATGTACAAAAGTAGCAAGACAGTAAAGTTTTGTTTTGATTTTTTTGCTTAAAATACTCTATATTTTTATCTTTATTTTACACTCAATTGTTTAAAAAATGCTTTCAGCACCTGGTATTTTTTACATACTTTTTACAAGCTTCAAAATATTTTTGGGGCATAAAATACTCGCTCAAAATGTACAAAAGTAGCAGGACAACAATGTTTCTCAGGGGTTTCTTGGGGCATAAATACTCTTTTTTTATTTTTTATTAAACAGGTCAATTGCGTTGAAAATTGCTTTCAGCACCTGGTATTTTTACATCCTTTTTTACAAGTTTCAGAATATATTTTTTGGTCATAAAAGACTCTAAATGTACAAAAGTAGCAGGACAGCTCCCTCTGCTGTCCATATTCTAAATGGCAGTTTGTACAAAAATGTGTGATTTTAAAGTCAAATTGACTGTGTTTTTGGTTCCACTTTAGTTTCAAAATATGCACACATACTGTGTTTCTTTGTTTCTTTGTCTGTTGAAGGCTTTACAAAAGAAGATAAAAGCTTACAGCACCTGGTATTCCCAGGCGCTGTCTCCCATCCAAGTACTAACCAGGCCCGACCCTGCTTAGCTTCCGAGATCAGACGAGATCGGGCGTGTTCAGGGTGGTATGGCCGTAAGCGAAGGGCTCTGGGGTGGAGACTGCTTTTATATCCATGTTTCACCAGCTCCAGATGGGGAATGGGACTCGTGCTTTTCCAGGAGGAACAGACAAGCTTTTCTTGTCAACTTGACTCTTTCAACCTAAAGAAAACCCTGCTCAAATGTAAGAGTCAATGTTTCAAGACACCTTTTGGGCTTTCTTTATCATTTGGCCATTTCCCTGCTTTTAGCCTGAATATTATTCTATTATTCCTATGTGTTTTGGCATAAAATACTCTGTTTCCATGAAATACATAGAAAATACCATATAGGCACCACCTGTTTAGTCAAAATAAGTTTTTAGTTTTGTAAATCATTTCAAAAAATGCTGATGGCGCCTGGTATTTTTGCATAAATTACTCTCAAAATGTACAAAAGTAGCAGGACAGCAATGTTTTGCTTAGTTTTTGCTTAAAATACTCTTTTTATCTTTAATTTACACTCAATTGTTTCAAAAAATGCTTTCCGCACCTGATATTTTTACATATTTTTTTACAAGCTTCAAAATATTTTTGGGGGCATAAAATATTCTCTCAAATGTACAAAAGTAGCAGGACAACAATGTTTTTTTTTTTTTTGCATTAATACTCTTTTTTTTTTTTTTTTATAAAACAGGTAAATTGTGCTGAACATTTTTACATACTTTTAACAGGCTTCAAAATATATATATATATTTTTTGGCCTAAAATACTCTCAAATGTACAAAAGTAGCAAGACAGTAAAGTTTTGTTTTGATTTTTTTGCTTAAAATACTCTATATTTTTATCTTTATTTTACACTCAATTGTTTAAAAAATGCTTTCAGCACCTGGTATTTTTTACATACTTTTTACAAGCTTCAAAATATTTTTGGGGCATAAAATACTCGCTCAAAATGTACAAAAGTAGCAGGACAACAATGTTTCTCAGGGGTTTCTTGGGGCATAAATACTCTTTTTTTATTTTTTATTAAACAGGTCAATTGCGTTGAAAATTGCTTTCAGCACCTGGTATTTTTACATCCTTTTTTACAAGTTTCAGAATATATTTTTTGGTCATAAAAGACTCTAAATGTACAAAAGTAGCAGGACAGCTCCCTCTGCTGTCCATATTCTAAATGGCAGTTTGTACAAAAATGTGTGATTTTAAAGTCAAATTGACTGTGTTTTTGGTTCCACTTTAGTTTCAAAATATGCACACATACTGTGTTTCTTTGTTTCTTTGTCTGTTGAAGGCTTTACAAAAGAAGATAAAAGCTTACAGCACCTGGTATTCCCAGGCGGTCTCCCATCCAAGTACTAACCAGGCCCGACCCTGCTTAGCTTCCGAGATCAGACGAGATCGGGCGTGTTCAGGGTGGTATGGCCGTAAGCGAAGGGCTCTGGGGTGGAGACTGCTTTTATATCCATGTTTCACCAGCTCCAGATGGGGAATGGGACTCGTGCTTTTCCAGGAGGAACAGACAAGCTTTTCTTGTCAACTTGACTCTTTCAACCTAAAGAAAACCCTGCTCAAATGTAAGAGTCAATGTTTCAAGACACCTTTTGGGCTTTCTTTATCATTTGGCCATTTCCCTGCTTTTAGCCTGAATATTATTCTATTATTCCTATGTGTTTTGGCATAAAATACTCTGTTTCCATGAAATACATAGAAAATACCATATAGGCACCACCTGTTTAGTCAAAATAAGTTTTTAGTTTTGTAAATCATTTCAAAAAATGCTGATGGCGCCTGGTATTTTTGCATAAATTACTCTCAAAATGTACAAAAGTAGCAGGACAGCAATGTTTTGCTTAGTTTTTGCTTAAAATACTCTTTTTATCTTTAATTTACACTCAATTGTTTCAAAAAATGCTTTCCGCACCTGATATTTTTACATATTTTTTTACAAGCTTCAAAATATTTTTGGGGGCATAAAATATTCTCTCAAATGTACAAAAGTAGCAGGACAACAATTTTTTTTTTTTTTTTGCATTAATACTCTTTTTTTTTTTTTTTTATAAAACAGGTAAATTGTGCTGAACATTTTTACATACTTTTAACAGGCTTCAAAATATATATATATATTTTTTGGCCTAAAATACTCTCAAATGTACAAAAGTAGCAAGACAGTAAAGTTTTGTTTTGATTTTTTTGCTTAAAATACTCTATATTTTTATCTTTATTTTACACTCAATTGTTTAAAAAATGCTTTCAGCACCTGGTATTTTTTACATACTTTTTACAAGCTTCAAAATATTTTTGGGGCATAAAATACTCGCTCAAAATGTACAAAAGTAGCAGGACAACAATGTTTCTCAGGGGTTTCTTGGGGCATAAATACTCTTTTTTTTATTTTTTATTAAACAGGTCAATTGCGTTGAAAATTGCTTTCAGCACCTGGTATTTTTACATCCTTTTTTACAAGTTTCAGAATATATTTTTTGGTCATAAAAGACTCTAAATGTACAAAAGTAGCAGGACAGCTCCCTCTGCTGTCCATATTCTAAATGGCAGTTTGTACAAAAATGTGTGATTTTAAAGTCAAATTGACTGTGTTTTTGGTTCCACTTTAGTTTCAAAATATGCACACATACTGTGTTTCTTTGTTTCTTTGTCTGTTGAAGGCTTTACAAAAGAAGATAAAAGCTTACAGCACCTGGTATTCCCAGGCGGTCTCCCATCCAAGTACTAACCAGGCCCGACCCTGCTTAGCTTCTGAGATCAGACGAGATCGGGCGTGTTCAGGGTGGTATGGCCGTAAGCGAAGGGCTCTGGGGTGGAGACTGCTTTTATATCCATGTTTCACCAGCTCCAGATGGGGAATGGGACTCGTGCTTTTCCAGGAGGAACAGACAAGCTTTTCTTGTCAACTTGACTCTTTCAACCTAAAGAAAACCCTGCTCAAATGTAAGAGTCAATGTTTCAAGACACCTTTTGGGCTTTCTTTATCATTTGGCCATTTCCCTGCTTTTAGCCTGAATATTATTCTATTATTCCTATGTGTTTTGGCATAAAATACTCTGTTTCCATGAAATACATAGAAAATACCATATAGGCACCACCTGTTTAGTCAAAATAAGTTTTTAGTTTTGTAAATCATTTCAAAAAATGCTGATGGCGCCTGGTATTTTTGCATAAATTACTCTCAAAATGTACAAAAGTAGCAGGACAGCAATGTTTTGCTTAGTTTTTGCTTAAAATACTCTTTTTATCTTTAATTTACACTCAATTGTTTCAAAAAATGCTTTCCGCACCTGATATTTTTACATATTTTTTTACAAGCTTCAAAATATTTTTGGGGGCATAAAATATTCTCTCAAATGTACAAAAGTAGCAGGACAACAATGTTTTTTTTTTTTTTGCATTAATACTCTTTTTTTTTTTTTATATATATAAAACAGGTAAATTGTGCTGAACATTTTTACATACTTTTAACAGGCTTCAAAATATATATATATATTTTTTGGCCTAAAATACTCTCAAATGTACAAAAGTAGCAAGACAGTAAAGTTTTGTTTTGATTTTTTTGCTTAAAATACTCTATATTTTTATCTTTATTTTACACTCAATTGTTTAAAAAATGCTTTCAGCACCTGGTATTTTTTACATACTTTTTACAAGCTTCAAAATATTTTTGGGGCATAAAATACTCGCTCAAAATGTACAAAAGTAGCAGGACAACAATGTTTCTCAGGGGTTTCTTGGGGCATAAATACTCTTTTTTTATTTTTTATTAAACAGGTCAATTGCGTTGAAAATTGCTTTCAGCACCTGGTATTTTTACATCCTTTTTTACAAGTTTCAGAATATATTTTTTGGTCATAAAAGACTCTAAATGTACAAAAGTAGCAGGACAGCTCCCTCTGCTGTCCATATTCTAAATGGCAGTTTGTACAAAAATGTGTGATTTTAAAGTCAAATTGACTGTGTTTTTGGTTCCACTTTAGTTTCAAAATATGCACACATACTGTGTTTCTTTGTTTCTTTGTCTGTTGAAGGCTTTACAAAAGAAGATAAAAGCTTACAGCACCTGGTATTCCCAGGCGCTGTCTCCCATCCAAGTACTAACCAGGCCCGACCCTGCTTAGCTTCCGAGATCAGACGAGATCGGGCGTGTTCAGGGTGGTATGGCCGTAAGCGAAGGGCTCTGGGGTGGAGACTGCTTTTATATCCATGTTTCACCAGCTCCAGATGGGGAATGGGACTCGTGCTTTTCCAGGAGGAACAGACAAGCTTTTCTTGTCAACTTGACTCTTTCAACCTAAAGAAAACCCTGCTCAAATGTAAGAGTCAATGTTTCAAGACACCTTTTGGGCTTTCTTTATCATTTGGCCATTTCCCTGCTTTTAGCCTGAATATTATTCTATTATTCCTATGTGTTTTGGCATAAAATACTCTGTTTCCATGAAATACATAGAAAATACCATATAGGCACCACCTGTTTAGTCAAAATAAGTTTTTAGTTTTGTAAATCATTTCAAAAAATGCTGATGGCGCCTGGTATTTTTGCATAAATTACTCTCAAAATGTACAAAAGTAGCAGGACAGCAATGTTTTGCTTAGTTTTTGCTTAAAATACTCTTTTTTATCTTTAATTTACACTCAATTGTTTCAAAAAATGCTTTCCGCACCTGATATTTTTTACATATTTTTTTACAAGCTTCAAAATATTTTTGGGGGCATAAAATATTCTCTCAAATGTACAAAAGTAGCAGGACAACAATTTTTTTTTTTTTTTTGCATTAATACTCTTTTTTTTTTTTTTTTATAAAACAGGTAAATTGTGCTGAACATTTTTACATACTTTTAACAGGCTTCAAAATATATATATATATTTTTTGGCCTAAAATACTCTCAAATGTACAAAAGTAGCAAGACAGTAAAGTTTTGTTTTGATTTTTTTGCTTAAAATACTCTATATTTTTATCTTTATTTTACACTCAATTGTTTAAAAAATGCTTTCAGCACCTGGTATTTTTTACATACTTTTTACAAGCTTCAAAATATTTTTGGGGCATAAAATACTCGCTCAAAATGTACAAAAGTAGCAGGACAACAATGTTTCTCAGGGGTTTCTTGGGGCATAAATACTCTTTTTTTATTTTTTATTAAACAGGTCAATTGCGTTGAAAATTGCTTTCAGCACCTGGTATTTTTACATCCTTTTTTACAAGTTTCAGAATATATTTTTTGGTCATAAAAGACTCTAAATGTACAAAAGTAGCAGGACAGCTCCCTCTGCTGTCCATATTCTAAATGGCAGTTTGTACAAAAATGTGTGATTTTAAAGTCAAATTGACTGTGTTTTTGGTTCCACTTTAGTTTCAAAATATGCACACATACTGTGTTTCTTTGTTTCTTTGTCTGTTGAAGGCTTTACAAAAGAAGATAAAAGCTTACAGCACCTGGTATTCCCAGGCGCTGTCTCCCATCCAAGTACTAACCAGGCCCGACCCTGCTTAGCTTCCGAGATCAGACGAGATCGGGCGTGTTCAGGGTGGTATGGCCGTAAGCGAAGGGCTCTGGGGTGGAGACTGCTTTTATATCCATGTTTCACCAGCTCCAGATGGGGAATGGGACTCGTGCTTTTCCAGGAGGAACAGACAAGCTTTTCTTGTCAACTTGACTCTTTCAACCTAAAGAAAACCCTGCTCAAATGTAAGAGTCAATGTTTCAAGACACCTTTTGGGCTTTCTTTATCATTTGGCCATTTCCCTGCTTTTAGCCTGAATATTATTCTATTATTCCTATGTGTTTTGGCATAAAATACTCTGTTTCCATGAAATACATAGAAAATACCATATAGGCACCACCTGTTTAGTCAAAATAAGTTTTTAGTTTTGTAAATCATTTCAAAAAATGCTGATGGCGCCTGGTATTTTTGCATAAATTACTCTCAAAATGTACAAAAGTAGCAGGACAGCAATGTTTTGCTTAGTTTTTGCTTAAAATACTCTTTTTATCTTTAATTTACACTCAATTGTTTCAAAAAATGCTTTCCGCACCTGATATTTTTACATATTTTTTTACAAGCTTCAAAATATTTTTGGGGGCATAAAATATTCTCTCAAATGTACAAAAGTAGCAGGACAACAATGTTTTTTTTTTTTTTTGCATTAATACTCTTTTTTTTTTTTTTTTATAAAACAGGTAAATTGTGCTGAACATTTTTACATACTTTTAACAGGCTTCAAAATATATATATATATTTTTTGGCCTAAAATACTCTCAAATGTACAAAAGTAGCAAGACAGTAAAGTTTTGTTTTGATTTTTTTGCTTAAAATACTCTATATTTTTATCTTTATTTTACACTCAATTGTTTAAAAAATGCTTTCAGCACCTGGTATTTTTTACATACTTTTTACAAGCTTCAAAATATTTTTGGGGCATAAAATACTCGCTCAAAATGTACAAAAGTAGCAGGACAACAATGTTTCTCAGGGGTTTCTTGGGGCATAAATACTCTTTTTTTATTTTTTATTAAACAGGTCAATTGCGTTGAAAATTGCTTTCAGCACCTGGTATTTTTACATCCTTTTTTACAAGTTTCAGAATATATTTTTTGGTCATAAAAGACTCTAAATGTACAAAAGTAGCAGGACAGCTCCCTCTGCTGTCCATATTCTAAATGGCAGTTTGTACAAAAATGTGTGATTTTAAAGTCAAATTGACTGTGTTTTTGGTTCCACTTTAGTTTCAAAATATGCACACATACTGTGTTTCTTTGTTTCTTTGTCTGTTGAAGGCTTTACAAAAGAAGATAAAAGCTTACAGCACCTGGTATTCCCAGGCGCTGTCTCCCATCCAAGTACTAACCAGGCCCGACCCTGCTTAGCTTCCGAGATCAGACGAGATCGGGCGTGTTCAGGGTGGTATGGCCGTAAGCGAAGGGCTCTGGGGTGGAGACTGCTTTTATATCCATGTTTCACCAGCTCCAGATGGGGAATGGGACTCGTGCTTTTCCAGGAGGAACAGACAAGCTTTTCTTGTCAACTTGACTCTTTCAACCTAAAGAAAACCCTGCTCAAATGTAAGAGTCAATGTTTCAAGACACCTTTTGGGCTTTCTTTATCATTTGGCCATTTCCCTGCTTTTAGCCTGAATATTATTCTATTATTCCTATGTGTTTTGGCATAAAATACTCTGTTTCCATGAAATACATAGAAAATACCATATAGGCACCACCTGTTTAGTCAAAATAAGTTTTTAGTTTTGTAAATCATTTCAAAAAATGCTGATGGCGCCTGGTATTTTTGCATAAATTACTCTCAAAATGTACAAAAGTAGCAGGACAGCAATGTTTTGCTTAGTTTTTGCTTAAAATACTCTTTTTTATCTTTAATTTACACTCAATTGTTTCAAAAAATGCTTTCCGCACCTGATATTTTTTACATATTTTTTTACAAGCTTCAAAATATTTTTGGGGGCATAAAATATTCTCTCAAATGTACAAAAGTAGCAGGACAACAATTTTTTTTTTTTTTTTGCATTAATACTCTTTTTTTTTTTTTTTTATAAAACAGGTAAATTGTGCTGAACATTTTTACATACTTTTAACAGGCTTCAAAATATATATATATTTTTTTTGGCCTAAAATACTCTCAAATGTACAAAAGTAGCAAGACAGTAAAGTTTTGTTTTGATTTTTTTGCTTAAAATACTCTATATTTTTATCTTTATTTTACACTCAATTGTTTAAAAAATGCTTTCAGCACCTGGTATTTTTTACATACTTTTTACAAGCTTCAAAATATTTTTGGGGCATAAAATACTCGCTCAAAATGTACAAAAGTAGCAGGACAACAATGTTTCTCAGGGGTTTCTTGGGGCATAAATACTCTTTTTTTATTTTTTATTAAACAGGTCAATTGCGTTGAAAATTGCTTTCAGCACCTGGTATTTTTACATCCTTTTTTACAAGTTTCAGAATATATTTTTTGGTCATAAAAGACTCTAAATGTACAAAAGTAGCAGGACAGCTCCCTCTGCTGTCCATATTCTAAATGGCAGTTTGTACAAAAATGTGTGATTTTAAAGTCAAATTGACTGTGTTTTTGGTTCCACTTTAGTTTCAAAATATGCACACATACTGTGTTTCTTTGTTTCTTTGTCTGTTGAAGGCTTTACAAAAGAAGATAAAAGCTTACAGCACCTGGTATTCCCAGGCGCTGTCTCCCATCCAAGTACTAACCAGGCCCGACCCTGCTTAGCTTCCGAGATCAGACGAGATCGGGCGTGTTCAGGGTGGTATGGCCGTAAGCGAAGGGCTCTGGGGTGGAGACTGCTTTTATATCCATGTTTCACCAGCTCCAGATGGGGAATGGGACTCGTGCTTTTCCAGGAGGAACAGACAAGCTTTTCTTGTCAACTTGACTCTTTCAACCTAAAGAAAACCCTGCTCAAATGTAAGAGTCAATGTTTCAAGACACCTTTTGGGCTTTCTTTATCATTTGGCCATTTCCCTGCTTTTAGCCTGAATATTATTCTATTATTCCTATGTGTTTTGGCATAAAATACTCTGTTTCCATGAAATACATAGAAAATACCATATAGGCACCACCTGTTTAGTCAAAATAAGTTTTTAGTTTTGTAAATCATTTCAAAAAATGCTGATGGCGCCTGGTATTTTTGCATAAATTACTCTCAAAATGTACAAAAGTAGCAGGACAGCAATGTTTTGCTTAGTTTTTGCTTAAAATACTCTTTTTATCTTTAATTTACACTCAATTGTTTCAAAAAATGCTTTCCGCACCTGATATTTTTACATATTTTTTTACAAGCTTCAAAATATTTTTGGGGGCATAAAATATTCTCTCAAATGTACAAAAGTAGCAGGACAACAATGTTTTTTTTTTTTTTTGCATTAATACTCTTTTTTTTTTTTTTTTATAAAACAGGTAAATTGTGCTGAACATTTTTACATACTTTTAACAGGCTTCAAAATATATATATATATTTTTTGGCCTAAAATACTCTCAAATGTACAAAAGTAGCAAGACAGTAAAGTTTTGTTTTGATTTTTTTGCTTAAAATACTCTATATTTTTATCTTTATTTTACACTCAATTGTTTAAAAAATGCTTTCAGCACCTGGTATTTTTTACATACTTTTTACAAGCTTCAAAATATTTTTGGGGCATAAAATACTCGCTCAAAATGTACAAAAGTAGCAGGACAACAATGTTTCTCAGGGGTTTCTTGGGGCATAAATACTCTTTTTTTATTTTTTATTAAACAGGTCAATTGCGTTGAAAATTGCTTTCAGCACCTGGTATTTTTACATCCTTTTTTACAAGTTTCAGAATATATTTTTTGGTCATAAAAGACTCTAAATGTACAAAAGTAGCAGGACAGCTCCCTCTGCTGTCCATATTCTAAATGGCAGTTTGTACAAAAATGTGTGATTTTAAAGTCAAATTGACTGTGTTTTTGGTTCCACTTTAGTTTCAAAATATGCACACATACTGTGTTTCTTTGTTTCTTTGTCTGTTGAAGGCTTTACAAAAGAAGATAAAAGCTTACAGCACCTGGTATTCCCAGGCGCTGTCTCCCATCCAAGTACTAACCAGGCCCGACCCTGCTTAGCTTCCGAGATCAGACGAGATCGGGCGTGTTCAGGGTGGTATGGCCGTAAGCGAAGGGCTCTGGGGTGGAGACTGCTTTTATATCCATGTTTCACCAGCTCCAGATGGGGAATGGGACTCGTGCTTTTCCAGGAGGAACAGACAAGCTTTTCTTGTCAACTTGACTCTTTCAACCTAAAGAAAACCCTGCTCAAATGTAAGAGTCAATGTTTCAAGACACCTTTTGGGCTTTCTTTATCATTTGGCCATTTCCCTGCTTTTAGCCTGAATATTATTCTATTATTCCTATGTGTTTTGGCATAAAATACTCTGTTTCCATGAAATACATAGAAAATACCATATAGGCACCACCTGTTTAGTCAAAATAAGTTTTTAGTTTTGTAAATCATTTCAAAAAATGCTGATGGCGCCTGGTATTTTTGCATAAATTACTCTCAAAATGTACAAAAGTAGCAGGACAGCAATGTTTTGCTTAGTTTTTGCTTAAAATACTCTTTTTTATCTTTAATTTACACTCAATTGTTTCAAAAAATGCTTTCCGCACCTGATATTTTTTACATATTTTTTTACAAGCTTCAAAATATTTTTGGGGGCATAAAATATTCTCTCAAATGTACAAAAGTAGCAGGACAACAATTTTTTTTTTTTTTTTGCATTAATACTCTTTTTTTTTTTTTTTTATAAAACAGGTAAATTGTGCTGAACATTTTTACATACTTTTAACAGGCTTCAAAATATATATATATATATATTTTTTGGCCTAAAATACTCTCAAATGTACAAAAGTAGCAAGACAGTAAAGTTTTGTTTTGATTTTTTTGCTTAAAATACTCTATATTTTTATCTTTATTTTACACTCAATTGTTTAAAAAATGCTTTCAGCACCTGGTATTTTTTACATACTTTTTACAAGCTTCAAAATATTTTTGGGGCATAAAATACTCGCTCAAAATGTACAAAAGTAGCAGGACAACAATGTTTCTCAGGGGTTTCTTGGGGCATAAATACTCTTTTTTTATTTTTTATTAAACAGGTCAATTGCGTTGAAAATTGCTTTCAGCACCTGGTATTTTTACATCCTTTTTTACAAGTTTCAGAATATATTTTTTGGTCATAAAAGACTCTAAATGTACAAAAGTAGCAGGACAGCTCCCTCTGCTGTCCATATTCTAAATGGCAGTTTGTACAAAAATGTGTGATTTTAAAGTCAAATTGACTGTGTTTTTGGTTCCACTTTAGTTTCAAAATATGCACACATACTGTGTTTCTTTGTTTCTTTGTCTGTTGAAGGCTTTACAAAAGAAGATAAAAGCTTACAGCACCTGGTATTCCCAGGCGCTGTCTCCCATCCAAGTACTAACCAGGCCCGACCCTGCTTAGCTTCCGAGATCAGACGAGATCGGGCGTGTTCAGGGTGGTATGGCCGTAAGCGAAGGGCTCTGGGGTGGAGACTGCTTTTATATCCATGTTTCACCAGCTCCAGATGGGGAATGGGACTCGTGCTTTTCCAGGAGGAACAGACAAGCTTTTCTTGTCAACTTGACTCTTTCAACCTAAAGAAAACCCTGCTCAAATGTAAGAGTCAATGTTTCAAGACACCTTTTGGGCTTTCTTTATCATTTGGCCATTTCCCTGCTTTTAGCCTGAATATTATTCTATTATTCCTATGTGTTTTGGCATAAAATACTCTGTTTCCATGAAATACATAGAAAATACCATATAGGCACCACCTGTTTAGTCAAAATAAGTTTTTAGTTTTGTAAATCATTTCAAAAAATGCTGATGGCGCCTGGTATTTTTGCATAAATTACTCTCAAAATGTACAAAAGTAGCAGGACAGCAATGTTTTGCTTAGTTTTTGCTTAAAATACTCTTTTTATCTTTAATTTACACTCAATTGTTTCAAAAAATGCTTTCCGCACCTGATATTTTTACATATTTTTTTACAAGCTTCAAAATATTTTTGGGGGCATAAAATATTCTCTCAAATGTACAAAAGTAGCAGGACAACAATTTTTTTTTTTTTTTTGCATTAATACTCTTTTTTTTTTTTTTATAAAACAGGTAAATTGTGCTGAACATTTTTACATACTTTTAACAGGCTTCAAAATATATATATATATTTTTTGGCCTAAAATACTCTCAAATGTACAAAAGTAGCAAGACAGTAAAGTTTTGTTTTGATTTTTTTGCTTAAAATACTCTATATTTTTATCTTTATTTTACACTCAATTGTTTAAAAAATGCTTTCAGCACCTGGTATTTTTTACATACTTTTTACAAGCTTCAAAATATTTTTGGGGCATAAAATACTCGCTCAAAATGTACAAAAGTAGCAGGACAACAATGTTTCTCAGGGGTTTCTTGGGGCATAAATACTCTTTTTTTTATTTTTTATTAAACAGGTCAATTGCGTTGAAAATTGCTTTCAGCACCTGGTATTTTTACATCCTTTTTTACAAGTTTCAGAATATATTTTTTGGTCATAAAAGACTCTAAATGTACAAAAGTAGCAGGACAGCTCCCTCTGCTGTCCATATTCTAAATGGCAGTTTGTACAAAAATGTGTGATTTTAAAGTCAAATTGACTGTGTTTTTGGTTCCACTTTAGTTTCAAAATATGCACACATACTGTGTTTCTTTGTTTCTTTGTCTGTTGAAGGCTTTACAAAAGAAGATAAAAGCTTACAGCACCTGGTATTCCCAGGCGCTGTCTCCCATCAAGTACTAACCAGGCCCGACCCTGCTTAGCTTCCGAGATCAGACGAGATCGGGCGTGTTCAGGGTGGTATGGCCGTAAGCGAAGGGCTCTGGGGTGGAGACTGCTTTTATATCCATGTTTCACCAGCTCCAGATGGGGAATGGGACTCGTGCTTTTCCAGGAGGAACAGACAAGCTTTTCTTGTCAACTTGACTCTTTCAACCTAAAGAAAACCCTGCTCAAATGTAAGAGTCAATGTTTCAAGACACCTTTTGGGCTTTCTTTATCATTTGGCCATTTCCCTGCTTTTAGCCTGAATATTATTCTATTATTCCTATGTGTTTTGGCATAAAATACTCTGTTTCCATGAAATACATAGAAAATACCATATAGGCACCACCTGTTTAGTCAAAATAAGTTTTTAGTTTTGTAAATCATTTCAAAAAATGCTGATGGCGCCTGGTATTTTTGCATAAATTACTCTCAAAATGTACAAAAGTAGCAGGACAGCAATGTTTTGCTTAGTTTTTGCTTAAAATACTCTTTTTATCTTTAATTTACACTCAATTGTTTCAAAAAATGCTTTCCGCACCTGATATTTTTACATATTTTTTTACAAGCTTCAAAATATTTTTGGGGGCATAAAATATTCTCTCAAATGTACAAAAGTAGCAGGACAACAATTTTTTTTTTTTTTTTGCATTAATACTCTTTTTTTTTTTTTTATAAAACAGGTAAATTGTGCTGAACATTTTTACATACTTTTAACAGGCTTCAAAATATATATATATATTTTTTGGCCTAAAATACTCTCAAATGTACAAAAGTAGCAAGACAGTAAAGTTTTGTTTTGATTTTTTTGCTTAAAATACTCTATATTTTTATCTTTATTTTACACTCAATTGTTTAAAAAATGCTTTCAGCACCTGGTATTTTTTACATACTTTTTACAAGCTTCAAAATATTTTTGGGGCATAAAATACTCGCTCAAAATGTACAAAAGTAGCAGGACAACAATGTTTCTCAGGGGTTTCTTGGGGCATAAATACTCTTTTTTTTATTTTTTATTAAACAGGTCAATTGCGTTGAAAATTGCTTTCAGCACCTGGTATTTTTACATCCTTTTTTACAAGTTTCAGAATATATTTTTTGGTCATAAAAGACTCTAAATGTACAAAAGTAGCAGGACAGCTCCCTCTGCTGTCCATATTCTAAATGGCAGTTTGTACAAAAATGTGTGATTTTAAAGTCAAATTGACTGTGTTTTTGGTTCCACTTTAGTTTCAAAATATGCACACATACTGTGTTTCTTTGTTTCTTTGTCTGTTGAAGGCTTTACAAAAGAAGATAAAAGCTTACAGCACCTGGTATTCCCAGGCGGTCTCCCATCCAAGTACTAACCAGGCCCGACCCTGCTTAGCTTCTGAGATCAGACGAGATCGGGCGTGTTCAGGGTGGTATGGCCGTAAGCGAAGGGCTCTGGGGTGGAGACTGCTTTTATATCCATGTTTCACCAGCTCCAGATGGGGAATGGGACTCGTGCTTTTCCAGGAGGAACAGACAAGCTTTTCTTGTCAACTTGACTCTTTCAACCTAAAGAAAACCCTGCTCAAATGTAAGAGTCAATGTTTCAAGACACCTTTTGGGCTTTCTTTATCATTTGGCCATTTCCCTGCTTTTAGCCTGAATATTATTCTATTATTCCTATGTGTTTTGGCATAAAATACTCTGTTTCCATGAAATACATAGAAAATACCATATAGGCACCACCTGTTTAGTCAAAATAAGTTTTTAGTTTTGTAAATCATTTCAAAAAATGCTGATGGCGCCTGGTATTTTTGCATAAATTACTCTCAAAATGTACAAAAGTAGCAGGACAGCAATGTTTTGCTTAGTTTTTGCTTAAAATACTCTTTTTATCTTTAATTTACACTCAATTGTTTCAAAAAATGCTTTCCGCACCTGATATTTTTACATATTTTTTTACAAGCTTCAAAATATTTTTGGGGGCATAAAATATTCTCTCAAATGTACAAAAGTAGCAGGACAACAATGTTTTTTTTTTTTTTTGCATTAATACTCTTTTTTTTTTTTTTATATATATAAAACAGGTAAATTGTGCTGAACATTTTTACATACTTTTAACAGGCTTCAAAATATATATATATATTTTTTGGCCTAAAATACTCTCAAATGTACAAAAGTAGCAAGACAGTAAAGTTTTGTTTTGATTTTTTTGCTTAAAATACTCTATATTTTTATCTTTATTTTACACTCAATTGTTTAAAAAATGCTTTCAGCACCTGGTATTTTTTACATACTTTTTACAAGCTTCAAAATATTTTTGGGGCATAAAATACTCGCTCAAAATGTACAAAAGTAGCAGGACAACAATGTTTCTCAGGGGTTTCTTGGGGCATAAATACTCTTTTTTTATTTTTTATTAAACAGGTCAATTGCGTTGAAAATTGCTTTCAGCACCTGGTATTTTTACATCCTTTTTTACAAGTTTCAGAATATATTTTTTGGTCATAAAAGACTCTAAATGTACAAAAGTAGCAGGACAGCTCCCTCTGCTGTCCATATTCTAAATGGCAGTTTGTACAAAAATGTGTGATTTTAAAGTCAAATTGACTGTGTTTTTGGTTCCACTTTAGTTTCAAAATATGCACACATACTGTGTTTCTTTGTTTCTTTGTCTGTTGAAGGCTTTACAAAAGAAGATAAAAGCTTACAGCACCTGGTATTCCCAGGCGCTGTCTCCCATCCAAGTACTAACCAGGCCCGACCCTGCTTAGCTTCCGAGATCAGACGAGATCGGGCGTGTTCAGGGTGGTATGGCCGTAAGCGAAGGGCTCTGGGGTGGAGACTGCTTTTATATCCATGTTTCACCAGCTCCAGATGGGGAATGGGACTCGTGCTTTTCCAGGAGGAACAGACAAGCTTTTCTTGTCAACTTGACTCTTTCAACCTAAAGAAAACCCTGCTCAAATGTAAGAGTCAATGTTTCAAGACACCTTTTGGGCTTTCTTTATCATTTGGCCATTTCCCTGCTTTTAGCCTGAATATTATTCTATTATTCCTATGTGTTTTGGCATAAAATACTCTGTTTCCATGAAATACATAGAAAATACCATATAGGCACCACCTGTTTAGTCAAAATAAGTTTTTAGTTTTGTAAATCATTTCAAAAAATGCTGATGGCGCCTGGTATTTTTGCATAAATTACTCTCAAAATGTACAAAAGTAGCAGGACAGCAATGTTTTGCTTAGTTTTTGCTTAAAATACTCTTTTTATCTTTAATTTACACTCAATTGTTTCAAAAAATGCTTTCCGCACCTGATATTTTTACATATTTTTTTACAAGCTTCAAAATATTTTTGGGGGCATAAAATATTCTCTCAAATGTACAAAAGTAGCAGGACAACAATTTTTTTTTTTTTTTTGCATTAATACTCTTTTTTTTTTTTTTATAAAACAGGTAAATTGTGCTGAACATTTTTACATACTTTTAACAGGCTTCAAAATATATATATATATTTTTTGGCCTAAAATACTCTCAAATGTACAAAAGTAGCAAGACAGTAAAGTTTTGTTTTGATTTTTTTGCTTAAAATACTCTATATTTTTATCTTTATTTTACACTCAATTGTTTAAAAAATGCTTTCAGCACCTGGTATTTTTTACATACTTTTTACAAGCTTCAAAATATTTTTGGGGCATAAAATACTCGCTCAAAATGTACAAAAGTAGCAGGACAACAATGTTTCTCAGGGGTTTCTTGGGGCATAAATACTCTTTTTTTTATTTTTTATTAAACAGGTCAATTGCGTTGAAAATTGCTTTCAGCACCTGGTATTTTTACATCCTTTTTTACAAGTTTCAGAATATATTTTTTGGTCATAAAAGACTCTAAATGTACAAAAGTAGCAGGACAGCTCCCTCTGCTGTCCATATTCTAAATGGCAGTTTGTACAAAAATGTGTGATTTTAAAGTCAAATTGACTGTGTTTTTGGTTCCACTTTAGTTTCAAAATATGCACACATACTGTGTTTCTTTGTTTCTTTGTCTGTTGAAGGCTTTACAAAAGAAGATAAAAGCTTACAGCACCTGGTATTCCCAGGCGGTCTCCCATCCAAGTACTAACCAGGCCCGACCCTGCTTAGCTTCCGAGATCAGACGAGATCGGGCGTGTTCAGGGTGGTATGGCCGTAAGCGAAGGGCTCTGGGGTGGAGACTGCTTTTATATCCATGTTTCACCAGCTCCAGATGGGGAATGGGACTCGTGCTTTTCCAGGAGGAACAGACAAGCTTTTCTTGTCAACTTGACTCTTTCAACCTAAAGAAAACCCTGCTCAAATGTAAGAGTCAATGTTTCAAGACACCTTTTGGGCTTTCTTTATCATTTGGCCATTTCCCTGCTTTTAGCCTGAATATTATTCTATTATTCCTATGTGTTTTGGCATAAAATACTCTGTTTCCATGAAATACATAGAAAATACCATATAGGCACCACCTGTTTAGTCAAAATAAGTTTTTAGTTTTGTAAATCATTTCAAAAAATGCTGATGGCGCCTGGTATTTTTGCATAAATTACTCTCAAAATGTACAAAAGTAGCAGGACAGCAATGTTTTGCTTAGTTTTTGCTTAAAATACTCTTTTTATCTTTAATTTACACTCAATTGTTTCAAAAAATGCTTTCCGCACCTGATATTTTTACATATTTTTTTACAAGCTTCAAAATATTTTTGGGGGCATAAAATATTCTCTCAAATGTACAAAAGTAGCAGGACAACAATGTTTTTTTTTTTTTTTGCATTAATACTCTTTTTTTTTTTTTATATATATAAAACAGGTAAATTGTGCTGAACATTTTTACATACTTTTAACAGGCTTCAAAATATATATATATATTTTTTGGCCTAAAATACTCTCAAATGTACAAAAGTAGCAAGACAGTAAAGTTTTGTTTTGATTTTTTTGCTTAAAATACTCTATATTTTTATCTTTATTTTACACTCAATTGTTTAAAAAATGCTTTCAGCACCTGGTATTTTTTACATACTTTTTACAAGCTTCAAAATATTTTTGGGGCATAAAATACTCGCTCAAAATGTACAAAAGTAGCAGGACAACAATGTTTCTCAGGGGTTTCTTGGGGCATAAATACTCTTTTTTTATTTTTTATTAAACAGGTCAATTGCGTTGAAAATTGCTTTCAGCACCTGGTATTTTTACATCCTTTTTTACAAGTTTCAGAATATATTTTTTGGTCATAAAAGACTCTAAATGTACAAAAGTAGCAGGACAGCTCCCTCTGCTGTCCATATTCTAAATGGCAGTTTGTACAAAAATGTGTGATTTTAAAGTCAAATTGACTGTGTTTTTGGTTCCACTTTAGTTTCAAAATATGCACACATACTGTGTTTCTTTGTTTCTTTGTCTGTTGAAGGCTTTACAAAAGAAGATAAAAGCTTACAGCACCTGGTATTCCCAGGCGCTGTCTCCCATCCAAGTACTAACCAGGCCCAACCCTGCTTAGCTTCCGAGATCAGACGAGATCGGGCGTGTTCAGGGTGGTATGGCCGTAAGCGAAGGGCTCTGGGGTGGAGACTGCTTTTATATCCATGTTTCACCAGCTCCAGATGGGGAATGGGACTCGTGCTTTTCCAGGAGGAACAGACAAGCTTTTCTTGTCAACTTGACTCTTTCAACCTAAAGAAAACCCTGCTCAAATGTAAGAGTCAATGTTTCAAGACACCTTTTGGGCTTTCTTTATCATTTGGCCATTTCCCTGCTTTTAGCCTGAATATTATTCTATTATTCCTATGTGTTTTGGCATAAAATACTCTGTTTCCATGAAATACATAGAAAATACCATATAGGCACCACCTGTTTAGTCAAAATAAGTTTTTAGTTTTGTAAATCATTTCAAAAAATGCTGATGGCGCCTGGTATTTTTGCATAAATTACTCTCAAAATGTACAAAAGTAGCAGGACAGCAATGTTTTGCTTAGTTTTTGCTTAAAATACTCTTTTTTATCTTTAATTTACACTCAATTGTTTCAAAAAATGCTTTCCGCACCTGATATTTTTTACATATTTTTTTACAAGCTTCAAAATATTTTTGGGGGCATAAAATATTCTCTCAAATGTACAAAAGTAGCAGGACAACAATTTTTTTTTTTTTTTGCATTAATACTCTTTTTTTTTTTTTTTTTTATAAAACAGGTAAATTGTGCTGAACATTTTTACATACTTTTAACAGGCTTCAAAATATATATATATATATTTTTTGGCCTAAAATACTCTCAAATGTACAAAAGTAGCAAGACAGTAAAGTTTTGTTTTGATTTTTTTGCTTAAAATACTCTATATTTTTATCTTTATTTTACACTCAATTGTTTAAAAAATGCTTTCAGCACCTGGTATTTTTTACATACTTTTTACAAGCTTCAAAATATTTTTGGGGCATAAAATACTCGCTCAAAATGTACAAAAGTAGCAGGACAACAATGTTTCTCAGGGGTTTCTTGGGGCATAAATACTCTTTTTTTTATTTTTTATTAAACAGGTCAATTGCGTTGAAAATTGCTTTCAGCACCTGGTATTTTTACATCCTTTTTTACAAGTTTCAGAATATATTTTTTGGTCATAAAAGACTCTAAATGTACAAAAGTAGCAGGACAGCTCCCTCTGCTGTCCATATTCTAAATGGCAGTTTGTACAAAAATGTGTGATTTTAAAGTCAAATTGACTGTGTTTTTGGTTCCACTTTAGTTTCAAAATATGCACACATACTGTGTTTCTTTGTTTCTTTGTCTGTTGAAGGCTTTACAAAAGAAGATAAAAGCTTACAGCACCTGGTATTCCCAGGCGGTCTCCCATCCAAGTACTAACCAGGCCCGACCCTGCTTAGCTTCCGAGATCAGACGAGATCGGGCGTGTTCAGGGTGGTATGGCCGTAAGCGAAGGGCTCTGGGGTGGAGACTGCTTTTATATCCATGTTTCACCAGCTCCAGATGGGGAATGGGACTCGTGCTTTTCCAGGAGGAACAGACAAGCTTTTCTTGTCAACTTGACTCTTTCAACCTAAAGAAAACCCTGCTCAAATGTAAGAGTCAATGTTTCAAGACACCTTTTGGGCTTTCTTTATCATTTGGCCATTTCCCTGCTTTTAGCCTGAATATTATTCTATTATTCCTATGTGTTTTGGCATAAAATACTCTGTTTCCATGAAATACATAGAAAATACCATATAGGCACCACCTGTTTAGTCAAAATAAGTTTTTAGTTTTGTAAATCATTTCAAAAAATGCTGATGGCGCCTGGTATTTTTGCATAAATTACTCTCAAAATGTACAAAAGTAGCAGGACAGCAATGTTTTGCTTAGTTTTTGCTTAAAATACTCTTTTTATCTTTAATTTACACTCAATTGTTTCAAAAAATGCTTTCCGCACCTGATATTTTTACATATTTTTTTACAAGCTTCAAAATATTTTTGGGGGCATAAAATATTCTCTCAAATGTACAAAAGTAGCAGGACAACAATGTTTTTTTTTTTTTTTGCATTAATACTCTTTTTTTTTTTTTTATATAAAACAGGTAAATTGTGCTGAACATTTTTACATACTTTTAACAGGCTTCAAAATATATATATATATTTTTTGGCCTAAAATACTCTCAAATGTACAAAAGTAGCAAGACAGTAAAGTTTTGTTTTGATTTTTTTGCTTAAAATACTCTATATTTTTATCTTTATTTTACACTCAATTGTTTAAAAAATGCTTTCAGCACCTGGTATTTTTTACATACTTTTTACAAGCTTCAAAATATTTTTGGGGCATAAAATACTCGCTCAAAATGTACAAAAGTAGCAGGACAACAATGTTTCTCAGGGGTTTCTTGGGGCATAAATACTCTTTTTTTATTTTTTATTAAACAGGTCAATTGCGTTGAAAATTGCTTTCAGCACCTGGTATTTTTACATCCTTTTTTACAAGTTTCAGAATATATTTTTTGGTCATAAAAGACTCTAAATGTACAAAAGTAGCAGGACAGCTCCCTCTGCTGTCCATATTCTAAATGGCAGTTTGTACAAAAATGTGTGATTTTAAAGTCAAATTGACTGTGTTTTTGGTTCCACTTTAGTTTCAAAATATGCACACATACTGTGTTTCTTTGTTTCTTTGTCTGTTGAAGGCTTTACAAAAGAAGATAAAAGCTTACAGCACCTGGTATTCCCAGGCGCTGTCTCCCATCCAAGTACTAACCAGGCCCAACCCTGCTTAGCTTCCGAGATCAGACGAGATCGGGCGTGTTCAGGGTGGTATGGCCGTAAGCGAAGGGCTCTGGGGTGGAGACTGCTTTTATATCCATGTTTCACCAGCTCCAGATGGGGAATGGGACTCGTGCTTTTCCAGGAGGAACAGACAAGCTTTTCTTGTCAACTTGACTCTTTCAACCTAAAGAAAACCCTGCTCAAATGTAAGAGTCAATGTTTCAAGACACCTTTTGGGCTTTCTTTATCATTTGGCCATTTCCCTGCTTTTAGCCTGAATATTATTCTATTATTCCTATGTGTTTTGGCATAAAATACTCTGTTTCCATGAAATACATAGAAAATACCATATAGGCACCACCTGTTTAGTCAAAATAAGTTTTTAGTTTTGTAAATCATTTCAAAAAATGCTGATGGCGCCTGGTATTTTTGCATAAATTACTCTCAAAATGTACAAAAGTAGCAGGACAGCAATGTTTTGCTTAGTTTTTGCTTAAAATACTCTTTTTTATCTTTAATTTACACTCAATTGTTTCAAAAAATGCTTTCCGCACCTGATATTTTTTACATATTTTTTTACAAGCTTCAAAATATTTTTGGGGGCATAAAATATTCTCTCAAATGTACAAAAGTAGCAGGACAACAATTTTTTTTTTTTTTTGCATTAATACTCTTTTTTTTTTTTTTTTTATAAAACAGGTAAATTGTGCTGAACATTTTTACATACTTTTAACAGGCTTCAAAATATATATATATATATTTTTTGGCCTAAAATACTCTCAAATGTACAAAAGTAGCAAGACAGTAAAGTTTTGTTTTGATTTTTTTGCTTAAAATACTCTATATTTTTATCTTTATTTTACACTCAATTGTTTAAAAAATGCTTTCAGCACCTGGTATTTTTTACATACTTTTTACAAGCTTCAAAATATTTTTGGGGCATAAAATACTCGCTCAAAATGTACAAAAGTAGCAGGACAACAATGTTTCTCAGGGGTTTCTTGGGGCATAAATACTCTTTTTTTTATTTTTTATTAAACAGGTCAATTGCGTTGAAAATTGCTTTCAGCACCTGGTATTTTTACATCCTTTTTTACAAGTTTCAGAATATATTTTTTGGTCATAAAAGACTCTAAATGTACAAAAGTAGCAGGACAGCTCCCTCTGCTGTCCATATTCTAAATGGCAGTTTGTACAAAAATGTGTGATTTTAAAGTCAAATTGACTGTGTTTTTGGTTCCACTTTAGTTTCAAAATATGCACACATACTGTGTTTCTTTGTTTCTTTGTCTGTTGAAGGCTTTACAAAAGAAGATAAAAGCTTACAGCACCTGGTATTCCCAGGCGGTCTCCCATCCAAGTACTAACCAGGCCCGACCCTGCTTAGCTTCCGAGATCAGACGAGATCGGGCGTGTTCAGGGTGGTATGGCCGTAAGCGAAGGGCTCTGGGGTGGAGACTGCTTTTATATCCATGTTTCACCAGCTCCAGATGGGGAATGGGACTCGTGCTTTTCCAGGAGGAACAGACAAGCTTTTCTTGTCAACTTGACTCTTTCAACCTAAAGAAAACCCTGCTCAAATGTAAGAGTCAATGTTTCAAGACACCTTTTGGGCTTTCTTTATCATTTGGCCATTTCCCTGCTTTTAGCCTGAATATTATTCTATTATTCCTATGTGTTTTGGCATAAAATACTCTGTTTCCATGAAATACATAGAAAATACCATATAGGCACCACCTGTTTAGTCAAAATAAGTTTTTAGTTTTGTAAATCATTTCAAAAAATGCTGATGGCGCCTGGTATTTTTGCATAAATTACTCTCAAAATGTACAAAAGTAGCAGGACAGCAATGTTTTGCTTAGTTTTTGCTTAAAATACTCTTTTTATCTTTAATTTACACTCAATTGTTTCAAAAAATGCTTTCCGCACCTGATATTTTTACATATTTTTTTACAAGCTTCAAAATATTTTTGGGGGCATAAAATATTCTCTCAAATGTACAAAAGTAGCAGGACAACAATGTTTTTTTTTTTTTTTGCATTAATACTCTTTTTTTTTTTTTTTTATAAAACAGGTAAATTGTGCTGAACATTTTTACATACTTTTAACAGGCTTCAAAATATATATATATATTTTTTGGCCTAAAATACTCTCAAATGTACAAAAGTAGCAAGACAGTAAAGTTTTGTTTTGATTTTTTTGCTTAAAATACTCTATATTTTTATCTTTATTTTACACTCAATTGTTTAAAAAATGCTTTCAGCACCTGGTATTTTTTACATACTTTTTACAAGCTTCAAAATATTTTTGGGGCATAAAATACTCGCTCAAAATGTACAAAAGTAGCAGGACAACAATGTTTCTCAGGGGTTTCTTGGGGCATAAATACTCTTTTTTTATTTTTTATTAAACAGGTCAATTGCGTTGAAAATTGCTTTCAGCACCTGGTATTTTTACATCCTTTTTTACAAGTTTCAGAATATATTTTTTGGTCATAAAAGACTCTAAATGTACAAAAGTAGCAGGACAGCTCCCTCTGCTGTCCATATTCTAAATGGCAGTTTGTACAAAAATGTGTGATTTTAAAGTCAAATTGACTGTGTTTTTGGTTCCACTTTAGTTTCAAAATATGCACACATACTGTGTTTCTTTGTTTCTTTGTCTGTTGAAGGCTTTACAAAAGAAGATAAAAGCTTACAGCACCTGGTATTCCCAGGCGGTCTCCCATCCAAGTACTAACCAGGCCCGACCCTGCTTAGCTTCCGAGATCAGACGAGATCGGGCGTGTTCAGGGTGGTATGGCCGTAAGCGAAGGGCTCTGGGGTGGAGACTGCTTTTATATCCATGTTTCACCAGCTCCAGATGGGGAATGGGACTCGTGCACTGAAACTGCACTAGTTAAAGTCACAAATGATTTGTTATTAGCCGCTGACGATGGACTGGTCTCAATCCTGGTTCTGTTGGACCTCAGCGCAGCGTTTGACACCATCGACCACAACATTCTACTGCAGAGGTTAGAATGTGATGTAGGTGTTGGAGGAACAGCCCTCAGCTGGTTTAAATCCTATCTATCTGATAGGTTCCAATTTGTTAATGTAAACCAGAGCTCCTCACCAAGCTCTAAAGTAATTTACGGTGTGCCACAGGGTTCGGTACTCGGTCCAATTCTGTTTACTCTTTATATGCTACCATTAGGCAACATTATCAGAAAGCATGACATTAACTTCCACTGCTATGCAGACGACACTCAGCTGTATTTATCAATGAAACCTGATCAGAGCGATCAAGTAGACAGACTTAGTACTTGTGTGAAGGAGATAAAAACCTGGATGACACTAAACTACCTGCTTCTTAACCCTGAAAAAACCGAGGTCATTGTGCTTGGCCCTAAGCATCTACGAGACGCTCTATCTGAGCAGATAGTCACACTGGACAATGTCAGTGTAGCCTCCAGTTCTACTGTAAGAAACCTTGGAGTCTTATTTGACCAGGAGCTCTCATTTAAAGCTCATATAAATCAAGCTTGTAAAACAGCCTATTTCCATTTGCGCAACATCGCCAAAATCAGAAGAATCCTGCCTAAAAGTGATGCCGAAAAACTTATCCATGCATTTGTAACGACTAGATTAGACTACTGTAACTCCCTGCTTGCAGCGTGTCCTAAAAGCTCCATAAAAAGCTTTCAACTGGTTCAAAATGCAGCAGCAAGATTACTAACAGGAACAAAAAGAAGAGAGCACATTACGCCAGTGCTGAAGTCTCTTCACTGGCTCCCCGTCGAGTCCAGAATCAAATTCAAAATTCTACTCTTGACCTACAAAGCCATAAATGACATGGCCCCATCCTACCTCAAAGATGCTATAGAACCATATCATCCAAACAGAGCTCTTCGCTCTCAGAATGCCGGCCTTCTGGTGGTGCCAAGAGTCTCTAAAAGTACTGTAGGAGGTAGAGCGTTTAGCTACCAAGCCCCTGTGTTATGGAATCAGCTCCCGACCCATGTTAAATATGCTGACACAGTCTCTTCATTTAAGTCCAGGCTTAAAACGTTCCTCTTCGAAATCGCTTATGGTCAGAGTAGTTAGGAACAGAAAGATAAACCCACAGCTTCAGCTACGCTGCCCTAGGAGTAACTGTGCTGGGGGAAGTATGACAGCTTGAGCACTATCCTCTTCTTCTTCTGACTTATGCTATCAAACAATATTTATTTTTTAATTCCACTTGCAAACTGTTCACCGCCTTCTTTTTCTTTCTCTCACTCCTGAGGACCTGTGGACCCAGATGTCCCTCTCCTGGTGAAGTGGTCCCTGCCCCATGTGGACGGTCCCTCATCTGCCTGAAGAGTGGCTCCAGTTCGCCTCAGTCGGTCCCTCATCTGCCTGAAGAGTGGGTCCAGCTCGCCTCCGACGGTGCCTCATCTACCTGAAGAGTGGGTCCAGCTCGCCTCCCACGGTCCCTCATCTGCCTGAGGAGTGGGTCCAGTTCGCCTCCGACGGTCCCTCATCTGCCTGAAGAGTGGGTCCTGCTCGACTCCGACGGTCCCTCATCTGCCTGAAGAGTGGGTCCAGTTCGCCTCAGACGGTCCCTCTTCTGCCTGAAGAGTGGGTCCAGCTCCAGTCTCCTCGTGTCCGTCTGTCCGTCTGTGAGAGTCGGATCTCTCCTTCACTGGAACTCCTCCAGGTTTCTACGCTTTTTTCCCAAAGAGGTTTTTTTGTAGTTTTTCCTGGCCGAGAAGGAGAGTCTAAGGACAGAGGACCCTGGGACATCGTCCCTCGCCACCACAGACATTGTCTGACTTCATCGCCACCACAGACATTGTTGATTCATTTCTCCCTGTGGCCCTCAGAGGCAACTGTTGTTGTGATTTTGGGCCTTACAAAAATAAATTGATTTGATTTGATTTGATTCGTGCTTTTCCAGGAGGAACAGACAAGCTTTTCTTGTCAACTTGACTCTTTCAACCTAAAGAAAACCCTGCTCAAATGTAAGAGTCAATGTTTCAAGACACCTTTTGGGCTTTCTTTATCATTTGGCCATTTCCCTGCTTTTAGCCTGAATATTATTCTATTATTCCTATGTGTTTTGGCATAAAATACTCTGTTTCCATGAAATACATAGAAAATACCATATAGGCACCACCTGTTTAGTCAAAATAAGTTTTTAGTTTTGTAAATCATTTCAAAAAATGCTGATGGCGCCTGGTATTTTTGCATAAATTACTCTCAAAATGTACAAAAGTAGCAGGACAGCAATGTTTTGCTTAGTTTTTGCTTAAAATACTCTTTTTATCTTTAACTTACACTCAATTGTTTCAAAAAATGCTTTCCGCACCTGATATTTTTTACATATTTTTTTACAAGCTTCAAAATATTTTTGGGGGCATAAAATATTCTCTCAAATGTACAAAAGTAGCAGGACAACAATGTTTTTTTTTTTTTTGCATTAATACTCTTTTTTCTTTTTTTTTATAAAACAGGTAAATTGTGCTGAACATTTTTACATACTTTTAACAGGCTTCAAAATATATATATATATTTTTTGGCCTAAAATACTCTCAAATGTACAAAAGTAGCAAGACAGTAAAGTTTTGTTTTGATTTTTTTGCTTAAAATACTCTATATTTTTATCTTTATTTTACACTCAATTGTTTAAAAAATGCTTTCAGCACCTGGTATTTTTTACATACTTTTTACAAGCTTCAAAATATTTTTGGGGCATAAAATACTCGCTCAAAATGTACAAAAGTAGCAGGACAACAATGTTTCTCAGGGGTTTCTTGGGGCATAAATACTCTTTTTTTATTTTTTATTAAACAGGTAAATTGCGTTGAAAATTGCTTTCAACACCTGGTATTTTTACATCCTTTTTTACAAGTTTCAGAATATATTTTTTGGTCATAAAAGACTCTAAATGTACAAAAGTAGCAGGACAGCTCCCTCTGCTGTCCATATTCTAAATGGCAGTTTGTACAAAAATGTGTGATTTTAAAGTCAAATTGACTGTGTTTTTGGTTCCACTTTAGTTTCAAAATATGCACACATACTGTGTTTCTTTGTTTCTTTGTCTGTTGAAGGCTTTACAAAAGAAGATAAAAGCTTACAGCACCTGGTATTCCCAGGCGGTCTCCCATCCAAGTACTAACCAGGCCCGACCCTGCTTAGCTTCCGAGATCAGACGAGATCGGGCGTGTTCAGGGTGGTATGGCCGTAAGCGAAGGGCTCTGGGGTGGAGACTGCTTTTATATCCATGTTTCACCAGCTCCAGATGGGGAATGGGACTCGTGCTTTTCCAGGAGGAACAGACAAGCTTTTCTTGTCAACTTGACTCTTTCAACCTAAAGAAAACCCTGCTCAAATGTAAGAGTCAATGTTTCAAGACACCTTTTGGGCTTTCTTTATCATTTGGCCATTTCCCTGCTTTTAGCCTGAATATTATTCTATTATTCCTATGTGTTTTGGCATAAAATACTCTGTTTCCATGAAATACATAGAAAATACCATATAGGCACCACCTGTTTAGTCAAAATAAGTTTTTAGTTTTGTAAATCATTTCAAAAAATGCTGATGGCGCCTGGTATTTTTGCATAAATTACTCTCAAAATGTACAAAAGTAGCAGGACAGCAATGTTTTGCTTAGTTTTTGCTTAAAATACTCTTTTTATCTTTAATTTACACTCAATTGTTTCAAAAAATGCTTTCCGCACCTGATATTTTTACATATTTTTTTACAAGCTTCAAAATATTTTTGGGGGCATAAAATATTCTCTCAAATGTACAAAAGTAGCAGGACAACAATGTTTTTTTTTTTTTTGCATTAATACTCTTTTTTTTTTTTTTTTATAAAACAGGTAAATTGTGCTGAACATTTTTACATACTTTTAACAGGCTTCAAAATATATATATATATTTTTTGGCCTAAAATACTCTCAAATGTACAAAAGTAGCAAGACAGTAAAGTTTTGTTTTGATTTTTTTGCTTAAAATACTCTATATTTTTATCTTTATTTTACACTCAATTGTTTAAAAAATGCTTTCAGCACCTGGTATTTTTTACATACTTTTTACAAGCTTCAAAATATTTTTGGGGCATAAAATACTCGCTCAAAATGTACAAAAGTAGCAGGACAACAATGTTTCTCAGGGGTTTCTTGGGGCATAAATACTCTTTTTTTATTTTTTATTAAACAGGTCAATTGCGTTGAAAATTGCTTTCAGCACCTGGTATTTTTACATCCTTTTTTACAAGTTTCAGAATATATTTTTTGGTCATAAAAGACTCTAAATGTACAAAAGTAGCAGGACAGCTCCCTCTGCTGTCCATATTCTAAATGGCAGTTTGTACAAAAATGTGTGATTTTAAAGTCAAATTGACTGTGTTTTTGGTTCCACTTTAGTTTCAAAATATGCACACATACTGTGTTTCTTTGTTTCTTTGTCTGTTGAAGGCTTTACAAAAGAAGATAAAAGCTTACAGCACCTGGTATTCCCAGGCGGTCTCCCATCCAAGTACTAACCAGGCCCGACCCTGCTTAGCTTCCGAGATCAGACGAGATCGGGCGTGTTCAGGGTGGTATGGCCGTAAGCAAAGGGCTCTGGGGTGGAGACTGCTTTTATATCCATGTTTCACCAGCTCCAGATGGGGAATGGGACTCGTGCTTTTCCAGGAGGAACAGACAAGCTTTTCTTGTCAACTTGACTCTTTCAACCTAAAGAAAACCCTGCTCAAATGTAAGAGTCAATGTTTCAAGACACCTTTTGGGCTTTCTTTATCATTTGGCCATTTCCCTGCTTTTAGCCTGAATATTATTCTATTATTCCTATGTGTTTTGGCATAAAATACTCTGTTTCCATGAAATACATAGAAAATACCATATAGGCACCACCTGTTTAGTCAAAATAAGTTTTTAGTTTTGTAAATCATTTCAAAAAATGCTGATGGCGCCTGGTATTTTTGCATAAATTACTCTCAAAATGTACAAAAGTAGCAGGACAGCAATGTTTTGCTTAGTTTTTGCTTAAAATACTCTTTTTATCTTTAATTTACACTCAATTGTTTCAAAAAATGCTTTCCGCACCTGATATTTTTACATATTTTTTTACAAGCTTCAAAATATTTTTGGGGGCATAAAATATTCTCTCAAATGTACAAAAGTAGCAGGACAACAATTTTTTTTTTTTTTTTGCATTAATACTCTTTTTTTTTTTTTTTTATAAAACAGGTAAATTGTGCTGAACATTTTTACATACTTTTAACAGGCTTCAAAATATATATATATATTTTTTGGCCTAAAATACTCTCAAATGTACAAAAGTAGCAAGACAGTAAAGTTTTGTTTTGATTTTTTTGCTTAAAATACTCTATATTTTTATCTTTATTTTACACTCAATTGTTTAAAAAATGCTTTCAGCACCTGGTATTTTTTACATACTTTTTACAAGCTTCAAAATATTTTTGGGGCATAAAATACTCGCTCAAAATGTACAAAAGTAGCAGGACAACAATGTTTCTCAGGGGTTTCTTGGGGCATAAATACTCTTTTTTTTATTTTTTATTAAACAGGTCAATTGCGTTGAAAATTGCTTTCAGCACCTGGTATTTTTACATCCTTTTTTACAAGTTTCAGAATATATTTTTTGGTCATAAAAGACTCTAAATGTACAAAAGTAGCAGGACAGCTCCCTCTGCTGTCCATATTCTAAATGGCAGTTTGTACAAAAATGTGTGATTTTAAAGTCAAATTGACTGTGTTTTTGGTTCCACTTTAGTTTCAAAATATGCACACATACTGTGTTTCTTTGTTTCTTTGTCTGTTGAAGGCTTTACAAAAGAAGATAAAAGCTTACAGCACCTGGTATTCCCAGGCGGTCTCCCATCCAAGTACTAACCAGGCCCGACCCTGCTTAGCTTCCGAGATCAGACGAGATCGGGCGTGTTCAGGGTGGTATGGCCGTAAGCGAAGGGCTCTGGGGTGGAGACTGCTTTTATATCCATGTTTCACCAGCTCCAGATGGGGAATGGGACTCGTGCTTTTCCAGGAGGAACAGACAAGCTTTTCTTGTCAACTTGACTCTTTCAACCTAAAGAAAACCCTGCTCAAATGTAAGAGTCAATGTTTCAAGACACCTTTTGGGCTTTCTTTATCATTTGGCCATTTCCCTGCTTTTAGCCTGAATATTATTCTATTATTCCTATGTGTTTTGGCATAAAATACTCTGTTTCCATGAAATACATAGAAAATACCATATAGGCACCACCTGTTTAGTCAAAATAAGTTTTTAGTTTTGTAAATCATTTCAAAAAATGCTGATGGCGCCTGGTATTTTTGCATAAATTACTCTCAAAATGTACAAAAGTAGCAGGACAGCAATGTTTTGCTTAGTTTTTGCTTAAAATACTCTTTTTATCTTTAATTTACACTCAATTGTTTCAAAAAATGCTTTCCGCACCTGATATTTTTACATATTTTTTTACAAGCTTCAAAATATTTTTGGGGGCATAAAATATTCTCTCAAATGTACAAAAGTAGCAGGACAACAATGTTTTTTTTTTTTTTGCATTAATACTCTTTTTTTTTTTTTTATATATATAAAACAGGTAAATTGTGCTGAACATTTTTACATACTTTTAACAGGCTTCAAAATATATATATATATTTTTTGGCCTAAAATACTCTCAAATGTACAAAAGTAGCAAGACAGTAAAGTTTTGTTTTGATTTTTTTGCTTAAAATACTCTATATTTTTATCTTTATTTTACACTCAATTGTTTAAAAAATGCTTTCAGCACCTGGTATTTTTTACATACTTTTTACAAGCTTCAAAATATTTTTGGGGCATAAAATACTCGCTCAAAATGTACAAAAGTAGCAGGACAACAATGTTTCTCAGGGGTTTCTTGGGGCATAAATACTCTTTTTTTATTTTTTATTAAACAGGTCAATTGCGTTGAAAATTGCTTTCAGCACCTGGTATTTTTACATCCTTTTTTACAAGTTTCAGAATATATTTTTTGGTCATAAAAGACTCTAAATGTACAAAAGTAGCAGGACAGCTCCCTCTGCTGTCCATATTCTAAATGGCAGTTTGTACAAAAATGTGTGATTTTAAAGTCAAATTGACTGTGTTTTTGGTTCCACTTTAGTTTCAAAATATGCACACATACTGTGTTTCTTTGTTTCTTTGTCTGTTGAAGGCTTTACAAAAGAAGATAAAAGCTTACAGCACCTGGTATTCCCAGGCGCTGTCTCCCATCCAAGTACTAACCAGGCCCGACCCTGCTTAGCTTCCGAGATCAGACGAGATCGGGCGTGTTCAGGGTGGTATGGCCGTAAGCGAAGGGCTCTGGGGTGGAGACTGCTTTTATATCCATGTTTCACCAGCTCCAGATGGGGAATGGGACTCGTGCTTTTCCAGGAGGAACAGACAAGCTTTTCTTGTCAACTTGACTCTTTCAACCTAAAGAAAACCCTGCTCAAATGTAAGAGTCAATGTTTCAAGACACCTTTTGGGCTTTCTTTATCATTTGGCCATTTCCCTGCTTTTAGCCTGAATATTATTCTATTATTCCTATGTGTTTTGGCATAAAATACTCTGTTTCCATGAAATACATAGAAAATACCATATAGGCACCACCTGTTTAGTCAAAATAAGTTTTTAGTTTTGTAAATCATTTCAAAAAATGCTGATGGCGCCTGGTATTTTTGCATAAATTACTCTCAAAATGTACAAAAGTAGCAGGACAGCAATGTTTTGCTTAGTTTTTGCTTAAAATACTCTTTTTTATCTTTAATTTACACTCAATTGTTTCAAAAAATGCTTTCCGCACCTGATATTTTTTACATATTTTTTTACAAGCTTCAAAATATTTTTGGGGGCATAAAATATTCTCTCAAATGTACAAAAGTAGCAGGACAACAATTTTTTTTTTTTTTTGCATTAATACTCTTTTTTTTTTTTTTTTTTATAAAACAGGTAAATTGTGCTGAACATTTTTACATACTTTTAACAGGCTTCAAAATATATATATATATATTTTTTGGCCTAAAATACTCTCAAATGTACAAAAGTAGCAAGACAGTAAAGTTTTGTTTTGATTTTTTTGCTTAAAATACTCTATATTTTTATCTTTATTTTACACTCAATTGTTTAAAAAATGCTTTCAGCACCTGGTATTTTTTACATACTTTTTACAAGCTTCAAAATATTTTTGGGGCATAAAATACTCGCTCCAAATGTACAAAAGTAGCAGGACAACAATGTTTCTCAGGGGTTTCTTGGGGCATAAATACTCTTTTTTTATTTTTTATTAAACAGGTCAATTGCGTTGAAAATTGCTTTCAGCACCTGGTATTTTTACATCCTTTTTTACAAGTTTCAGAATATATTTTTTGGTCATAAAAGACTCTAAATGTACAAAAGTAGCAGGACAGCTCCCTCTGCTGTCCATATTCTAAATGGCAGTTTGTACAAAAATGTGTGATTTTAAAGTCAAATTGACTGTGTTTTTGGTTCCACTTTAGTTTCAAAATATGCACACATACTGTGTTTCTTTGTTTCTTTGTCTGTTGAAGGCTTTACAAAAGAAGATAAAAGCTTACAGCACCTGGTATTCCCAGGCGGTCTCCCATCCAAGTACTAACCAGGCCCGACCCTGCTTAGCTTCTGAGATCAGACGAGATCGGGCGTGTTCAGGGTGGTATGGCCATAAGCGAAGGGCTCTGGGGTGGAGACTGCTTTTATATCCATGTTTCACCAGCTCCAGATGGGGAATGGGACTCGTGCTTTTCCAGGAGGAACAGACAAGCTTTTCTTGTCAACTTGACTCTTTCAACCTAAAGAAAACCCTGCTCAAATGTAAGAGTCAATGTTTCAAGACACCTTTTGGGCTTTCTTTATCATTTGGCCATTTCCCTGCTTTTAGCCTGAATATTATTCTATTATTCCTATGTGTTTTGGCATAAAATACTCTGTTTCCATGAAATACATAGAAAATACCATATAGGCACCACCTGTTTAGTCAAAATAAGTTTTTAGTTTTGTAAATCATTTCAAAAAATGCTGATGGCGCCTGGTATTTTTGCATAAATTACTCTCAAAATGTACAAAAGTAGCAGGACAGCAATGTTTTGCTTAGTTTTTGCTTAAAATACTCTTTTTATCTTTAACTTACACTCAATTGTTTCAAAAAATGCTTTCCGCACCTGATATTTTTTACATATTTTTTTACAAGCTTCAAAATATTTTTGGGGGCATAAAATATTCTCTCAAATGTACAAAAGTAGCAGGACAACAATGTTTTTTTTTTTTTTGCATTAATACTCTTTTTTCTTTTTTTTTATAAAACAGGTAAATTGTGCTGAACATTTTTACATACTTTTAACAGGCTTCAAAATATATATATATATTTTTTGGCCTAAAATACTCTCAAATGTACAAAAGTAGCAAGACAGTAAAGTTTTGTTTTGATTTTTTTGCTTAAAATACTCTATATTTTTATCTTTATTTTACACTCAATTGTTTAAAAAATGCTTTCAGCACCTGGTATTTTTTACATACTTTTTACAAGCTTCAAAATATTTTTGGGGCATAAAATACTCGCTCAAAATGTACAAAAGTAGCAGGACAACAATGTTTCTCAGGGGTTTCTTGGGGCATAAATACTCTTTTTTTATTTTTTATTAAACAGGTAAATTGCGTTGAAAATTGCTTTCAACACCTGGTATTTTTACATCCTTTTTTACAAGTTTCAGAATATATTTTTTGGTCATAAAAGACTCTAAATGTACAAAAGTAGCAGGACAGCTCCCTCTGCTGTCCATATTCTAAATGGCAGTTTGTACAAAAATGTGTGATTTTAAAGTCAAATTGACTGTGTTTTTGGTTCCACTTTAGTTTCAAAATATGCACACATACTGTGTTTCTTTGTTTCTTTGTCTGTTGAAGGCTTTACAAAAGAAGATAAAAGCTTACAGCACCTGGTATTCCCAGGCGGTCTCCCATCCAAGTACTAACCAGGCCCGACCCTGCTTAGCTTCCGAGATCAGACGAGATCGGGCGTGTTCAGGGTGGTATGGCCGTAAGCGAAGGGCTCTGGGGTGGAGACTGCTTTTATATCCATGTTTCACCAGCTACAGATGGGGAATGGGACTCGTGCTTTTCCAGGAGGAACAGACAAGCTTTTCTTGTCAACTTGACTCTTTCAACCTAAAGAAAACCCTGCTCAAATGTAAGAGTCAATGTTTCAAGACACCTTTTGGGCTTTCTTTATCATTTGGCCATTTCCCTGCTTTTAGCCTGAATATTATTCTATTATTCCTATGTGTTTTGGCATAAAATACTCTGTTTCCATGAAATACATAGAAAATACCATATAGGCACCACCTGTTTAGTCAAAATAAGTTTTTAGTTTTGTAAATCATTTCAAAAAATGCTGATGGCGCCTGGTATTTTTGCATAAATTACTCTCAAAATGTACAAAAGTAGCAGGACAGCAATGTTTTGCTTAGTTTTTGCTTAAAATACTCTTTTTTATCTTTAATTTACACTCAATTGTTTCAAAAAATGCTTTCCGCACCTGATATTTTTTACATATTTTTTTACAAGCTTCAAAATATTTTTGGGGGCATAAAATATTCTCTCAAATGTACAAAAGTAGCAGGACAACAATTTTTTTTTTTTTTTGCATTAATACTCTTTTTTTTTTTTTTTTTTTATAAAACAGGTAAATTGTGCTGAACATTTTTACATACTTTTAACAGGCTTCAAAATATATATATATATATTTTTTGGCCTAAAATACTCTCAAATGTACAAAAGTAGCAAGACAGTAAAGTTTTGTTTTGATTTTTTTGCTTAAAATACTCTATATTTTTATCTTTATTTTACACTCAATTGTTTAAAAAATGCTTTCAGCACCTGGTATTTTTTACATACTTTTTACAAGCTTCAAAATATTTTTGGGGCATAAAATACTCGCTCAAAATGTACAAAAGTAGCAGGACAACAATGTTTCTCAGGGGTTTCTTGGGGCATAAATACTCTTTTTTTATTTTTTATTAAACAGGTCAATTGCGTTGAAAATTGCTTTCAGCACCTGGTATTTTTACATCCTTTTTTACAAGTTTCAGAATATATTTTTTGGTCATAAAAGACTCTAAATGTACAAAAGTAGCAGGACAGCTCCCTCTGCTGTCCATATTCTAAATGGCAGTTTGTACAAAAATGTGTGATTTTAAAGTCAAATTGACTGTGTTTTTGGTTCCACTTTAGTTTCAAAATATGCACACATACTGTGTTTCTTTGTTTCTTTGTCTGTTGAAGGCTTTACAAAAGAAGATAAAAGCTTACAGCACCTGGTATTCCCAGGCGGTCTCCCATCCAAGTACTAACCAGGCCCGACCCTGCTTAGCTTCCGAGATCAGACGAGATCGGGCGTGTTCAGGGTGGTATGGCCGTAAGCGAAGGGCTCTGGGGTGGAGACTGCTTTTATATCCATGTTTCACCAGCTACAGATGGGGAATGGGACTCGTGCTTTTCCAGGAGGAACAGACAAGCTTTTCTTGTCAACTTGACTCTTTCAACCTAAAGAAAACCCTGCTCAAATGTAAGAGTCAATGTTTCAAGACACCTTTTGGGCTTTCTTTATCATTTGGCCATTTCCCTGCTTTTAGCCTGAATATTATTCTATTATTCCTATGTGTTTTGGCATAAAATACTCTGTTTCCATGAAATACATAGAAAATACCATATAGGCACCACCTGTTTAGTCAAAATAAGTTTTTAGTTTTGTAAATCATTTCAAAAAATGCTGATGGCGCCTGGTATTTTTGCATAAATTACTCTCAAAATGTACAAAAGTAGCAGGACAGCAATGTTTTGCTTAGTTTTTGCTTAAAATACTCTTTTTATCTTTAATTTACACTCAATTGTTTCAAAAAATGCTTTCCGCACCTGATATTTTTTACATATTTTTTTACAAGCTTCAAAATATTTTTGGGGGCATAAAATATTCTCTCAAATGTACAAAAGTAGCAGGACAACAATGTTTTTTTTTTTTTTGCATTAATACTCTTTTTTCTTTTTTTTTATAAAACAGGTAAATTGTGCTGAACATTTTTACATACTTTTAACAGGCTTCAAAATATATATATATATTTTTTGGCCTAAAATACTCTCAAATGTACAAAAGTAGCAAGACAGTAAAGTTTTGTTTTGATTTTTTTGCTTAAAATACTCTATATTTTTATCTTTATTTTACACTCAATTGTTTAAAAAATGCTTTCAGCACCTGGTATTTTTTACATACTTTTTACAAGCTTCAAAATATTTTTGGGGCATAAAATACTCGCTCAAAATGTACAAAAGTAGCAGGACAACAATGTTTCTCAGGGGTTTCTTGGGGCATAAATACTCTTTTTTTATTTTTTATTAAACAGGTAAATTGCGTTGAAAATTGCTTTCAACACCTGGTATTTTTACATCCTTTTTTACAAGTTTCAGAATATATTTTTTGGTCATAAAAGACTCTAAATGTACAAAAGTAGCAGGACAGCTCCCTCTGCTGTCCATATTCTAAATGGCAGTTTGTACAAAAATGTGTGATTTTAAAGTCAAATTGACTGTGTTTTTGGTTCCACTTTAGTTTCAAAATATGCACACATACTGTGTTTCTTTGTTTCTTTGTCTGTTGAAGGCTTTACAAAAGAAGATAAAAGCTTACAGCACCTGGTATTCCCAGGCGGTCTCCCATCCAAGTACTAACCAGGCCCGACCCTGCTTAGCTTCCGAGATCAGACGAGATCGGGCGTGTTCAGGGTGGTATGGCCGTAAGCGAAGGGCTCTGGGGTGGAGACTGCTTTTATATCCATGTTTCACCAGCTACAGATGGGGAATGGGACTCGTGCTTTTCCAGGAGGAACAGACAAGCTTTTCTTGTCAACTTGACTCTTTCAACCTAAAGAAAACCCTGCTCAAATGTAAGAGTCAATGTTTCAAGACACCTTTTGGGCTTTCTTTATCATTTGGCCATTTCCCTGCTTTTAGCCTGAATATTATTCTATTATTCCTATGTGTTTTGGCATAAAATACTCTGTTTCCATGAAATACATAGAAAATACCATATAGGCACCACCTGTTTAGTCAAAATAAGTTTTTAGTTTTGTAAATCATTTCAAAAAATGCTGATGGCGCCTGGTATTTTTGCATAAATTACTCTCAAAATGTACAAAAGTAGCAGGACAGCAATGTTTTGCTTAGTTTTTGCTTAAAATACTCTTTTTTATCTTTAATTTACACTCAATTGTTTCAAAAAATGCTTTCCGCACCTGATATTTTTTACATATTTTTTTACAAGCTTCAAAATATTTTTGGGGGCATAAAATATTCTCTCAAATGTACAAAAGTAGCAGGACAACAATTTTTTTTTTTTTTTGCATTAATACTCTTTTTTTTTTTTTTTTTATAAAACAGGTAAATTGTGCTGAACATTTTTACATACTTTTAACAGGCTTCAAAATATATATATATATATTTTTTGGCCTAAAATACTCTCAAATGTACAAAAGTAGCAAGACAGTAAAGTTTTGTTTTGATTTTTTTGCTTAAAATACTCTATATTTTTATCTTTATTTTACACTCAATTGTTTAAAAAATGCTTTCAGCACCTGGTATTTTTTACATACTTTTTACAAGCTTCAAAATATTTTTGGGGCATAAAATACTCGCTCAAAATGTACAAAAGTAGCAGGACAACAATGTTTCTCAGGGGTTTCTTGGGGCATAAATACTCTTTTTTTATTTTTTATTAAACAGGTCAATTGCGTTGAAAATTGCTTTCAGCACCTGGTATTTTTACATCCTTTTTTACAAGTTTCAGAATATATTTTTTGGTCATAAAAGACTCTAAATGTACAAAAGTAGCAGGACAGCTCCCTCTGCTGTCCATATTCTAAATGGCAGTTTGTACAAAAATGTGTGATTTTAAAGTCAAATTGACTGTGTTTTTGGTTCCACTTTAGTTTCAAAATATGCACACATACTGTGTTTCTTTGTTTCTTTGTCTGTTGAAGGCTTTACAAAAGAAGATAAAAGCTTACAGCACCTGGTATTCCCAGGCGCTGTCTCCCATCCAAGTACTAACCAGGCCCGACCCTGCTTAGCTTCCGAGATCAGACGAGATCGGGCGTGTTCAGGGTGGTATGGCCGTAAGCGAAGGGCTCTGGGGTGGAGACTGCTTTTATATCCATGTTTCACCAGCTCCAGATGGGGAATGGGACTCGTGCTTTTCCAGGAGGAACAGACAAGCTTTTCTTGTCAACTTGACTCTTTCAACCTAAAGAAAACCCTGCTCAAATGTAAGAGTCAATGTTTCAAGACACCTTTTGGGCTTTCTTTATCATTTGGCCATTTCCCTGCTTTTAGCCTGAATATTATTCTATTATTCCTATGTGTTTTGGCATAAAATACTCTGTTTCCATGAAATACATAGAAAATACCATATAGGCACCACCTGTTTAGTCAAAATAAGTTTTTAGTTTTGTAAATCATTTCAAAAAATGCTGATGGCGCCTGGTATTTTTGCATAAATTACTCTCAAAATGTACAAAAGTAGCAGGACAGCAATGTTTTGCTTAGTTTTTGCTTAAAATACTCTTTTTATCTTTAATTTACACTCAATTGTTTCAAAAAATGCTTTCCGCACCTGATATTTTTTACATATTTTTTTACAAGCTTCAAAATATTTTTGGGGGCATAAAATATTCTCTCAAATGTACAAAAGTAGCAGGACAACAATTTTTTTTTTTTTTTTGCATTAATACTCTTTTTTTTTTATAAAACAGGTAAATTGTGCTGAACATTTTTACATACTTTTAACAGGCTTCAAAATATATATATATATTTTTTGGCCTAAAATACTCTCAAATGTACAAAAGTAGCAAGACAGTAAAGTTTTGTTTTGATTTTTTTGCTTAAAATACTCTATATTTTTATCTTTATTTTACACTCAATTGTTTAAAAAATGCTTTCAGCACCTGGTATTTTTTACATACTTTTTACAAGCTTCAAAATATTTTTGGGGCATAAAATACTCGCTCAAAATGTACAAAAGTAGCAGGACAACAATGTTTCTCAGGGGTTTCTTGGGGCATAAATACTCTTTTTTTATTTTTTATTAAACAGGTCAATTGCGTTGAAAATTGCTTTCAGCACCTGGTATTTTTACATCCTTTTTACAAGTTTCAGAATATATTTTTTGGTCATAAAAGACTCTAAATGTACAAAAGTAGCAGGACAGCTCCCTCTGCTGTCCATATTCTAAATGGCAGTTTGTACAAAAATGTGTGATTTTAAAGTCAAATTGACTGTGTTTTTGGTTCCACTTTAGTTTCAAAATATGCACACATACTGTGTTTCTTTGTTTCTTTGTCTGTTGAAGGCTTTACAAAAGAAGATAAAAGCTTACAGCACCTGGTATTCCCAGGCGCTGTCTCCCATCCAAGTACTAACCAGGCCCGACCCTGCTTAGCTTCCGAGATCAGACGAGATCGGGCGTGTTCAGGGTGGTATGGCCGTAAGCAAAGGGCTCTGGGGTGGAGACTGCTTTTATATCCATGTTTCACCAGCTCCAGATGGGGAATGGGACTCGTGCTTTTCCAGGAGGAACAGACAAGCTTTTCTTGTCAACTTGACTCTTTCAACCTAAAGAAAACCCTGCTCAAATGTAAGAGTCAATGTTTCAAGACACCTTTTGGGCTTTCTTTATCATTTGGCCATTTCCCTGCTTTTAGCCTGAATATTATTCTATTATTCCTATGTGTTTTGGCATAAAATACTCTGTTTCCATGAAATACATAGAAAATACCATATAGGCACCACCTGTTTAGTCAAAATAAGTTTTTAGTTTTGTAAATCATTTCAAAAAATGCTGATGGCGCCTGGTATTTTTGCATAAATTACTCTCAAAATGTACAAAAGTAGCAGGACAGCAATGTTTTGCTTAGTTTTTGCTTAAAATACTCTTTTTATCTTTAATTTACACTCAATTGTTTCAAAAAATGCTTTCCGCACCTGATATTTTTACATATTTTTTTACAAGCTTCAAAATATTTTTGGGGGCATAAAATATTCTCTCAAATGTACAAAAGTAGCAGGACAACAATGTTTTTTTTTTTTTTGCATTAATACTCTTTTTTTTTTTTTTTTATAAAACAGGTAAATTGTGCTGAACATTTTTACATACTTTTAACAGGCTTCAAAATATATATATATATATATTTTTTGGCCTAAAATACTCTCAAATGTACAAAAGTAGCAAGACAGTAAAGTTTTGTTTTGATTTTTTTGCTTAAAATACTCTATATTTTTATCTTTATTTTACACTCAATTGTATAAAAAATGCTTTCAGCACCTGGTATTTTTTACATACTTTTTACAAGCTTCAAAATATTTTTGGGGCATAAAATACTCGCTCAAAATGTACAAAAGTAGCAGGACAACAATGTTTCTCAGGGGTTTCTTGGGGCATAAATACTCTTTTTTTATTTTTTATTAAACAGGTCAATTGCGTTGAAAATTGCTTTCAGCACCTGGTATTTTTACATCCTTTTTTACAAGTTTCAGAATATATTTTTTGGTCATAAAAGACTCTAAATGTACAAAAGTAGCAGGACAGCTCCCTCTGCTGTCCATATTCTAAATGGCAGTTTGTACAAAAATGTGTGATTTTAAAGTCAAATTGACTGTGTTTTTGGTTCCACTTTAGTTTCAAAATATGCACACATACTGTGTTTCTTTGTTTCTTTGTCTGTTGAAGGCTTTACAAAAGAAGATAAAAGCTTACAGCACCTGGTATTCCCAGGCGGTCTCCCATCTAAGTACTAACCAGGCCCGACCCTGCTTAGCTTCCGAGATCAGACGAGATCGGGCGTGTTCAGGGTGGTATGGCCGTAAGCGAAGGGCTTTGGGGTGGAGACTGCTTTTATATCCATGTTTCACCAGCTCCAGATGGGGAATGGGACTCGTGCTTTTCCAGGAGGAACAGACAAGCTTTTCTTGTCAACTTGACTCTTTCAACCTAAAGAAAACCCTGCTCAAATGTAAGAGTCAATGTTTCAAGACACCTTTTGGGCTTTCTTTATCATTTGGCCATTTCCCTGCTTTTAGCCTGAATATTATTCTATTATTCCTATGTGTTTTGGCATAAAATACTCTGTTTCCATGAAATACATAGAAAATACCATATAGGCACCACCTGTTTAGTCAAAATAAGTTTTTAGTTTTGTAAATCATTTCAAAAAATGCTGATGGCGCCTGGTATTTTTGCATAAATTACTCTCAAAATGTACAAAAGTAGCAGGACAGCAATGTTTTGCTTAGTTTTTGCTTAAAATACTCTTTTTATCTTTAATTTACACTCAATTGTTTCAAAAAATGCTTTCCGCACCTGATATTTTTACATATTTTTTTACAAGCTTCAAAATATTTTTGGGGGCATAAAATATTCTCTCAAATGTACAAAAGTAGCAGGACAACAATGTTTTTTTTTTTTTTTGCATTAATACTCTTTTTTTTTTTTTTTTATAAAACAGGTAGATTGTGCTGAACATTTTTACATACTTTTAACAGGCTTCAAAATATATATATATATTTTTTGGCCTAAAATACTCTCAAATGTACAAAAGTAGCAAGACAGTAAAGTTTTGTTTTGATTTTTTTGCTTAAAATACTCTATATTTTTATCTTTATTTTACACTCAATTGTTTAAAAAATGCTTTCAGCACCTGGTATTTTTTACATACTTTTTACAAGCTTCAAAATATTTTTGGGGCATAAAATACTCGCTCAAAATGTACAAAAGTAGCAGGACAACAATGTTTCTCAGGGGTTTCTTGGGGCATAAATACTCTTTTTTTATTTTTTATTAAACAGGTCAATTGCGTTGAAAATTGCTTTCAGCACCTGGTATTTTTACATCCTTTTTTACAAGTTTCAGAATATATTTTTTGGTCATAAAAGACTCTAAATGTACAAAAGTAGCAGGACAGCTCCCTCTGCTGTCCATATTCTAAATGGCAGTTTGTACAAAAATGTGTGATTTTAAAGTCAAATTGACTGTGTTTTTGGTTCCACTTTAGTTTCAAAATATGCACACATACTGTGTTTCTTTGTTTCTTTGTCTGTTGAAGGCTTTACAAAAGAAGATAAAAGCTTACAGCACCTGGTATTCCCAGGCGGTCTCCCATCCAAGTACTAACCAGGCCCGACCCTGCTTAGCTTCCGAGATCAGACGAGATCGGGCGTGTTCAGGGTGGTATGGCCGTAAGCGAAGGGCTCTGGGGTGGAGACTGCTTTTATATCCATGTTTCACCAGCTCTAGATGGGGAATGGGACTCGTGCTTTTCCAGGAGGAACAGACAAGCTTTTCTTGTCAACTTGACTCTTTCAACCTAAAGAAAACCCTGCTCAAATGTAAGAGTCAATGTTTCAAGACACCTTTTGGGCTTTCTTTATCATTTGGCCATTTCCCTGCTTTTAGCCTGAATATTATTCTATTATTCCTATGTGTTTTGGCATAAAATACTCTGTTTCCATGAAATACATAGAAAATACCATATAGGCACCACCTGTTTAGTCAAAATAAGTTTTTAGTTTTGTAAATCATTTCAAAAAATGCTGATGGCGCCTGGTATTTTTGCATAAATTACTCTCAAAATGTACAAAAGTAGCAGGACAGCAATGTTTTGCTTAGTTTTTGCTTAAAATACTCTTTTTTATCTTTAATTTACACTCAATTGTTTCAAAAAATGCTTTCCGCACCTGATATTTTTTACATATTTTTTTACAAGCTTCAAAATATTTTTGGGGGCATAAAATATTCTCTCAAATGTACAAAAGTAGCAGGACAACAATGTTTTTTTTTTTTTTGCATTAATACTCTTTTTTTTTTTTTTTTATAAAACAGGTAAATTGTGCTGAACATTTTTACATACTTTTAACAGGCTTCAAAATATATATATATATTTTTTGGCCTAAAATACTCTCAAATGTACAAAAGTAGCAAGACAGTAAAGTTTTGTTTTGATTTTTTTGCTTAAAATACTCTATATTTTTATCTTTATTTTACACTCAATTGTTTAAAAAATGCTTTCAGCACCTGGTATTTTTTACATACTTTTTACAAGCTTCAAAATATTTTTGGGGCATAAAATACTCGCTCAAAATGTACAAAAGTAGCAGGACAACAATGTTTCTCAGGGGTTTCTTGGGGCATAAATACTCTTTTTTTATTTTTTATTAAACAGGTCAATTGCGTTGAAAATTGCTTTCAGCACCTGGTATTTTTACATCCTTTTTTACAAGTTTCAGAATATATTTTTTGGTCATAAAAGACTCTAAATGTACAAAAGTAGCAGGACAGCTCCCTCTGCTGTCCATATTCTAAATGGCAGTTTGTACAAAAATGTGTGATTTTAAAGTCAAATTGACTGTGTTTTTGGTTCCACTTTAGTTTCAAAATATGCACACATACTGTGTTTCTTTGTTTCTTTGTCTGTTGAAGGCTTTACAAAAGAAGATAAAAGCTTACAGCACCTGGTATTCCCAGGCGGTCTCCCATCCAAGTACTAACCAGGCCCGACCCTGCTTAGCTTCCGAGATCAGACGAGATCGGGCGTGTTCAGGGTGGTATGGCCGTAAGCGAAGGGCTCTGGGGTGGAGACTGCTTTTATATCCATGTTTCACCAGCTCCAGATGGGGAATGGGACTCGTGCTTTTCCAGGAGGAACAGACAAGCTTTTCTTGTCAACTTGACTCTTTCAACCTAAAGAAAACCCTGCTCAAATGTAAGAGTCAATGTTTCAAGACACCTTTTGGGCTTTCTTTATCATTTGGCCATTTCCCTGCTTTTAGCCTGAATATTATTCTATTATTCCTATGTGTTTTGGCATAAAATACTCTGTTTCCATGAAATACATAGAAAATACCATATAGGCACCACCTGTTTAGTCAAAATAAGTTTTTAGTTTTGTAAATCATTTCAAAAAATGCTGATGGCGCCTGGTATTTTTGCATAAATTACTCTCAAAATGTACAAAAGTAGCAGGACAGCAATGTTTTGCTTAGTTTTTGCTTAAAATACTCTTTTTTATCTTTAATTTACACTCAATTGTTTCAAAAAATGCTTTCCGCACCTGATATTTTTTACATATTTTTTTACAAGCTTCAAAATATTTTTGGGGGCATAAAATATTCTCTCAAATGTACAAAAGTAGCAGGACAACAATTTTTTTTTTTTTTGCATTAATACTCTTTTTTTTTTTTTTTTTTATAAAACAGGTAAATTGTGCTGAACATTTTTACATACTTTTAACAGGCTTCAAAATATATATATATATATATTTTTTGGCCTAAAATACTCTCAAATGTACAAAAGTAGCAAGACAGTAAAGTTTTGTTTTGATTTTTTTGCTTAAAATACTCTATATTTTTATCTTTATTTTACACTCAATTGTTTAAAAAATGCTTTCAGCACCTGGTATTTTTTACATACTTTTTACAAGCTTCAAAATATTTTTGGGGCATAAAATACTCGCTCAAAATGTACAAAAGTAGCAGGACAACAATGTTTCTCAGGGGTTTCTTGGGGCATAAATACTCTTTTTTTATTTTTTATTAAACAGGTCAATTGCGTTGAAAATTGCTTTCAGCACCTGGTATTTTTACATCCTTTTTTACAAGTTTCAGAATATATTTTTTGGTCATAAAAGACTCTAAATGTACAAAAGTAGCAGGACAGCTCCCTCTGCTGTCCATATTCTAAATGGCAGTTTGTACAAAAATGTGTGATTTTAAAGTCAAATTGACTGTGTTTTTGGTTCCACTTTAGTTTCAAAATATGCACACATACTGTGTTTCTTTGTTTCTTTGTCTGTTGAAGGCTTTACAAAAGAAGATAAAAGCTTACAGCACCTGGTATTCCCAGGCGGTCTCCCATCCAAGTACTAACCAGGCCCGACCCTGCTTAGCTTCCGAGATCAGACGAGATCGGGCGTGTTCAGGGTGGTATGGCCGTAAGCGAAGGGCTCTGGGGTGGAGACTGCTTTTATATCCATGTTTCACCAGCTCCAGATGGGGAATGGGACTCGTGCTTTTCCAGGAGGAACAGACAAGCTTTTCTTGTCAACTTGACTCTTTCAACCTAAAGAAAACCCTGCTCAAATGTAAGAGTCAATGTTTCAAGACACCTTTTGGGCTTTCTTTATCATTTGGCCATTTCCCTGCTTTTAGCCTGAATATTATTCTATTATTCCTATGTGTTTTGGCATAAAATACTCTGTTTCCATGAAATACATAGAAAATACCATATAGGCACCACCTGTTTAGTCAAAATAAGTTTTTAGTTTTGTAAATCATTTCAAAAAATGCTGATGGCGCCTGGTATTTTTGCATAAATTACTCTCAAAATGTACAAAAGTAGCAGGACAGCAATGTTTTGCTTAGTTTTTGCTTAAAATACTCTTTTTTATCTTTAATTTACACTCAATTGTTTCAAAAAATGCTTTCCGCACCTGATATTTTTTACATATTTTTTTACAAGCTTCAAAATATTTTTGGGGGCATAAAATATTCTCTCAAATGTACAAAAGTAGCAGGACAACAATTTTTTTTTTTTTTTGCATTAATACTCTTTTTTTTTTTTTTTTTATAAAACAGGTAAATTGTGCTGAACATTTTTACATACTTTTAACAGGCTTCAAAATATATATATATATATTTTTTGGCCTAAAATACTCTCAAATGTACAAAAGTAGCAAGACAGTAAAGTTTTGTTTTGATTTTTTTGCTTAAAATACTCTATATTTTTATCTTTATTTTACACTCAATTGTTTAAAAAATGCTTTCAGCACCTGGTATTTTTTACATACTTTTTACAAGCTTCAAAATATTTTTGGGGCATAAAATACTCGCTCAAAATGTACAAAAGTAGCAGGACAACAATGTTTCTCAGGGGTTTCTTGGGGCATAAATACTCTTTTTTTATTTTTTATTAAACAGGTCAATTGCGTTGAAAATTGCTTTCAGCACCTGGTATTTTTACATCCTTTTTTACAAGTTTCAGAATATATTTTTTGGTCATAAAAGACTCTAAATGTACAAAAGTAGCAGGACAGCTCCCTCTGCTGTCCATATTCTAAATGGCAGTTTGTACAAAAATGTGTGATTTTAAAGTCAAATTGACTGTGTTTTTGGTTCCACTTTAGTTTCAAAATATGCACACATACTGTGTTTCTTTGTTTCTTTGTCTGTTGAAGGCTTTACAAAAGAAGATAAAAGCTTACAGCACCTGGTATTCCCAGGCGGTCTCCCATCCAAGTACTATCCAGGCCCGACCCTGCTTAGCTTCCGAGATCAGACGAGATCGGGCGTGTTCAGGGTGGTATGGCCGTAAGCGAAGGGCTCTGGGGTGGAGACTGCTTTTATATCCATGTTTCACCAGCTCCAGATGGGGAATGGGACTCGTGCTTTTCCAGGAGGAACAGACAAGCTTTTCTTGTCAACTTGACTCTTTCAACCTAAAGAAAACCCTGCTCAAATGTAAGAGTCAATGTTTCAAGACACCTTTTGGGCTTTCTTTATCATTTGGCCATTTCCCTGCTTTTAGCCTGAATATTATTCTATTATTCCTATGTGTTTTGGCATAAAATACTCTGTTTCCATGAAATACATAGAAAATACCATATAGGCACCACCTGTTTAGTCAAAATAAGTTTTTAGTTTTGTAAATCATTTCAAAAAATGCTGATGGCGCCTGGTATTTTTGCATAAATTACTCTCAAAATGTACAAAAGTAGCAGGACAGCAATGTTTTGCTTAGTTTTTGCTTAAAATACTCTTTTTTATCTTTAATTTACACTCAATTGTTTCAAAAAATGCTTTCCGCACCTGATATTTTTTACATATTTTTTTACAAGCTTCAAAATATTTTTGGGGGCATAAAATATTCTCTCAAATGTACAAAAGTAGCAGGACAACAATTTTTTTTTTTTTTTTGCATTAATACTCTTTTTTTTTTTTTTTATATATAAAACAGGTAAATTGTGCTGAACATTTTTACATACTTTTAACAGGCTTCAAAATATATATATATATTTTTTGGCCTAAAATACTCTCAAATGTACAAAAGTAGCAAGACAGTAAAGTTTTGTTTTGATTTTTTTGCTTAAAATACTCTATATTTTTATCTTTATTTTACACTCAATTGTTTAAAAATGCTTTCAGCACCTGGTATTTTTTACATACTTTTTACAAGCTTCAAAATATTTTTGGGGCATAAAATACTCGCTCAAAATGTACAAAAGTAGCAGGACAACAATGTTTCTCAGGGGTTTCTTGGGGCATAAATACTCTTTTTTTATTTTTTATTAAACAGGTCAATTGCGTTGAAAATTGCTTTCAGCACCTGGTATTTTTACATCCTTTTTTACAAGTTTCAGAATATATTTTTTGGTCATAAAAGACTCTAAATGTACAAAAGTAGCAGGACAGCTCCCTCTGCTGTCCATATTCTAAATGGCAGTTTGTACAAAAATGTGTGATTTTAAAGTCAAATTGACTGTGTTTTTGGTTCCACTTTAGTTTCAAAATATGCACACATACTGTGTTTCTTTGTTTCTTTGTCTGTTGAAGGCTTTACAAAAGAAGATAAAAGCTTACAGCACCTGGTATTCCCAGGCGGTCTCCCATCCAAGTACTAACCAGGCCCGACCCTGCTTAGCTTCCGAGATCAGACGAGATCGGGCGTGTTTTTTTTTTTTTTTTATCTTTTATTATCAAAAACATCTTAAAACAAGTATTTACATATATTTACATGAATGTACAGACATACATGACACACAAGGGCAAGGGAATGGGATACACAAGGGCAAGGGGAGACGAGACAAAAAATTACAGAAAATCAAACACACAATCATTCTCGAAACATTCTTCAGTGATGGGGGGGTGATGCCGGGGTCAGAAGAGGATGTCCAGGTTTCCAGAGGGTGTGAGGTGGATCAGGGTGTTGTGGGGGACGAGGTGGGTGATGAACCGGTGCTCTGCTGCCATGTGGAGGTGTCGGAGGTGTGCGGCCAAGAGTCCTTTGAAGATGGGCCAGGGTGCTGCTGTTTTATTGTCACGGAGATGGATGTTCCTGTTGAGATATAATGTGTACCGGGCTATGGAGAGGGTTAGTCGGGCGAGATGGGTGTTGGCTCCAGAGCGACTCTGTCCGGGACCAAAGAGGAGGAGCCAGGGCTCCTGGTCGTCCCCTCCTAGGGCCGCCGGCGGTGGGAGCCTCCAGGACAGCCTCCGAGCGAGGAGGTCCTGCAGTCGGGACCAGAACGGGCGGACGGCCGGGCAGGTGTACAGCATGTGCTCCAGGGTCTCGGGGGGTCCGTGGCACACGGGGCAGTCCGCAGCGTAGCTGTCGGGAAGAAATGCGTGCAGTGCTGCGGATGTAAAGACGATCCTGTGTCTAAATCTGAAGTCAAAATGACCTACGTTATGTGGGGTGTACCAATTAAAGATGTTGGCCCAGATGGTTGCGATGGTGCGTGCGGGGAATGTTAATGACCATTTGTGTTCCGAGGCGGGACGCCCGAGCACTCCCGGCAACAACAACTGATACAGGATGCGGGTGGGTAGGTCTGTGAAAATCCTAAACCTCCCCGTGCTAACAAATACATTAAAATTCAACTTACCTGTCGTGCTCCCCATTTGGCCCAAAGTGCTTCCCCAATGCCTGACCAGATTCCTGTTAAAAATACTTACCATACCACTAATATACTTTCTCCTAAACACTTTACCTGCTAACCTAAAACACTTCCCTATGTAATCTACACTAAAATTACCTTTCACGTCAAATACCTTACCTACATATTCCAGCCCAGCCTCCTCCATCGCCCCACTGATCATGCACTCGCGCTTCCCGGGGGGAGCGGAGAGCAAGTCAGGGTTATGACGGAGGGGCATGTGCGCGAGACCCTCACCGCTGTCTGGAACCGCCACAGTCAGGGGCCTGAAAGTCCTCCACGCCTCCAAGAGTTCCCTCTCGAAGGGGGGGAGGCCCTCCAGGACCGAAACAGGGGGCAACAAACACAAATTATAAACACCAAACTTACCTAGACTATTAACAAACTCACCTATATAATCCTTCCATGGAGCATCTACCTCAACGTCTAGAAATTTCCGAATTGTTTTCAGCCTGAAGGCCTTCTTCCTTAACTCTAAATCTGCTAACTTTAAACCTCCCTGATCGTACTCACCTATCATAACCTTATGTGCAATAAAGCCCCTCTCACGATTCCACAAAAAGTGGTTTATCACTAACCTTAATTTGTTAGCATAGACCCCCGGCAGGCCGTACACGGAGAGTGCATGGTTCAACATGGACATGCACAAAGAATTTACAACTAAGACTTTACCTTTTAATGTCAGATTACGACGTCTCCAAAAATTCAAGCGCGCTGTAATTTTCTCGCACAAAGGCGACCAAAGTGCAGTACGACACGCCTCCTCGTCTCTGCCCAGGGGGACGCCGAGGACCTTGTAGGAGTCCCCCGCCTCCCGGAGCTGGACAGGGAGAGGAACAGGCGTGACGCTGCCGCAAAATTTAACCGTGGTTTTATCGAAATTGATTTTGGCCCCTGAAGCGAGGCCGTAAACATTGAGCACGTGGAGAGAGGCGTTCAGGCTCTCCACGTCTCGGAGGATCAGATTCGTGTCATCTGCGTACTGAAAAATTTTGACTTCCCTACCCGCAGGCGTGGTCAGTCCCCTCACCGCCGCGTCCGCCCTCAACATGGCCGCCAAAGGCTCAGCGGCGATGCTGTAGAGGAGCGACGAGAGGGGACAGCCCTGCCTGACTGATCTTTTTAAGGGGAAAGAGTCAGTTAGAAACCCGTTGACTTTGACCTTACTGACCGCAAAGGAATAGATGAGCTGTAGCCAATTAACAAACCGTTCGCCGAAACCTAACTTACCTAATACAGTCCAGAGGAACGAATGCTCAACTCTGTCGAACGCCTTGTTAAAGTCTACACTAACGTGAATACCACCGGTCGCGTGCATCTGCCGAAGGAGATATCTCAGAGACAAAACTGTGTCTGAGATGTCCCTCCCGGGGACGCTGTAGGCCTGCGAGGGGTGTATGACGGATCCAATCACACGCTTTAACCTACCTGCTAATACCTTTGCTAAAATTTTATAGTCTACGTTCAAAAGGCTAATGGGCCTGTAGTTGGCGAGGCTGCTCCTGTCGCCCTTCTTAAAAAGCAGAGTGACGACACTCATCGCAAAACCATCGCCAACTCTACTCTCACTCTCAAAATCCTGATATAATAGGAGTAGGATCGGAGCTAACCTGGAAGCGAAACGCTTGAAAAACTCACAGGTTAGTCCGTCCTCTCCGGGGCTTTTCCCTGTATTTAAACTCTTGACTGCAGCCTCTATCTCCATGAGAGACAGAGGCGCGTCGCACAGCTCCCTATCCTCCCTGCTCAGTGTGCGCTCCAGAGCACCTACAGCCTGGTCTAAAGCCTGCTCTGCCACTCCGTCTGAACTAAAAAGCCTACTATAGAAATCCTGCGCTGTCTCTAAAACCTCACTTACCTCGGAAACAATCTTACCTGTCTTATCTATCAACTTATCTATGTGCATCTTTCCCTGTGTAACCTTCTCACAGCCGAAGAAGAACGCTGTCGAGCGTTCTCCTTCGACTGTGTGTCTGGCTTTTGCCCTCAAAATTGCACCCTGACACCTACTTACCTCCAGCTGCTCCAGCTCAGCGCGCACCACCAGGTACTCTGGATCCACAGGGCCAGTGGTGGAAGCTGCGCCCTGGTCCAGGACCTGCAGGCGCTGGCGGAGAGCGGTCTCCCTCCTGGTCGACAGCCACGCCTTGTGTTTGCTGTAATTGACACAGAGCTTTTTAATGCGTGTTTTTGCCGTCGGCCACCAATCGACCACGCTGTCGATCAGCTCCAGCTCCATGTCAAATACATCAAACAAAAAGTCCATTTTCCTACAAAAAGTTTCATCACCGAGGATGGAGCTGTTTAGGACCCACAGTCCTCCATTCCTCGGTGATGAAACTAACCCAAAATAAATATCTAAAGTGGAGTGATCACTCAAGCCTGACCACTTGTAGGAAGCACCACTGACTCTCTGTGCCAGGTCTGAGGAGGCAAAACAGAGGTCAATGCGGGACTGCTTCAGGACGCCCTGGACGACCTGCCGCCTGGAGAAATCCTTCAGGAAGGGGTGGACGAACCGCCACACCTCCGTCAGGTTCCTGCTGGCGGCTTCTTCCAACAGGGCTGTCCTGGCAGTGCTGTTTTTAAAAGAGTTGTTAATGCCGATGTCTGTCTTGCAAAGTGTTGTATTAAAGTCACCGATTATGATTGTATTGTCGTTCGCAAAGCGAAATATGTTTTTGAAGAATTGCCTCCTCAGACCATCATCGTTCGGGGCGTAGATGTTAATTAGTCTGAACTTCACTGTGTCCGTGAAGTCCAGGACCAGGAAGGAGCCCTCTGGGTCGGCGTGTACCAGGGTGGGTTGGCCTAAGACACCAGGCCTCACCACCGTGGCCACACCGCGCGAGCACGCCGTGCCCAGGGCCCAAAATACAGAGCCCACTCCCATGCTCCGCACTTGTTGCGCGTGGCTGACATCCCAGTGCGTTTCTTGGATGCAGAGCACGTCCCACTTGGAAAAGTGTAACGCGCTCTGCATCCGCACTGGGCTCCGCAGGCCGCCTGCGTTCCAAGAGGACAAGGAGAACGCCATTAAGAGGAGACCTTGGAGGATGTAACCCATCTTTTATTTAGACTTCTTTTTGGCGCCCGTCGCATCCGACTGCCACACTCTTTTTCTGACTTCACGGGTGGAGAAATCCATGAAGTCATCATTAAAAACAGTCTCGAGCTCACCTCGTGGGGCAGAGCTGCGTGTGGAGGATGGTGGGTTGATGGAGCTTTCTGCTGGCGCTTTTGAAGTGGTTGGAACGGAGGAGGCAGAGCCGCTCTCAGCAGCAGCGCCCTCTCCGTCTCCTGCCACCTGCTTCCTGCGTCTTGCCCCTTTCTTATCCTTCTTCTCCACCTGTCCCCTCTTACCACCGTCCGACTGGAGCTTGGGATCATCACCCAGCCCTGTGGTGATGTCCCCCCCTTTGGAGGTAAGATGCGGGGCCTGTCCCGCACCCATCCTCCTCCCGGGTTCAGCCTCTTCCTCCACGGGCTTAGGAGTTGGACCCTCACGAGTCCCCTCCCTCTGGTCAGGAGGAGCAGTTTGTCCTGCTCCCACCTTCCCAGACGCCAGCGCTGAGCCGAGCACCATCTCCAGTGCGACGGACGCCTCCTCGTCTGAGGAGTCAGAGGAGCAAGAGGAGCCAGACACCTCTGGCTCCCCTGACTCCTCCACAGCCTCCTCCTCCAAAAACTCCTCTACTTCGGAGAGAGCAGTTGCGGGCACGTTCTGGGCCACGTCACTGCTCTCTCCTCCAATGGCGTCCTCCCTGTCCTCCCCTCTGTCCTCCCCTCTGTCCTCCCCTCTGTCCTCCTCTCTGTCCTCCCCTCTGTCACCCGCACCACACGGACATAAGTGGCGGAACATGCGGCACTCTCTGCACTTCGGGGCCCGCTGCGCGACGCACTCGCGCGCGTAATGCCCCTGGCTCCCGCAGTTGCGGCACAGAAAGTCAGGGCACTCCCTCAGAATATGGCCAGGCTGGAGACACCCCCTACACACCCGCACCTGCCTGTCGTGTATTACCCTGAAGTACTCGGGGCCCCCCGCGGTGTCAAACCTGACAGAATACGGTAAGGACTGCACCGTGTCCGTGAACCTTACCCGTACAAACCTGGTGCCGTCCGCCACGTTCGTCCCCGGCCACATTCTCCTCCTCACCTCGGAGACCGCAGAGACCCCCCAGGCGTAGAGCTTGGCCAGGATCTCCTCGTCCTCGATATAAGCCGGCAGCCCCATGAAGGACACGACCAGCTCATCCACCGAGATGTCACGGGCGTGAACCCTGACTCCTCCAATGCAGTACCCGTCCAGGAGCCGCTCCTTCGCTTTAGTGGTACTGACGGTTACTTCATATTTGTCCTTCGAGATGAGTCTGCACGCTACTATGGAGCCGCACACCTCCTGAGTCGATTTCAAAAAAGCTAGTGGCGTGATTTGTGCTCCCTCCGTCAACTCCAACACCACAGTGAGTTCTTTCATAAATTTCATTCTTCTTTCTTCGTTCTTTCTATTATTTACAGATTCTTTCAAACTTTGTCTTGCCTTTGTCGTGTCCATTCCAGTGTCCGATGCCGTGTTGTCCGTCCTTTGAGCCATGCTCACAAAAAACAAAAAATCCACCTCCCAGTAAGTTTACTGGGAGGGGAACAAACAAAAGAACTGAAAAAAGTAAATGAAAATGACCAAAATAACGATTAAAAACTCAAAAAAAACTCCCAAACCTCCAGCTCCAGACCATGCAGCACACCACAAATTGCACGCACCTGCACTGATCTTAAAGTATAGACTTCCCTGCCCTCCGGCGAGGGGAAGCCCCCGTTTCAAGACTGCTGCTGCTCCCTTTTTTCCCATGCAGGACGAGACTTAGACTGCAATTGTTCCTTGAACATGGAGGAATAGTCTTATACTGCCGAGGCTGTCGCTATTCCCTTTCCCCATGGAGGACCAGTATTGCGCTGTTGCTTTTCCTTTCTCATGGAAGAACAGTCTGACACAGCCCAGTTCTCACCTGGAGTTACCAGTTTTCGCCATATACAACCAGGGAGGACCAGTTTTACGTGCTGCTGTTCCTTGCATCATGGAGGGATAGTCTTAGACTGCCAGACCGTCGCTGCTGTTCCCTTTGTTCCCATGGAGTACCAGTCTTAGACCGCTACTGTTCCTGATCATGGAGGAATAGTCTTAGACTGCCGAGGCTGTTGCTATTCCCTTTGTTCCCATGGAGGACCAGTATTTGTGCTGTTGCTGTTCCTGATCATGGAGGAACAGTCTTAGGCTGCCGAGGCTGTTGCTATCCCCTTTGTTCCCATGGAAAGGACAAGTCTTAGGCTCTACTGTTCCTGTGTGTAATGGGGGTAGTTTTGCTCACAGCACCTGGTATTTCAAGGAGGTCTCCCATCCAAGTACTAACCAGGCCCAGCCCAGCTTAGCTTCCGAGATCAGACGAGATCGGGCGGGTCCAGGGTGGTATGGCCGTGAGCCTTAAAGTATAGACTTCCCTGCCCTCCGGCGAGGGGAAGCCCCCGTTTCAAGACTGCTGCTGCTCCCTTTTTTCCCATGAAGGACGAGACTTAGACTGCAATTGTTCCTTGAACATGGAGGAATAGTCTTATACTGCCGAGGCTGTCGCTATTCCCTTTCCCCATGGAGGACCAGTATTGCGCTGTTGCTTTTCCTTTCTCATGGAAGAACAGTCTGACACAGCCCAGTTCTCACCTGGAGTTACCAGTTCTCGCCATATACAACCAGGGAGGACCAGTTTTACGTGCTGCTGTTCCTTGCATCATGGAGGGATAGTCTTAGACTGCCAGACCGTCGCTGCTGTTCCCTTTGTTCCCATGGAGTACCAGTCTTAGACCGCTACTGTTCCTGATCATGGAGGAATAGTCTTAGACTGCCGAGGCTGTTGCTATTCCCTTTGTTCCCATGGAGGACCAGTATTTGTGCTGTTGCTGTTCCTGATCATGGAGGAACAGTCTTAGGCTGCCGAGGCTGTTGCTATCCCCTTTGTTCCCATGGAAAGGACGAGTCTTAGGCTCTACTGTTCCTGTGTGTAATGGGGGTAGTTTTTTTGCTCACAGCACCTGGTATTTCAAGGAGGTCTCCCATCCAAGTACTAACCAGGCCCAGCCCTGCTTAGCTTCCGAGATCAGACGAGATCGGGCTGGTCCAGGGTGGTATGGCCGTGAGCATCTTCTTGAAGGACGAGACTTAGACTGCAATTGTTCCTTGAACATGGAGGAATAGTCTTATACTGCCGAGGCTGTCGCTATTCCCTTTCCCCATGGAGGACCAGTATTGCGCTGTTGCTTTTCCTTTCTCATGGAAGAACAGTCTGACACAGCCCAGTTCTCACCTGGAGTTACCAGTTCTCGCCATATACAACCAGGGAGGACCAGTTTTACGTGCTGCTGTTCCTTGCATCATGGAGGGATAGTCTTAGACTGCCAGACCGTCGCTGCTGTTCCCTTTGTTCCCATGGAGTACCAGTCTTAGACCGCTACTGTTCCTGATCATGGAGGAATAGTCTTAGACTGCCGAGGCTGTTGCTATTCCCTTTGTTCCCATGGAGGACCAGTATTTGTGCTGTTGCTGTTCCTGATCATGGAGGAACAGTCTTAGGCTGCCGAGGCTGTTGCTATCCCCTTTGTTCCCATGGAAAGGACAAGTCTTAGGCTCTACTGTTCCTGTGTGTAATGGGGGTAGTTTTGCTCACAGCACCTGGTATTTCAAGGAGGTCTCCCATCCAAGTACTAACCAGGCCCAGCCCAGCTTAGCTTCCGAGATCAGACGAGATCGGGCGGGTCCAGGGTGGTATGGCCGTGAGCGAAGGGCTCTGGGGTGGAGACTGCTTTTATATCCATGTTTCACCAGCTCCAGATGGGGAATGGGACTCGTGCTTTTCCAGGAGGAACAGACAAGCTTTTCTTGTCAACTTGACTCTTTCAACCTAAAGAAAACCCTGCTCAAATGTAAGAGTCAATGTTTCAAGACACCTTTTGGGCTTTCTTTATCATTTGGCCATTTCCCTGCTTTTAGCCTGAATATTATTCTATTATTCCTATGTGTTTTGGCATAAAATACTCTGTTTCCATGAAATACATAGAAAATACCATATAGGCACCACCTGTTTAGTCAAAATAAGTTTTTAGTTTTGTAAATCATTTCAAAAAATGCTGATGGCGCCTGGTATTTTTGCATAAATTACTCTCAAAATGTACAAAAGTAGCAGGACAGCAATGTTTTGCTTAGTTTTTGCTTAAAATACTCTTTTTATCTTTAATTTACACTCAATTGTTTCAAAAAATGCTTTCCGCACCTGATATTTTTTACATATTTTTTTACAAGCTTCAAAATATTTTTGGGGGCATAAAATATTCTCTCAAATGTACAAAAGTAGCAGGACAACAATTTTTTTTTTTTTTTTGCATTAATACTCTTTTTTTTTTTTTTTAATAAAACAGGTAAATTGTGCTGAACATTTTTACATACTTTTAACAGGCTTCAAAATATATATATATATTTTTTGGCCTAAAATACTCTCAAATGTACAAAAGTAGCAAGACAGTAAAGTTTTGTTTTGATTTTTTTGCTTAAAATACTCTATATTTTTATCTTTATTTTACACTCAATTGTTTAAAAAATGCTTTCAGCACCTGGTATTTTTTACATACTTTTTACAAGCTTCAAAATATTTTTGGGGCATAAAATACTCGCTCAAAATGTACAAAAGTAGCAGGACAACAATGTTTCTCAGGGGTTTCTTGGGGCATAAATACTCTTTTTTTATTTTTTATTAAACAGGTCAATTGCGTTGAAAATTGCTTTCAGCACCTGGTATTTTTACATCCTTTTTTACAAGTTTCAGAATATATTTTTTGGTCATAAAAGACTCTAAATGTACAAAAGTAGCAGGACAGCTCCCTCTGCTGTCCATATTCTAAATGGCAGTTTGTACAAAAATGTGTGATTTTAAAGTCAAATTGACTGTGTTTTTGGTTCCACTTTAGTTTCAAAATATGCACACATACTGTGTTTCTTTGTTTCTTTGTCTGTTGAAGGCTTTACAAAAGAAGATAAAAGCTTACAGCACCTGGTATTCCCAGGCGCTGTCTCCCATCCAAGTACTAACCAGGCCCGACCCTGCTTAGCTTCCGAGATCAGACGAGATCGGGCGTGTTCAGGGTGGTATGGCCGTAAGCGAAGGGCTCTGGGGTGGAGACTGCTTTTATATCCATGTTTCACCAGCTCCAGATGGGGAATGGGACTCGTGCTTTTCCAGGAGGAACAGACAAGCTTTTCTTGTCAACTTGACTCTTTCAACCTAAAGAAAACCCTGCTCAAATGTAAGAGTCAATGTTTCAAGACACCTTTTGGGCTTTCTTTATCATTTGGCCATTTCCCTGCTTTTAGCCTGAATATTATTCTATTATTCCTATGTGTTTTGGCATAAAATACTCTGTTTCCATGAAATACATAGAAAATACCATATAGGCACCACCTGTTTAGTCAAAATAAGTTTTTAGTTTTGTAAATCATTTCAAAAAATGCTGATGGCGCCTGGTATTTTTGCATAAATTACTCTCAAAATGTACAAAAGTAGCAGGACAGCAATGTTTTGCTTAGTTTTTGCTTAAAATACTCTTTTTATCTTTAATTTACACTCAATTGTTTCAAAAAATGCTTTCCGCACCTGATATTTTTTACATATTTTTTTACAAGCTTCAAAATATTTTTGGGGGCATAAAATATTCTCTCAAATGTACAAAAGTAGCAGGACAACAATTTTTTTTTTTTTTTTGCATTAATACTCTTTTTTTTTTTTTTTTATAAAACAGGTAAATTGTGCTGAACATTTTTACATACTTTTAACAGGCTTCAAAATATATATATATATTTTTTGGCCTAAAATACTCTCAAATGTACAAAAGTAGCAAGACAGTAAAGTTTTGTTTTGATTTTTTTGCTTAAAATACTCTATATTTTTATCTTTATTTTACACTCAATTGTTTAAAAAATGCTTTCAGCACCTGGTATTTTTTACATACTTTTTACAAGCTTCAAAATATTTTTGGGGCATAAAATACTCGCTCAAAATGTACAAAAGTAGCAGGACAACAATGTTTCTCAGGGGTTTCTTGGGGCATAAATACTCTTTTTTTATTTTTTATTAAACAGGTCAATTGCGTTGAAAATTGCTTTCAGCACCTGGTATTTTTACATCCTTTTTTACAAGTTTCAGAATATATTTTTTGGTCATAAAAGACTCTAAATGTACAAAAGTAGCAGGACAGCTCCCTCTGCTGTCCATATTCTAAATGGCAGTTTGTACAAAAATGTGTGATTTTAAAGTCAAATTGACTGTGTTTTTGGTTCCACTTTAGTTTCAAAATATGCACACATACTGTGTTTCTTTGTTTCTTTGTCTGTTGAAGGCTTTACAAAAGAAGATAAAAGCTTACAGCACCTGGTATTCCCAGGCGCTGTCTCCCATCCAAGTACTAACCAGGCCCGACCCTGCTTAGCTTCCGAGATCAGACGAGATCGGGCGTGTTCAGGGTGGTATGGCCGTAAGCGAAGGGCTCTGGGGTGGAGACTGCTTTTATATCCATGTTTCACCAGCTCCAGATGGGGAATGGGACTCGTGCTTTTCCAGGAGGAACAGACAAGCTTTTCTTGTCAACTTGACTCTTTCAACCTAAAGAAAACCCTGCTCAAATGTAAGAGTCAATGTTTCAAGACACCTTTTGGGCTTTCTTTATCATTTGGCCATTTCCCTGCTTTTAGCCTGAATATTATTCTATTATTCCTATGTGTTTTGGCATAAAATACTCTGTTTCCATGAAATACATAGAAAATACCATATAGGCACCACCTGTTTAGTCAAAATAAGTTTTTAGTTTTGTAAATCATTTCAAAAAATGCTGATGGCGCCTGGTATTTTTGCATAAATTACTCTCAAAATGTACAAAAGTAGCAGGACAGCAATGTTTTGCTTAGTTTTTGCTTAAAATACTCTTTTTATCTTTAATTTACACTCAATTGTTTCAAAAAATGCTTTCCGCACCTGATATTTTTACATATTTTTTTACAAGCTTCAAAATATTTTTGGGGGCATAAAATATTCTCTCAAATGTACAAAAGTAGCAGGACAACAATGTTTTTTTTTTTTTTGCATTAATACTCTTTTTTTTTTTTTTTTATAAAACAGGTAAATTGTGCTGAACATTTTTACATACTTTTAACAGGCTTCAAAATATATATATATATTTTTTGGCCTAAAATACTCTCAAATGTACAAAAGTAGCAAGACAGTAAAGTTTTGTTTTGATTTTTTTGCTTAAAATACTCTATATTTTTATCTTTATTTTACACTCAATTGTTTAAAAAATGCTTTCAGCACCTGGTATTTTTTACATACTTTTTACAAGCTTCAAAATATTTTTGGGGCATAAAATACTCGCTCAAAATGTACAAAAGTAGCAGGACAACAATGTTTCTCAGGGGTTTCTTGGGGCATAAATACTCTTTTTTTTATTTTTTATTAAACAGGTCAATTGCGTTGAAAATTGCTTTCAGCACCTGGTATTTTTACATCCTTTTTTACAAGTTTCAGAATATATTTTTTGGTCATAAAAGACTCTAAATGTACAAAAGTAGCAGGACAGCTCCCTCTGCTGTCCATATTCTAAATGGCAGTTTGTACAAAAATGTGTGATTTTAAAGTCAAATTGACTGTGTTTTTGGTTCCACTTTAGTTTCAAAATATGCACACATACTGTGTTTCTTTGTTTCTTTGTCTGTTGAAGGCTTTACAAAAGAAGATAAAAGCTTACAGCACCTGGTATTCCCAGGCGCTGTCTCCCATCCAAGTACTAACCAGGCCCGACCCTGCTTAGCTTCCGAGATCAGACGAGATCGGGCGTGTTCAGGGTGGTATGGCCGTAAGCGAAGGGCTCTGGGGTGGAGACTGCTTTTATATCCATGTTTCACCAGCTCCAGATGGGGAATGGGACTCGTGCTTTTCCAGGAGGAACAGACAAGCTTTTCTTGTCAACTTGACTCTTTCAACCTAAAGAAAACCCTGCTCAAATGTAAGAGTCAATGTTTCAAGACACCTTTTGGGCTTTCTTTATCATTTGGCCATTTCCCTGCTTTTAGCCTGAATATTATTCTATTATTCCTATGTGTTTTGGCATAAAATACTCTGTTTCCATGAAATACATAGAAAATACCATATAGGCACCACCTGTTTAGTCAAAATAAGTTTTTAGTTTTGTAAATCATTTCAAAAAATGCTGATGGCGCCTGGTATTTTTGCATAAATTACTCTCAAAATGTACAAAAGTAGCAGGACAGCAATGTTTTGCTTAGTTTTTGCTTAAAATACTCTTTTTATCTTTAATTTACACTCAATTGTTTCAAAAAATGCTTTCCGCACCTGATATTTTTTACATATTTTTTTACAAGCTTCAAAATATTTTTGGGGGCATAAAATATTCTCTCAAATGTACAAAAGTAGCAGGACAACAATTTTTTTTTTTTTTTTGCATTAATACTCTTTTTTTTTTTTTTTTATAAAACAGGTAAATTGTGCTGAACATTTTTACATACTTTTAACAGGCTTCAAAATATATATATATATTTTTTGGCCTAAAATACTCTCAAATGTACAAAAGTAGCAAGACAGTAAAGTTTTGTTTTGATTTTTTTGCTTAAAATACTCTATATTTTTATCTTTATTTTACACTCAATTGTTTAAAAAATGCTTTCAGCACCTGGTATTTTTTACATACTTTTTACAAGCTTCAAAATATTTTTGGGGCATAAAATACTCGCTCAAAATGTACAAAAGTAGCAGGACAACAATGTTTCTCAGGGGTTTCTTGGGGCATAAATACTCTTTTTTTATTTTTTATTAAACAGGTCAATTGCGTTGAAAATTGCTTTCAGCACCTGGTATTTTTACATCCTTTTTTACAAGTTTCAGAATATATTTTTTGGTCATAAAAGACTCTAAATGTACAAAAGTAGCAGGACAGCTCCCTCTGCTGTCCATATTCTAAATGGCAGTTTGTACAAAAATGTGTGATTTTAAAGTCAAATTGACTGTGTTTTTGGTTCCACTTTAGTTTCAAAATATGCACACATACTGTGTTTCTTTGTTTCTTTGTCTGTTGAAGGCTTTACAAAAGAAGATAAAAGCTTACAGCACCTGGTATTCCCAGGCGCTGTCTCCCATCCAAGTACTAACCAGGCCCGACCCTGCTTAGCTTCCGAGATCAGACGAGATCGGGCGTGTTCAGGGTGGTATGGCCGTAAGCGAAGGGCTCTGGGGTGGAGACTGCTTTTATATCCATGTTTCACCAGCTCCAGATGGGGAATGGGACTCGTGCTTTTCCAGGAGGAACAGACAAGCTTTTCTTGTCAACTTGACTCTTTCAACCTAAAGAAAACCCTGCTCAAATGTAAGAGTCAATGTTTCAAGACACCTTTTGGGCTTTCTTTATCATTTGGCCATTTCCCTGCTTTTAGCCTGAATATTATTCTATTATTCCTATGTGTTTTGGCATAAAATACTCTGTTTCCATGAAATACATAGAAAATACCATATAGGCACCACCTGTTTAGTCAAAATAAGTTTTTAGTTTTGTAAATCATTTCAAAAAATGCTGATGGCGCCTGGTATTTTTGCATAAATTACTCTCAAAATGTACAAAAGTAGCAGGACAGCAATGTTTTGCTTAGTTTTTGCTTAAAATACTCTTTTTATCTTTAATTTACACTCAATTGTTTCAAAAAATGCTTTCCGCACCTGATATTTTTACATATTTTTTTACAAGCTTCAAAATATTTTTGGGGGCATAAAATATTCTCTCAAATGTACAAAAGTAGCAGGACAACAATGTTTTTTTTTTTTTTGCATTAATACTCTTTTTTTTTTTTTTTATAAAACAGGTAAATTGTGCTGAACATTTTTACATACTTTTAACAGGCTTCAAAATATATATATATATTTTTTGGCCTAAAATACTCTCAAATGTACAAAAGTAGCAAGACAGTAAAGTTTTGTTTTGATTTTTTTGCTTAAAATACTCTATATTTTTATCTTTATTTTACACTCAATTGTTTAAAAAATGCTTTCAGCACCTGGTATTTTTTACATACTTTTTACAAGCTTCAAAATATTTTTGGGGCATAAAATACTCGCTCAAAATGTACAAAAGTAGCAGGACAACAATGTTTCTCAGGGGTTTCTTGGGGCATAAATACTCTTTTTTTTATTTTTTATTAAACAGGTCAATTGCGTTGAAAATTGCTTTCAGCACCTGGTATTTTTACATCCTTTTTTACAAGTTTCAGAATATATTTTTTGGTCATAAAAGACTCTAAATGTACAAAAGTAGCAGGACAGCTCCCTCTGCTGTCCATATTCTAAATGGCAGTTTGTACAAAAATGTGTGATTTTAAAGTCAAATTGACTGTGTTTTTGGTTCCACTTTAGTTTCAAAATATGCACACATACTGTGTTTCTTTGTTTCTTTGTCTGTTGAAGGCTTTACAAAAGAAGATAAAAGCTTACAGCACCTGGTATTCCCAGGCGGTCTCCCATCCAAGTACTAACCAGGCCCGACCCTGCTTAGCTTCCGAGATCAGACGAGATCGGGCGTGTTCAGGGTGGTATGGCCGTAAGCGAAGGGCTCTGGGGTGGAGACTGCTTTTATATCAATGTTTCACCAGCTCCAGATGGGGAATGGGACTCGTGCTTTTCCAGGAGGAACAGACAAGCTTTTCTTGTCAACTTGACTCTTTCAACCTAAAGAAAACCCTGCTCAAATGTAAGAGTCAATGTTTCAAGACACCTTTTGGGCTTTCTTTATCATTTGGCCATTTCCCTGCTTTTAGCCTGAATATTATTCTATTATTCCTATGTGTTTTGGCATAAAATACTCTGTTTCCATGAAATACATAGAAAATACCATATAGGCACCACCTGTTTAGTCAAAATAAGTTTTTAGTTTTGTAAATCATTTCAAAAAATGCTGATGGCGCCTGGTATTTTTGCATAAATTACTCTCAAAATGTACAAAAGTAGCAGGACAGCAATGTTTTGCTTAGTTTTTGCTTAAAATACTCTTTTTATCTTTAATTTACACTCAATTGTTTCAAAAAATGCTTTCCGCACCTGATATTTTTTACATATTTTTTTACAAGCTTCAAAATATTTTTGGGGGCATAAAATATTCTCTCAAATGTACAAAAGTAGCAGGACAACAATTTTTTTTTTTTTTTTGCATTAATACTCTTTTTTTTTTTTTTTTATAAAACAGGTAAATTGTGCTGAACATTTTTACATACTTTTAACAGGCTTCAAAATATATATATATATTTTTTGGCCTAAAATACTCTCAAATGTACAAAAGTAGCAAGACAGTAAAGTTTTGTTTTGATTTTTTTGCTTAAAATACTCTATATTTTTATCTTTATTTTACACTCAATTGTTTAAAAAATGCTTTCAGCACCTGGTATTTTTTACATACTTTTTACAAGCTTCAAAATATTTTTGGGGCATAAAATACTCGCTCAAAATGTACAAAAGTAGCAGGACAACAATGTTTCTCAGGGGTTTCTTGGGGCATAAATACTCTTTTTTTATTTTTTATTAAACAGGTCAATTGCGTTGAAAATTGCTTTCAGCACCTGGTATTTTTACATCCTTTTTTACAAGTTTCAGAATATATTTTTTGGTCATAAAAGACTCTAAATGTACAAAAGTAGCAGGACAGCTCCCTCTGCTGTCCATATTCTAAATGGCAGTTTGTACAAAAATGTGTGATTTTAAAGTCAAATTGACTGTGTTTTTGGTTCCACTTTAGTTTCAAAATATGCACACATACTGTGTTTCTTTGTTTCTTTGTCTGTTGAAGGCTTTACAAAAGAAGATAAAAGCTTACAGCACCTGGTATTCCCAGGCGCTGTCTCCCATCCAAGTACTAACCAGGCCCGACCCTGCTTAGCTTCCGAGATCAGACGAGATCGGGCGTGTTCAGGGTGGTATGGCCGTAAGCGAAGGGCTCTGGGGTGGAGACTGCTTTTATATCCATGTTTCACCAGCTCCAGATGGGGAATGGGACTCGTGCTTTTCCAGGAGGAACAGACAAGCTTTTCTTGTCAACTTGACTCTTTCAACCTAAAGAAAACCCTGCTCAAATGTAAGAGTCAATGTTTCAAGACACCTTTTGGGCTTTCTTTATCATTTGGCCATTTCCCTGCTTTTAGCCTGAATATTATTCTATTATTCCTATGTGTTTTGGCATAAAATACTCTGTTTCCATGAAATACATAGAAAATACCATATAGGCACCACCTGTTTAGTCAAAATAAGTTTTTAGTTTTGTAAATCATTTCAAAAAATGCTGATGGCGCCTGGTATTTTTGCATAAATTACTCTCAAAATGTACAAAAGTAGCAGGACAGCAATGTTTTGCTTAGTTTTTGCTTAAAATACTCTTTTTATCTTTAATTTACACTCAATTGTTTCAAAAAATGCTTTCCGCACCTGATATTTTTACATATTTTTTTACAAGCTTCAAAATATTTTTGGGGGCATAAAATATTCTCTCAAATGTACAAAAGTAGCAGGACAACAATGTTTTTTTTTTTTTTGCATTAATACTCTTTTTTTTTTTTATAAAACAGGTAAATTGTGCTGAACATTTTTACATACTTTTAACAGGCTTCAAAATATATATATATATTTTTTGGCCTAAAATACTCTCAAATGTACAAAAGTAGCAAGACAGTAAAGTTTTGTTTTGATTTTTTTGCTTAAAATACTCTATATTTTTATCTTTATTTTACACTCAATTGTTTAAAAAATGCTTTCAGCACCTGGTATTTTTTACATACTTTTTACAAGCTTCAAAATATTTTTGGGGCATAAAATACTCGCTCAAAATGTACAAAAGTAGCAGGACAACAATGTTTCTCAGGGGTTTCTTGGGGCATAAACACTCTTTTTTTATTTTTTATTAAACAGGTAAATTGCGTTGAAAATTGCTTTCAGCACCTGGTATTTTTACATCCTTTTTTACAAGTTTCAGAATATATTTTTTGGTCATAAAAGACTCTAAATGTACAAAAGTAGCAGGACAGCTCCCTCTGCTGTCCATATTCTAAATGGCAGTTTGTACAAAAATGTGTGATTTTAAAGTCAAATTGACTGTGTTTTTGGTTCCACTTTAGTTTCAAAATATGCACACATACTGTGTTTCTTTGTTTCTTTGTCTGTTGAAGGCTTTACAAAAGAAGATAAAAGCTTACAGCACCTGGTATTCCCAGGCGGTCTCCCATCCAAGTACTAACCAGGCCCGACCCCGCTTAGCTTCCGAGATCAGACGAGATCGGGCGTGTTCAGGGTGGTATGGCCGTAAGCGAAGGGCTCTGGGGTGGAGACTGCTTTTATATCCATGTTTCACCAGCTCCAGATGGGGAATGGGACTCGTGCTTTTCCAGGAGGAACAGACAAGCTTTTCTTGTCAACTTGACTCTTTCAACCTAAAGAAAACCCTGCTCAAATGTAAGAGTCAATGTTTCAAGACACCTTTTGGGCTTTCTTTATCATTTGGCCATTTCCCTGCTTTTAGCCTGAATATTATTCTATTATTCCTATGTGTTTTGGCATAAAATACTCTGTTTCCATGAAATACATAGAAAATACCATATAGGCACCACCTGTTTAGTCAAAATAAGTTTTTAGTTTTGTAAATCATTTCAAAAAATGCTGATGGCGCCTGGTATTTTTGCATAAATTACTCTCAAAATGTACAAAAGTAGCAGGACAGCAATGTTTTGCTTAGTTTTTGCTTAAAATACTCTTTTTTATCTTTAATTTACACTCAATTGTTTCAAAAAATGCTTTCCGCACCTGATATTTTTTACATATTTTTTTACAAGCTTCAAAATATTTTTGGGGGCATAAAATATTCTCTCAAATGTACAAAAGTAGCAGGACAACAATTTTTTTTTTTTTTTTGCATTAATACTCTTTTTTTTTTTTTTTTATAAAACAGGTAAATTGTGCTGAACATTTTTACATACTTTTAACAGGCTTCAAAATATATATATATATTTTTTGGCCTAAAATACTCTCAAATGTACAAAAGTAGCAAGACAGTAAAGTTTTGTTTTGATTTTTTTGCTTAAAATACTCTATATTTTTATCTTTATTTTACACTCAATTGTTTAAAAAATGCTTTCAGCACCTGGTATTTTTTACATACTTTTTACAAGCTTCAAAATATTTTTGGGGCATAAAATACTCGCTCAAAATGTACAAAAGTAGCAGGACAACAATGTTTCTCAGGGGTTTCTTGGGGCATAAATACTCTTTTTTTATTTTTTATTAAACAGGTCAATTGCGTTGAAAATTGCTTTCAGCACCTGGTATTTTTACATCCTTTTTTACAAGTTTCAGAATATATTTTTTGGTCATAAAAGACTCTAAATGTACAAAAGTAGCAGGACAGCTCCCTCTGCTGTCCATATTCTAAATGGCAGTTTGTACAAAAATGTGTGATTTTAAAGTCAAATTGACTGTGTTTTTGGTTCCACTTTAGTTTCAAAATATGCACACATACTGTGTTTCTTTGTTTCTTTGTCTGTTGAAGGCTTTACAAAAGAAGATAAAAGCTTACAGCACCTGGTATTCCCAGGCGCTGTCTCCCATCCAAGTACTAACCAGGCCCGACCCTGCTTAGCTTCCGAGATCAGACGAGATCGGGCGTGTTCAGGGTGGTATGGCCGTAAGCGAAGGGCTCTGGGGTGGAGACTGCTTTTATATCCATGTTTCACCAGCTCCAGATGGGGAATGGGACTCGTGCTTTTCCAGGAGGAACAGACAAGCTTTTCTTGTCAACTTGACTCTTTCAACCTAAAGAAAACCCTGCTCAAATGTAAGAGTCAATGTTTCAAGACACCTTTTGGGCTTTCTTTATCATTTGGCCATTTCCCTGCTTTTAGCCTGAATATTATTCTATTATTCCTATGTGTTTTGGCATAAAATACTCTGTTTCCATGAAATACATAGAAAATACCATATAGGCACCACCTGTTTAGTCAAAATAAGTTTTTAGTTTTGTAAATCATTTCAAAAAATGCTGATGGCGCCTGGTATTTTTGCATAAATTACTCTCAAAATGTACAAAAGTAGCAGGACAGCAATGTTTTGCTTAGTTTTTGCTTAAAATACTCTTTTTATCTTTAATTTACACTCAATTGTTTCAAAAAATGCTTTCCGCACCTGATATTTTTACATATTTTTTTACAAGCTTCAAAATATTTTTGGGGGCATAAAATATTCTCTCAAATGTACAAAAGTAGCAGGACAACAATGTTTTTTTTTTTTTTGCATTAATACTCTTTTTTTTTTTTTTTTATAAAACAGGTAAATTGTGCTGAACATTTTTACATACTTTTAACAGGCTTCAAAATATATATATATATTTTTTGGCCTAAAATACTCTCAAATGTACAAAAGTAGCAAGACAGTAAAGTTTTGTTTTGATTTTTTTGCTTAAAATACTCTATATTTTTATCTTTATTTTACACTCAATTGTTTAAAAAATGCTTTCAGCACCTGGTATTTTTTACATACTTTTTACAAGCTTCAAAATATTTTTGGGGCATAAAATACTCGCTCAAAATGTACAAAAGTAGCAGGACAACAATGTTTCTCAGGGGTTTCTTGGGGCATAAATACTCTTTTTTTATTTTTTATTAAACAGGTCAATTGCGTTGAAAATTGCTTTCAGCACCTGGTATTTTTACATCCTTTTTTACAAGTTTCAGAATATATTTTTTGGTCATAAAAGACTCTAAATGTACAAAAGTAGCAGGACAGCTCCCTCTGCTGTCCATATTCTAAATGGCAGTTTGTACAAAAATGTGTGATTTTAAAGTCAAATTGACTGTGTTTTTGGTTCCACTTTAGTTTCAAAATATGCACACATACTGTGTTTCTTTGTTTCTTTGTCTGTTGAAGGCTTTACAAAAGAAGATAAAAGCTTACAGCACCTGGTATTCCCAGGCGGTCTCCCATCCAAGTACTAACCAGGCCCGACCCCGCTTAGCTACGGAGATCAGACGAGATCGAGCGTGTTCAGGGTGGTATGGCCGTAAGCGAAGGGCTCTGGGGTGGAGACTGCTTTTATATCCATGTTTCACCAGCTCCAGATGGGGAATGGGACTCGTGCTTTTCCAGGAGGAACAGACAAGCTTTTCTTGTCAACTTGACTCTTTCAACCTAAAGAAAACCCTGCTCAAATGTAAGAGTCAATGTTTCAAGACACCTTTTGGGCTTTCTTTATCATTTGGCCATTTCCCTGCTTTTAGCCTGAATATTATTCTATTATTCCTATGTGTTTTGGCATAAAATACTCTGTTTCCATGAAATACATAGAAAATACCATATAGGCACCACCTGTTTAGTCAAAATAAGTTTTTAGTTTTGTAAATCATTTCAAAAAATGCTGATGGCGCCTGGTATTTTTGCATAAATTACTCTCAAAATGTACAAAAGTAGCAGGACAGCAATGTTTTGCTTAGTTTTTGCTTAAAATACTCTTTTTATCTTTAATTTACACTCAATTGTTTCAAAAAATGCTTTCCGCACCTGATATTTTTACATATTTTTTTACAAGCTTCAAAATATTTTTGGGGGCATAAAATATTCTCTCAAATGTACAAAAGTAGCAGGACAACAATGTTTTTTTTTTTTTTGCATTAATACTCTTTTTTTTTTTTTTTTATAAAACAGGTAAATTGTGCTGAACATTTTTACATACTTTTAACAGGCTTCAAAATATATATATATATATTTTTTGGCCTAAAATACTCTCAAATGTACAAAAGTAGCAAGACAGTAAAGTTTTGTTTTGATTTTTTTGCTTAAAATACTCTATATTTTTATCTTTATTTTACACTCAATTGTTTAAAAAATGCTTTCAGCACCTGGTATTTTTTACATACTTTTTACAAGCTTCAAAATATTTTTGGGGCATAAAATACTCGCTCAAAATGTACAAAAGTAGCAGGACAACAATGTTTCTCAGGGGTTTCTTGGGGCATAAACACTCTTTTTTTATTTTTTATTAAACAGGTAAATTGCGTTGAAAATTGCTTTCAGCACCTGGTATTTTTACATCCTTTTTTACAAGTTTCAGAATATATTTTTTGGTCATAAAAGACTCTAAATGTACAAAAGTAGCAGGACAGCTCCCTCTGCTGTCCATATTCTAAATGGCAGTTTGTACAAAAATGTGTGATTTTAAAGTCAAATTGACTGTGTTTTTGGTTCCACTTTAGTTTCAAAATATGCACACATACTGTGTTTCTTTGTTTCTTTGTCTGTTGAAGGCTTTACAAAAGAAGATAAAAGCTTACAGCACCTGGTATTCCCAGGCGGTCTCCCATCCAAGTACTAACCAGGCCCGACCCTGCTTAGCTTCCGAGATCAGACGAGATCGGGCGTGTTCAGGGTGGTATGGCCGTAAGCAAAGGGCTCTGGGGTGGAGACTGCTTTTATATCCATGTTTCACCAGCTCCAGATGGGGAATGGGACTCGTGCTTTTCCAGGAGGAACAGACAAGCTTTTCTTGTCAACTTGACTCTTTCAACCTAAAGAAAACCCTGCTCAAATGTAAGAGTCAATGTTTCAAGACACCTTTTGGGCTTTCTTTATCATTTGGCCATTTCCCTGCTTTTAGCCTGAATATTATTCTATTATTCCTATGTGTTTTGGCATAAAATACTCTGTTTCCATGAAATACATAGAAAATACCATATAGGCACCACCTGTTTAGTCAAAATAAGTTTTTAGTTTTGTAAATCATTTCAAAAAATGCTGATGGCGCCTGGTATTTTTGCATAAATTACTCTCAAAATGTACAAAAGTAGCAGGACAGCAATGTTTTGCTTAGTTTTTGCTTAAAATACTCTTTTTTATCTTTAATTTACACTCAATTGTTTCAAAAAATGCTTTCCGCACCTGATATTTTTTACATATTTTTTTACAAGCTTCAAAATATTTTTGGGGGCATAAAATATTCTCTCAAATGTACAAAAGTAGCAGGACAACAATTTTTTTTTTTTTTTTGCATTAATACTCTTTTTTTTTTTTTTTTATAAAACAGGTAAATTGTGCTGAACATTTTTACATACTTTTAACAGGCTTCAAAATATATATATATATTTTTTGGCCTAAAATACTCTCAAATGTACAAAAGTAGCAAGACAGTAAAGTTTTGTTTTGATTTTTTTGCTTAAAATACTCTATATTTTTATCTTTATTTTACACTCAATTGTTTAAAAAATGCTTTCAGCACCTGGTATTTTTTACATACTTTTTACAAGCTTCAAAATATTTTTGGGGCATAAAATACTCGCTCAAAATGTACAAAAGTAGCAGGACAACAATGTTTCTCAGGGGTTTCTTGGGGCATAAATACTCTTTTTTTATTTTTTATTAAACAGGTCAATTGCGTTGAAAATTGCTTTCAGCACCTGGTATTTTTACATCCTTTTTTACAAGTTTCAGAATATATTTTTTGGTCATAAAAGACTCTAAATGTACAAAAGTAGCAGGACAGCTCCCTCTGCTGTCCATATTCTAAATGGCAGTTTGTACAAAAATGTGTGATTTTAAAGTCAAATTGACTGTGTTTTTGGTTCCACTTTAGTTTCAAAATATGCACACATACTGTGTTTCTTTGTTTCTTTGTCTGTTGAAGGCTTTACAAAAGAAGATAAAAGCTTACAGCACCTGGTATTCCCAGGCGCTGTCTCCCATCCAAGTACTAACCAGGCCCGACCCTGCTTAGCTTCCGAGATCAGACGAGATCGGGCGTGTTCAGGGTGGTATGGCCGTAAGCGAAGGGCTCTGGGGTGGAGACTGCTTTTATATCCATGTTTCACCAGCTCCAGATGGGGAATGGGACTCGTGCTTTTCCAGGAGGAACAGACAAGCTTTTCTTGTCAACTTGACTCTTTCAACCTAAAGAAAACCCTGCTCAAATGTAAGAGTCAATGTTTCAAGACACCTTTTGGGCTTTCTTTATCATTTGGCCATTTCCCTGCTTTTAGCCTGAATATTATTCTATTATTCCTATGTGTTTTGGCATAAAATACTCTGTTTCCATGAAATACATAGAAAATACCATATAGGCACCACCTGTTTAGTCAAAATAAGTTTTTAGTTTTGTAAATCATTTCAAAAAATGCTGATGGCGCCTGGTATTTTTGCATAAATTACTCTCAAAATGTACAAAAGTAGCAGGACAGCAATGTTTTGCTTAGTTTTTGCTTAAAATACTCTTTTTATCTTTAATTTACACTCAATTGTTTCAAAAAATGCTTTCCGCACCTGATATTTTTACATATTTTTTTACAAGCTTCAAAATATTTTTGGGGGCATAAAATATTCTCTCAAATGTACAAAAGTAGCAGGACAACAATGTTTTTTTTTTTTTTGCATTAATACTCTTTTTTTTTTTTTTTTATAAAACAGGTAAATTGTGCTGAACATTTTTACATACTTTTAACAGGCTTCAAAATATATATATATATTTTTTGGCCTAAAATACTCTCAAATGTACAAAAGTAGCAAGACAGTAAAGTTTTGTTTTGATTTTTTTGCTTAAAATACTCTATATTTTTATCTTTATTTTACACTCAATTGTTTAAAAAATGCTTTCAGCACCTGGTATTTTTTACATACTTTTTACAAGCTTCAAAATATTTTTGGGGCATAAAATACTCGCTCAAAATGTACAAAAGTAGCAGGACAACAATGTTTCTCAGGGGTTTCTTGGGGCATAAATACTCTTTTTTTATTTTTTATTAAACAGGTCAATTGCGTTGAAAATTGCTTTCAGCACCTGGTATTTTTACATCCTTTTTTACAAGTTTCAGAATATATTTTTTGGTCATAAAAGACTCTAAATGTACAAAAGTAGCAGGACAGCTCCCTCTGCTGTCCATATTCTAAATGGCAGTTTGTACAAAAATGTGTGATTTTAAAGTCAAATTGACTGTGTTTTTGGTTCCACTTTAGTTTCAAAATATGCACACATACTGTGTTTCTTTGTTTCTTTGTCTGTTGAAGGCTTTACAAAAGAAGATAAAAGCTTACAGCACCTGGTATTCCCAGGCGGTCTCCCATCCAAGTACTAACCAGGCCCGACCCTGCTTAGCTTCGGAGATCAGACGAGATCGGGCGTGTTCAGGGTGGTATGGCCGTAAGCGAAGGGCTCTGGGGTGGAGACTGCTTTTATATCCATGTTTCACCAGCTCCAGATGGGGAATGGGACTCGTGCTTTTCCAGGAGGAACAGACAAGCTTTTCTTGTCAACTTGACTCTTTCAACCTAAAGAAAACCCTGCTCAAATGTAAGAGTCAATGTTTCAAGACACCTTTTGGGCTTTCTTTATCATTTGGCCATTTCCCTGCTTTTAGCCTGAATATTATTCTATTATTCCTATGTGTTTTGGCATAAAATACTCTGTTTCCATGAAATACATAGAAAATACCATATAGGCACCACCTGTTTAGTCAAAATAAGTTTTTAGTTTTGTAAATCATTTCAAAAAATGCTGATGGCGCCTGGTATTTTTGCATAAATTACTCTCAAAATGTACAAAAGTAGCAGGACAGCAATGTTTTGCTTAGTTTTTGCTTAAAATACTCTTTTTATCTTTAATTTACACTCAATTGTTTCAAAAAATGCTTTCCGCACCTGATATTTTTTACATATTTTTTTACAAGCTTCAAAATATTTTTGGGGGCATAAAATATTCTCTCAAATGTACAAAAGTAGCAGGACAACAATTTTTTTTTTTTTTTTGCATTAATACTCTTTTTTTTTTTTTTTTATAAAACAGGTAAATTGTGCTGAACATTTTTACATACTTTTAACAGGCTTCAAAATATATATATATATTTTTTGGCCTAAAATACTCTCAAATGTACAAAAGTAGCAAGACAGTAAAGTTTTGTTTTGATTTTTTTGCTTAAAATACTCTATATTTTTATCTTTATTTTACACTCAATTGTTTAAAAAATGCTTTCAGCACCTGGTATTTTTTACATACTTTTTACAAGCTTCAAAATATTTTTGGGGCATAAAATACTCGCTCAAAATGTACAAAAGTAGCAGGACAACAATGTTTCTCAGGGGTTTCTTGGGGCATAAATACTCTTTTTTTATTTTTTATTAAACAGGTCAATTGCGTTGAAAATTGCTTTCAGCACCTGGTATTTTTACATCCTTTTTTACAAGTTTCAGAATATATTTTTTGGTCATAAAAGACTCTAAATGTACAAAAGTAGCAGGACAGCTCCCTCTGCTGTCCATATTCTAAATGGCAGTTTGTACAAAAATGTGTGATTTTAAAGTCAAATTGACTGTGTTTTTGGTTCCACTTTAGTTTCAAAATATGCACACATACTGTGTTTCTTTGTTTCTTTGTCTGTTGAAGGCTTTACAAAAGAAGATAAAAGCTTACAGCACCTGGTATTCCCAGGCGGTCTCCCATCCAAGTACTAACCAGGCCCGACCCTGCTTAGCTTCCGAGATCAGACGAGATCGGGCGTGTTCAGGGTGGTATGGCCGTAAGCGAAGGGCTCTGGGGTGGAGACTGCTTTTATATCCATGTTTCACCAGCTCCAGATGGGGAATGGGACTCGTGCTTTTCCAGGAGGAACAGACAAGCTTTTCTTGTCAACTTGACTCTTTCAACCTAAAGAAAACCCTGCTCAAATGTAAGAGTCAATGTTTCAAGACACCTTTTGGGCTTTCTTTATCATTTGGCCATTTCCCTGCTTTTAGCCTGAATATTATTCTATTATTCCTATGTGTTTTGGCATAAAATACTCTGTTTCCATGAAATACATAGAAAATACCATATAGGCACCACCTGTTTAGTCAAAATAAGTTTTTAGTTTTGTAAATCATTTCAAAAAATGCTGATGGCGCCTGGTATTTTTGCATAAATTACTCTCAAAATGTACAAAAGTAGCAGGACAGCAATGTTTTGCTTAGTTTTTGCTTAAAATACTCTTTTTATCTTTAATTTACACTCAATTGTTTCAAAAAATGCTTTCCGCACCTGATATTTTTACATATTTTTTTACAAGCTTCAAAATATTTTTGGGGGCATAAAATATTCTCTCAAATGTACAAAAGTAGCAGGACAACAATGTTTTTTTTTTTTTTGCATTAATACTCTTTTTTTTTTTTTTTTATAAAACAGGTAAATTGTGCTGAACATTTTTACATACTTTTAACAGGCTTCAAAATATATATATATATTTTTTGGCCTAAAATACTCTCAAATGTACAAAAGTAGCAAGACAGTAAAGTTTTGTTTTGATTTTTTTGCTTAAAATACTCTATATTTTTATCTTTATTTTACACTCAATTGTTTAAAAAATGCTTTCAGCACCTGGTATTTTTTACATACTTTTTACAAGCTTCAAAATATTTTTGGGGCATAAAATACTCGCTCAAAATGTACAAAAGTAGCAGGACAACAATGTTTCTCAGGGGTTTCTTGGGGCATAAATACTCTTTTTTTTATTTTTTATTAAACAGGTCAATTGCGTTGAAAATTGCTTTCAGCACCTGGTATTTTTACATCCTTTTTTACAAGTTTCAGAATATATTTTTTGGTCATAAAAGACTCTAAATGTACAAAAGTAGCAGGACAGCTCCCTCTGCTGTCCATATTCTAAATGGCAGTTTGTACAAAAATGTGTGATTTTAAAGTCAAATTGACTGTGTTTTTGGTTCCACTTTAGTTTCAAAATATGCACACATACTGTGTTTCTTTGTTTCTTTGTCTGTTGAAGGCTTTACAAAAGAAGATAAAAGCTTACAGCACCTGGTATTCCCAGGCGGTCTCCCATCCAAGTACTAACCAGGCCCGACCCTGCTTAGCTTCCGAGATCAGACGAGATCGGGCGTGTTCAGGGTGGTATGGCCGTAAGCGAAGGGCTCTGGGGTGGAGACTGCTTTTATATCCATGTTTCACCAGCTCCAGATGGGGAATGGGACTCGTGCTTTTCCAGGAGGAACAGACAAGCTTTTCTTGTCAACTTGACTCTTTCAACCTAAAGAAAACCCTGCTCAAATGTAAGAGTCAATGTTTCAAGACACCTTTTGGGCTTTCTTTATCATTTGGCCATTTCCCTGCTTTTAGCCTGAATATTATTCTATTATTCCTATGTGTTTTGGCATAAAATACTCTGTTTCCATGAAATACATAGAAAATACCATATAGGCACCACCTGTTTAGTCAAAATAAGTTTTTAGTTTTGTAAATCATTTCAAAAAATGCTGATGGCGCCTGGTATTTTTGCATAAATTACTCTCAAAATGTACAAAAGTAGCAGGACAGCAATGTTTTGCTTAGTTTTTGCTTAAAATACTCTTTTTTATCTTTAATTTACACTCAATTGTTTCAAAAAATGCTTTCCGCACCTGATATTTTTTACATATTTTTTTACAAGCTTCAAAATATTTTTGGGGGCATAAAATATTCTCTCAAATGTACAAAAGTAGCAGGACAACAATTTTTTTTTTTTTTTTGCATTAATACTCTTTTTTTTTTTTTTTTATAAAACAGGTAAATTGTGCTGAACATTTTTACATACTTTTAACAGGCTTCAAAATATATATATATATTTTTTGGCCTAAAATACTCTCAAATGTACAAAAGTAGCAAGACAGTAAAGTTTTGTTTTGATTTTTTTGCTTAAAATACTCTATATTTTTATCTTTATTTTACACTCAATTGTTTAAAAAATGCTTTCAGCACCTGGTATTTTTTACATACTTTTTACAAGCTTCAAAATATTTTTGGGGCATAAAATACTCGCTCAAAATGTACAAAAGTAGCAGGACAACAATGTTTCTCAGGGGTTTCTTGGGGCATAAATACTCTTTTTTTATTTTTTATTAAACAGGTCAATTGCGTTGAAAATTGCTTTCAGCACCTGGTATTTTTACATCCTTTTTTACAAGTTTCAGAATATATTTTTTGGTCATAAAAGACTCTAAATGTACAAAAGTAGCAGGACAGCTCCCTCTGCTGTCCATATTCTAAATGGCAGTTTGTACAAAAATGTGTGATTTTAAAGTCAAATTGACTGTGTTTTTGGTTCCACTTTAGTTTCAAAATATGCACACATACTGTGTTTCTTTGTTTCTTTGTCTGTTGAAGGCTTTACAAAAGAAGATAAAAGCTTACAGCACCTGGTATTCCCAGGCGCTGTCTCCCATCCAAGTACTAACCAGGCCCGACCCTGCTTAGCTTCCGAGATCAGACGAGATCGGGCGTGTTCAGGGTGGTATGGCCGTAAGCGAAGGGCTCTGGGGTGGAGACTGCTTTTATATCCATGTTTCACCAGCTCCAGATGGGGAATGGGACTCGTGCTTTTCCAGGAGGAACAGACAAGCTTTTCTTGTCAACTTGACTCTTTCAACCTAAAGAAAACCCTGCTCAAATGTAAGAGTCAATGTTTCAAGACACCTTTTGGGCTTTCTTTATCATTTGGCCATTTCCCTGCTTTTAGCCTGAATATTATTCTATTATTCCTATGTGTTTTGGCATAAAATACTCTGTTTCCATGAAATACATAGAAAATACCATATAGGCACCACCTGTTTAGTCAAAATAAGTTTTTAGTTTTGTAAATCATTTCAAAAAATGCTGATGGCGCCTGGTATTTTTGCATAAATTACTCTCAAAATGTACAAAAGTAGCAGGACAGCAATGTTTTGCTTAGTTTTTGCTTAAAATACTCTTTTTATCTTTAATTTACACTCAATTGTTTCAAAAAATGCTTTCCGCACCTGATATTTTTACATATTTTTTTACAAGCTTCAAAATATTTTTGGGGGCATAAAATATTCTCTCAAATGTACAAAAGTAGCAGGACAACAATGTTTTTTTTTTTTTTGCATTAATACTCTTTTTTTTTTTTTTTTTATAAAACAGGTAAATTGTGCTGAACATTTTTACATACTTTTAACAGGCTTCAAAATATATATATATATTTTTTGGCCTAAAATACTCTCAAATGTACAAAAGTAGCAAGACAGTAAAGTTTTGTTTTGATTTTTTTGCTTAAAATACTCTATATTTTTTATCTTTATTTTACACTCAATTGTTTAAAAAATGCTTTCAGCACCTGGTATTTTTTACATACTTTTTACAAGCTTCAAAATATTTTTGGGGCATAAAATACTCGCTCAAAATGTACAAAAGTAGCAGGACAACAATGTTTCTCAGGGGTTTCTTGGGGCATAAACACTCTTTTTTTATTTTTTATTAAACAGGTAAATTGCGTTGAAAATTGCTTTCAGCACCTGGTATTTTTACATCCTTTTTTACAAGTTTCAGAATATATTTTTTGGTCATAAAAGACTCTAAATGTACAAAAGTAGCAGGACAGCTCCCTCTGCTGTCCATATTCTAAATGGCAGTTTGTACAAAAATGTGTGATTTTAAAGTCAAATTGACTGTGTTTTTGGTTCCACTTTAGTTTCAAAATATGCACACATACTGTGTTTCTTTGTTTCTTTGTCTGTTGAAGGCTTTACAAAAGAAGATAAAAGCTTACAGCACCTGGTATTCCCAGGCGCTGTCTCCCATCCAAGTACTAACCAGGCCCGACCCTGCTTAGCTTCCAAGATCAGACGAGATCGGGCGTGTTCAGGGTGGTATGGCCGTAAGCGAAGGGCTCTGGGGTGGAGACTGCTTTTATATCCATGTTTCACCAGCTCCAGATGGGGAATGGGACTCGTGCTTTTCCAGGAGGAACAGACAAGCTTTTCTTGTCAACTTGACTCTTTCAACCTAAAGAAAACCCTGCTCAAATGTAAGAGTCAATGTTTCAAGACACCTTTTGGGCTTTCTTTATCATTTGGCCATTTCCCTGCTTTTAGCCTGAATATTATTCTATTATTCCTATGTGTTTTGGCATAAAATACTCTGTTTCCATGAAATACATAGAAAATACCATATAGGCACCACCTGTTTAGTCAAAATAAGTTTTTAGTTTTGTAAATCATTTCAAAAAATGCTGATGGCGCCTGGTATTTTTGCATAAATTACTCTCAAAATGTACAAAAGTAGCAGGACAGCAATGTTTTGCTTAGTTTTTGCTTAAAATACTCTTTTTATCTTTAATTTACACTCAATTGTTTCAAAAAATGCTTTCCGCACCTGATATTTTTACATATTTTTTTACAAGCTTCAAAATATTTTTGGGGGCATAAAATATTCTCTCAAATGTACAAAAGTAGCAGGACAACAATGTTTTTTTTTTTTTTGCATTAATACTCTTTTTTTTTTTTTTTTTATAAAACAGGTAAATTGTGCTGAACATTTTTACATACTTTTAACAGGCTTCAAAATATATATATATATTTTTTGGCCTAAAATACTCTCAAATGTACAAAAGTAGCAAGACAGTAAAGTTTTGTTTTGATTTTTTTGCTTAAAATACTCTATATTTTTTATCTTTATTTTACACTCAATTGTTTAAAAAATGCTTTCAGCACCTGGTATTTTTTACATACTTTTTACAAGCTTCAAAATATTTTTGGGGCATAAAATACTCGCTCAAAATGTACAAAAGTAGCAGGACAACAATGTTTCTCAGGGGTTTCTTGGGGCATAAACACTCTTTTTTTATTTTTTATTAAACAGGTAAATTGCGTTGAAAATTGCTTTCAGCACCTGGTATTTTTACATCCTTTTTTACAAGTTTCAGAATATATTTTTTGGTCATAAAAGACTCTAAATGTACAAAAGTAGCAGGACAGCTCCCTCTGCTGTCCATATTCTAAATGGCAGTTTGTACAAAAATGTGTGATTTTAAAGTCAAATTGACTGTGTTTTTGGTTCCACTTTAGTTTCAAAATATGCACACATACTGTGTTTCTTTGTTTCTTTGTCTGTTGAAGGCTTTACAAAAGAAGATAAAAGCTTACAGCACCTGGTATTCCCAGGCGGTCTCCCATCCAAGTATTAACCAGGCCCTACCCTGCTTAGCTTCCGAGATCAGACGAGATCGGGCGTGTTCAGGGTGGTATGGCCGTAAGCGAAGGGCTCTGGGGTGGAGACTGCTTTTATATCCATGTTTCACCAGCTCCAGATGGGGAATGGGACTCGTGCTTTTCCAGGAGGAACAGACAAGCTTTTCTTGTCAACTTGACTCTTTCAACCTAAAGAAAACCCTGCTCAAATGTAAGAGTCAATGTTTCAAGACACCTTTTGGGCTTTCTTTATCATTTGGCCATTTCCCTGCTTTTAGCCTGAATATTATTCTATTATTCCTATGTGTTTTGGCATAAAATACTCTGTTTCCATGAAATACATAGAAAATACCATATAGGCACCACCTGTTTAGTCAAAATAAGTTTTTAGTTTTGTAAATCATTTCAAAAAATGCTGATGGCGCCTGGTATTTTTGCATAAATTACTCTCAAAATGTACAAAAGTAGCAGGACAGCAATGTTTTGCTTAGTTTTTGCTTAAAATACTCTTTTTTATCTTTAATTTACACTCAATTGTTTCAAAAAATGCTTTCCGCACCTGATATTTTTTACATATTTTTTTACAAGCTTCAAAATATTTTTGGGGGCATAAAATATTCTCTCAAATGTACAAAAGTAGCAGGACAACAATTTTTTTTTTTTTTTTGCATTAATACTCTTTTTTTTTTTTTTTTATAAAACAGGTAAATTGTGCTGAACATTTTTACATACTTTTAACAGGCTTCAAAATATATATATATATTTTTTGGCCTAAAATACTCTCAAATGTACAAAAGTAGCAAGACAGTAAAGTTTTGTTTTGATTTTTTTGCTTAAAATACTCTATATTTTTATCTTTATTTTACACTCAATTGTTTAAAAAATGCTTTCAGCACCTGGTATTTTTTACATACTTTTTACAAGCTTCAAAATATTTTTGGGGCATAAAATACTCGCTCAAAATGTACAAAAGTAGCAGGACAACAATGTTTCTCAGGGGTTTCTTGGGGCATAAATACTCTTTTTTTATTTTTTATTAAACAGGTCAATTGCGTTGAAAATTGCTTTCAGCACCTGGTATTTTTACATCCTTTTTTACAAGTTTCAGAATATATTTTTTGGTCATAAAAGACTCTAAATGTACAAAAGTAGCAGGACAGCTCCCTCTGCTGTCCATATTCTAAATGGCAGTTTGTACAAAAATGTGTGATTTTAAAGTCAAATTGACTGTGTTTTTGGTTCCACTTTAGTTTCAAAATATGCACACATACTGTGTTTCTTTGTTTCTTTGTCTGTTGAAGGCTTTACAAAAGAAGATAAAAGCTTACAGCACCTGGTATTCCCAGGCGCTGTCTCCCATCCAAGTACTAACCAGGCCCGACCCTGCTTAGCTTCCGAGATCAGACGAGATCGGGCGTGTTCAGGGTGGTATGGCCGTAAGCGAAGGGCTCTGGGGTGGAGACTGCTTTTATATCCATGTTTCACCAGCTCCAGATGGGGAATGGGACTCGTGCTTTTCCAGGAGGAACAGACAAGCTTTTCTTGTCAACTTGACTCTTTCAACCTAAAGAAAACCCTGCTCAAATGTAAGAGTCAATGTTTCAAGACACCTTTTGGGCTTTCTTTATCATTTGGCCATTTCCCTGCTTTTAGCCTGAATATTATTCTATTATTCCTATGTGTTTTGGCATAAAATACTCTGTTTCCATGAAATACATAGAAAATACCATATAGGCACCACCTGTTTAGTCAAAATAAGTTTTTAGTTTTGTAAATCATTTCAAAAAATGCTGATGGCGCCTGGTATTTTTGCATAAATTACTCTCAAAATGTACAAAAGTAGCAGGACAGCAATGTTTTGCTTAGTTTTTGCTTAAAATACTCTTTTTATCTTTAATTTACACTCAATTGTTTCAAAAAATGCTTTCCGCACCTGATATTTTTACATATTTTTTTACAAGCTTCAAAATATTTTTGGGGGCATAAAATATTCTCTCAAATGTACAAAAGTAGCAGGACAACAATGTTTTTTTTTTTTTTGCATTAATACTCTTTTTTTTTTTTTTTTATAAAACAGGTAAATTGTGCTGAACATTTTTACATACTTTTAACAGGCTTCAAAATATATATATATATTTTTTGGCCTAAAATACTCTCAAATGTACAAAAGTAGCAAGACAGTAAAGTTTTGTTTTGATTTTTTTGCTTAAAATACTCTATATTTTTATCTTTATTTTACACTCAATTGTTTAAAAAATGCTTTCAGCACCTGGTATTTTTTACATACTTTTTACAAGCTTCAAAATATTTTTGGGGCATAAAATACTCGCTCAAAATGTACAAAAGTAGCAGGACAACAATGTTTCTCAGGGGTTTCTTGGGGCATAAATACTCTTTTTTTATTTTTTATTAAACAGGTCAATTGCGTTGAAAATTGCTTTCAGCACCTGGTATTTTTACATCCTTTTTTACAAGTTTCAGAATATATTTTTTGGTCATAAAAGACTCTAAATGTACAAAAGTAGCAGGACAGCTCCCTCTGCTGTCCATATTCTAAATGGCAGTTTGTACAAAAATGTGTGATTTTAAAGTCAAATTGACTGTGTTTTTGGTTCCACTTTAGTTTCAAAATATGCACACATACTGTGTTTCTTTGTTTCTTTGTCTGTTGAAGGCTTTACAAAAGAAGATAAAAGCTTACAGCACCTGGTATTCCCAGGCGCTGTCTCCCATCCAAGTACTAACCAGGCCCGACCCTGCTTAGCTTCCGAGATCAGACGAGATCGGGCGTGTTCAGGGTGGTATGGCCGTAAGCAAAGGGCTCTGGGGTGGAGACTGCTTTTATATCCATGTTTCACCAGCTCCAGATGGGGAATGGGACTCGTGCTTTTCCAGGAGGAACAGACAAGCTTTTCTTGTCAACTTGACTCTTTCAACCTAAAGAAAACCCTGCTCAAATGTAAGAGTCAATGTTTCAAGACACCTTTTGGGCTTTCTTTATCATTTGGCCATTTCCCTGCTTTTAGCCTGAATATTATTCTATTATTCCTATGTGTTTTGGCATAAAATACTCTGTTTCCATGAAATACATAGAAAATACCATATAGGCACCACCTGTTTAGTCAAAATAAGTTTTTAGTTTTGTAAATCATTTCAAAAAATGCTGATGGCGCCTGGTATTTTTGCATAAATTACTCTCAAAATGTACAAAAGTAGCAGGACAGCAATGTTTTGCTTAGTTTTTGCTTAAAATACTCTTTTTATCTTTAATTTACACTCAATTGTTTCAAAAAATGCTTTCCGCACCTGATATTTTTACATATTTTTTTACAAGCTTCAAAATATTTTTGGGGGCATAAAATATTCTCTCAAATGTACAAAAGTAGCAGGACAACAATGTTTTTTTTTTTTTTGCATTAATACTCTTTTTTTTTTTTTTTTATAAAACAGGTAAATTGTGCTGAACATTTTTACATACTTTTAACAGGCTTCAAAATATATATATATATTTTTTTGGCCTAAAATACTCTCAAATGTACAAAAGTAGCAAGACAGTAAAGTTTTGTTTTGATTTTTTTGCTTAAAATACTCTATATTTTTATCTTTATTTTACACTCAATTGTTTAAAAAATGCTTTCAGCACCTGGTATTTTTTACATACTTTTTACAAGCTTCAAAATATTTTTGGGGCATAAAATACTCGCTCAAAATGTACAAAAGTAGCAGGACAACAATGTTTCTCAGGGGTTTCTTGGGGCATAAATACTCTTTTTTTATTTTTTATTAAACAGGTCAATTGCGTTGAAAATTGCTTTCAGCACCTGGTATTTTTACATCCTTTTTTACAAGTTTCAGAATATATTTTTTGGTCATAAAAGACTCTAAATGTACAAAAGTAGCAGGACAGCTCCCTCTGCTGTCCATATTCTAAATGGCAGTTTGTACAAAAATGTGTGATTTTAAAGTCAAATTGACTGTGTTTTTGGTTCCACTTTAGTTTCAAAATATGCACACATACTGTGTTTCTTTGTTTCTTTGTCTGTTGAAGGCTTTACAAAAGAAGATAAAAGCTTACAGCACCTGGTATTCCCAGGCGCTGTCTCCCATCCAAGTACTAACCAGGCCCGACCCTGCTTAGCTTCCGAGATCAGACGAGATCGGGCGTGTTCAGGGTGGTATGGCCGTAAGCGAAGGGCTCTGGGGTGGAGACTGCTTTTATATCCATGTTTCACCAGCTCCAGATGGGGAATGGGACTCGTGCTTTTCCAGGAGGAACAGACAAGCTTTTCTTGTCAACTTGACTCTTTCAACCTAAAGAAAACCCTGCTCAAATGTAAGAGTCAATGTTTCAAGACACCTTTTGGGCTTTCTTTATCATTTGGCCATTTCCCTGCTTTTAGCCTGAATATTATTCTATTATTCCTATGTGTTTTGGCATAAAATACTCTGTTTCCATGAAATACATAGAAAATACCATATAGGCACCACCTGTTTAGTCAAAATAAGTTTTTAGTTTTGTAAATCATTTCAAAAAATGCTGATGGCGCCTGGTATTTTTGCATAAATTACTCTCAAAATGTACAAAAGTAGCAGGACAGCAATGTTTTGCTTAGTTTTTGCTTAAAATACTCTTTTTTATCTTTAATTTACACTCAATTGTTTCAAAAAATGCTTTCCGCACCTGATATTTTTTACATATTTTTTTACAAGCTTCAAAATATTTTTGGGGGCATAAAATATTCTCTCAAATGTACAAAAGTAGCAGGACAACAATTTTTTTTTTTTTTTTGCATTAATACTCTTTTTTTTTTTTTTTATAAAACAGGTAAATTGTGCTGAACATTTTTACATACTTTTAACAGGCTTCAAAATATATATATATATATTTTGGCCTAAAATACTCTCAAATGTACAAAAGTAGCAAGACAGTAAAGTTTTGTTTTGATTTTTTTGCTTAAAATACTCTATATTTTTATCTTTATTTTACACTCAATTGTTTAAAAAATGCTTTCAGCACCTGGTATTTTTTACATACTTTTTACAAGCTTCAAAATATTTTTGGGGCATAAAATACTCGCTCAAAATGTACAAAAGTAGCAGGACAACAATGTTTCTCAGGGGTTTCTTGGGGCATAAATACTCTTTTTTTATTTTTTATTAAACAGGTCAATTGCGTTGAAAATTGCTTTCAGCACCTGGTATTTTTACATCCTTTTTTACAAGTTTCAGAATATATTTTTTGGTCATAAAAGACTCTAAATGTACAAAAGTAGCAGGACAGCTCCCTCTGCTGTCCATATTCTAAATGGCAGTTTGTACAAAAATGTGTGATTTTAAAGTCAAATTGACTGTGTTTTTGGTTCCACTTTAGTTTCAAAATATGCACACATACTGTGTTTCTTTGTTTCTTTGTCTGTTGAAGGCTTTACAAAAGAAGATAAAAGCTTACAGCACCTGGTATTCCCAGGCGCTGTCTCCCATCCAAGTACTAACCAGGCCCGACCCTGCTTAGCTTCCGAGATCAGACGAGATCGGGCGTGTTCAGGGTGGTATGGCCGTAAGCGAAGGGCTCTGGGGTGGAGACTGCTTTTATATCCATGTTTCACCAGCTCCAGATGGGGAATGGGACTCGTGCTTTTCCAGGAGGAACAGACAAGCTTTTCTTGTCAACTTGACTCTTTCAACCTAAAGAAAACCCTGCTCAAATGTAAGAGTCAATGTTTCAAGACACCTTTTGGGCTTTCTTTATCATTTGGCCATTTCCCTGCTTTTAGCCTGAATATTATTCTATTATTCCTATGTGTTTTGGCATAAAATACTCTGTTTCCATGAAATACATAGAAAATACCATATAGGCACCACCTGTTTAGTCAAAATAAGTTTTTAGTTTTGTAAATCATTTCAAAAAATGCTGATGGCGCCTGGTATTTTTGCATAAATTACTCTCAAAATGTACAAAAGTAGCAGGACAGCAATGTTTTGCTTAGTTTTTGCTTAAAATACTCTTTTTTATCTTTAATTTACACTCAATTGTTTCAAAAAATGCTTTCCGCACCTGATATTTTTTACATATTTTTTTACAAGCTTCAAAATATTTTTGGGGGCATAAAATATTCTCTCAAATGTACAAAAGTAGCAGGACAACAATTTTTTTTTTTTTTTTGCATTAATACTCTTTTTTTTTTTTTTTTTATAAAACAGGTAAATTGTGCTGAACATTTTTACATACTTTTAACAGGCTTCAAAATATATATATATATTTTTTGGCCTAAAATACTCTCAAATGTACAAAAGTAGCAAGACAGTAAAGTTTTGTTTTGATTTTTTTGCTTAAAATACTCTATATTTTTATCTTTATTTTACACTCAATTGTTTAAAAAATGCTTTCAGCACCTGGTATTTTTTACATACTTTTTACAAGCTTCAAAATATTTTTGGGGCATAAAATACTCGCTCAAAATGTACAAAAGTAGCAGGACAACAATGTTTCTCAGGGGTTTCTTGGGGCATAAATACTCTTTTTTTATTTTTTATTAAACAGGTCAATTGCGTTGAAAATTGCTTTCAGCACCTGGTATTTTTACATCCTTTTTTACAAGTTTCAGAATATATTTTTTGGTCATAAAAGACTCTAAATGTACAAAAGTAGCAGGACAGCTCCCTCTGCTGTCCATATTCTAAATGGCAGTTTGTACAAAAATGTGTGATTTTAAAGTCAAATTGACTGTGTTTTTGGTTCCACTTTAGTTTCAAAATATGCACACATACTGTGTTTCTTTGTTTCTTTGTCTGTTGAAGGCTTTACAAAAGAAGATAAAAGCTTATAGCACCTGGTATTCCCAGGCGCTGTCTCCCATCCAAGTACTAACCAGGCCCGACCCTGCTTAGCTTCCGAGATCAGACGAGATCGGGCGTGTTCAGGGTGGTATGGCCGTAAGCGAAGGGCTCTGGGGTGGAGACTGCTTTTATATCCATGTTTCACCAGCTCCAGATGGGGAATGGGACTCGTGCTTTTCCAGGAGGAACAGACAAGCTTTTCTTGTCAACTTGACTCTTTCAACCTAAAGAAAACCCTGCTCAAATGTAAGAGTCAATGTTTCAAGACACCTTTTGGGCTTTCTTTATCATTTGGCCATTTCCCTGCTTTTAGCCTGAATATTATTCTATTATTCCTATGTGTTTTGGCATAAAATACTCTGTTTCCATGAAATACATAGAAAATACCATATAGGCACCACCTGTTTAGTCAAAATAAGTTTTTAGTTTTGTAAATCATTTCAAAAAATGCTGATGGCGCCTGGTATTTTTGCATAAATTACTCTCAAAATGTACAAAAGTAGCAGGACAGCAATGTTTTGCTTAGTTTTTGCTTAAAATACTCTTTTTTATCTTTAATTTACACTCAATTGTTTCAAAAAATGCTTTCCGCACCTGATATTTTTTACATATTTTTTTACAAGCTTCAAAATATTTTTGGGGGCATAAAATATTCTCTCAAATGTACAAAAGTAGCAGGACAACAATTTTTTTTTTTTTTTTGCATTAATACTCTTTTTTTTTTTTTTTTATAAAACAGGTAAATTGTGCTGAACATTTTTACATACTTTTAACAGGCTTCAAAATATATATATATATATTTTTTGGCCTAAAATACTCTCAAATGTACAAAAGTAGCAAGACAGTAAAGTTTTGTTTTGATTTTTTTGCTTAAAATACTCTATATTTTTATCTTTATTTTACACTCAATTGTTTAAAAAATGCTTTCAGCACCTGGTATTTTTTACATACTTTTTACAAGCTTCAAAATATTTTTGGGGCATAAAATACTCGCTCAAAATGTACAAAAGTAGCAGGACAACAATGTTTCTCAGGGGTTTCTTGGGGCATAAATACTCTTTTTTTATTTTTTATTAAACAGGTCAATTGCGTTGAAAATTGCTTTCAGCACCTGGTATTTTTACATCCTTTTTTACAAGTTTCAGAATATATTTTTTGGTCATAAAAGACTCTAAATGTACAAAAGTAGCAGGACAGCTCCCTCTGCTGTCCATATTCTAAATGGCAGTTTGTACAAAAATGTGTGATTTTAAAGTCAAATTGACTGTGTTTTTGGTTCCACTTTAGTTTCAAAATATGCACACATACTGTGTTTCTTTGTTTCTTTGTCTGTTGAAGGCTTTACAAAAGAAGATAAAAGCTTACAGCACCTGGTATTCCCAGGCGCTGTCTCCCATCCAAGTACTAACCAGGCCCGACCCTGCTTAGCTTCCGAGATCAGACGAGATCGGGCGTGTTCAGGGTGGTATGGCCGTAAGCGAAGGGCTCTGGGGTGGAGACTGCTTTTATATCCATGTTTCACCAGCTCCAGATGGGGAATGGGACTCGTGCTTTTCCAGGAGGAACAGACAAGCTTTTCTTGTCAACTTGACTCTTTCAACCTAAAGAAAACCCTGCTCAAATGTAAGAGTCAATGTTTCAAGACACCTTTTGGGCTTTCTTTATCATTTGGCCATTTCCCTGCTTTTAGCCTGAATATTATTCTATTATTCCTATGTGTTTTGGCATAAAATACTCTGTTTCCATGAAATACATAGAAAATACCATATAGGCACCACCTGTTTAGTCAAAATAAGTTTTTAGTTTTGTAAATCATTTCAAAAAATGCTGATGGCGCCTGGTATTTTTGCATAAATTACTCTCAAAATGTACAAAAGTAGCAGGACAGCAATGTTTTGCTTAGTTTTTGCTTAAAATACTCTTTTTATCTTTAATTTACACTCAATTGTTTCAAAAAATGCTTTCCGCACCTGATATTTTTACATATTTTTTTACAAGCTTCAAAATATTTTTGGGGGCATAAAATATTCTCTCAAATGTACAAAAGTAGCAGGACAACAATGTTTTTTTTTTTTTTGCATTAATACTCTTTTTTTTTTTTTTTTATAAAACAGGTAAATTGTGCTGAACATTTTTACATACTTTTAACAGGCTTCAAAATATATATATATATTTTTTGGCCTAAAATACTCTCAAATGTACAAAAGTAGCAAGACAGTAAAGTTTTGTTTTGATTTTTTTGCTTAAAATACTCTATATTTTTATCTTTATTTTACACTCAATTGTTTAAAAAATGCTTTCAGCACCTGGTATTTTTTACATACTTTTTACAAGCTTCAAAATATTTTTGGGGCATAAAATACTCGCTCAAAATGTACAAAAGTAGCAGGACAACAATGTTTCTCAGGGGTTTCTTGGGGCATAAATACTCTTTTTTTATTTTTTATTAAACAGGTCAATTGCGTTGAAAATTGCTTTCAGCACCTGGTATTTTTACATCCTTTTTTACAAGTTTCAGAATATATTTTTTGGTCATAAAAGACTCTAAATGTACAAAAGTAGCAGGACAGCTCCCTCTGCTGTCCATATTCTAAATGGCAGTTTGTACAAAAATGTGTGATTTTAAAGTCAAATTGACTGTGTTTTTGGTTCCACTTTAGTTTCAAAATATGCACACATACTGTGTTTCTTTGTTTCTTTGTCTGTTGAAGGCTTTACAAAAGAAGATAAAAGCTTACAGCACCTGGTATTCCCAGGCGCTGTCTCCCATCCAAGTACTAACCAGGCCCGACCCTGCTTAGCTTCCGAGATCAGACGAGATCGGGCGTGTTCAGGGTGGTATGGCCGTAAGCGAAGGGCTCTGGGGTGGAGACTGCTTTTATATCCATGTTTCACCAGCTCCAGATGGGGAATGGGACTCGTGCTTTTCCAGGAGGAACAGACAAGCTTTTCTTGTCAACTTGACTCTTTCAACCTAAAGAAAACCCTGCTCAAATGTAAGAGTCAATGTTTCAAGACACCTTTTGGGCTTTCTTTATCATTTGGCCATTTCCCTGCTTTTAGCCTGAATATTATTCTATTATTCCTATGTGTTTTGGCATAAAATACTCTGTTTCCATGAAATACATAGAAAATACCATATAGGCACCACCTGTTTAGTCAAAATAAGTTTTTAGTTTTGTAAATCATTTCAAAAAATGCTGATGGCGCCTGGTATTTTTGCATAAATTACTCTCAAAATGTACAAAAGTAGCAGGACAGCAATGTTTTGCTTAGTTTTTGCTTAAAATACTCTTTTTATCTTTAATTTACACTCAATTGTTTCAAAAAATGCTTTCCGCACCTGATATTTTTACATATTTTTTTACAAGCTTCAAAATATTTTTGGGGGCATAAAATATTCTCTCAAATGTACAAAAGTAGCAGGACAACAATGTTTTTTTTTTTTTTGCATTAATACTCTTTTTTTTTTTTTTTTATAAAACAGGTAAATTGTGCTGAACATTTTTACATACTTTTAACAGGCTTCAAAATATATATATATATTTTTTTGGCCTAAAATACTCTCAAATGTACAAAAGTAGCAAGACAGTAAAGTTTTGTTTTGATTTTTTTGCTTAAAATACTCTATATTTTTATCTTTATTTTACACTCAATTGTTTAAAAAATGCTTTCAGCACCTGGTATTTTTTACATACTTTTTACAAGCTTCAAAATATTTTTGGGGCATAAAATACTCGCTCAAAATGTACAAAAGTAGCAGGACAACAATGTTTCTCAGGGGTTTCTTGGGGCATAAATACTCTTTTTTTATTTTTTATTAAACAGGTCAATTGCGTTGAAAATTGCTTTCAGCACCTGGTATTTTTACATCCTTTTTTACAAGTTTCAGAATATATTTTTTGGTCATAAAAGACTCTAAATGTACAAAAGTAGCAGGACAGCTCCCTCTGCTGTCCATATTCTAAATGGCAGTTTGTACAAAAATGTGTGATTTTAAAGTCAAATTGACTGTGTTTTTGGTTCCACTTTAGTTTCAAAATATGCACACATACTGTGTTTCTTTGTTTCTTTGTCTGTTGAAGGCTTTACAAAAGAAGATAAAAGCTTACAGCACCTGGTATTCCCAGGCGCTGTCTCCCATCCAAGTACTAACCAGGCCCGACCCTGCTTAGCTTCCGAGATCAGACGAGATCGGGCGTGTTCAGGGTGGTATGGCCGTAAGCGAAGGGCTCTGGGGTGGAGACTGCTTTTATATCCATGTTTCACCAGCTCCAGATGGGGAATGGGACTCGTGCTTTTCCAGGAGGAACAGACAAGCTTTTCTTGTCAACTTGACTCTTTCAACCTAAAGAAAACCCTGCTCAAATGTAAGAGTCAATGTTTCAAGACACCTTTTGGGCTTTCTTTATCATTTGGCCATTTCCCTGCTTTTAGCCTGAATATTATTCTATTATTCCTATGTGTTTTGGCATAAAATACTCTGTTTCCATGAAATACATAGAAAATACCATATAGGCACCACCTGTTTAGTCAAAATAAGTTTTTAGTTTTGTAAATCATTTCAAAAAATGCTGATGGCGCCTGGTATTTTTGCATAAATTACTCTCAAAATGTACAAAAGTAGCAGGACAGCAATGTTTTGCTTAGTTTTTGCTTAAAATACTCTTTTTTATCTTTAATTTACACTCAATTGTTTCAAAAAATGCTTTCCGCACCTGATATTTTTTACATATTTTTTTACAAGCTTCAAAATATTTTTGGGGGCATAAAATATTCTCTCAAATGTACAAAAGTAGCAGGACAACAATTTTTTTTTTTTTTTTGCATTAATACTCTTTTTTTTTTTTTTTATAAAACAGGTAAATTGTGCTGAACATTTTTACATACTTTTAACAGGCTTCAAAATATATATATATATATTTTGGCCTAAAATACTCTCAAATGTACAAAAGTAGCAAGACAGTAAAGTTTTGTTTTGATTTTTTTGCTTAAAATACTCTATATTTTTATCTTTATTTTACACTCAATTGTTTAAAAAATGCTTTCAGCACCTGGTATTTTTTACATACTTTTTACAAGCTTCAAAATATTTTTGGGGCATAAAATACTCGCTCAAAATGTACAAAAGTAGCAGGACAACAATGTTTCTCAGGGGTTTCTTGGGGCATAAATACTCTTTTTTTATTTTTTATTAAACAGGTCAATTGCGTTGAAAATTGCTTTCAGCACCTGGTATTTTTACATCCTTTTTTACAAGTTTCAGAATATATTTTTTGGTCATAAAAGACTCTAAATGTACAAAAGTAGCAGGACAGCTCCCTCTGCTGTCCATATTCTAAATGGCAGTTTGTACAAAAATGTGTGATTTTAAAGTCAAATTGACTGTGTTTTTGGTTCCACTTTAGTTTCAAAATATGCACACATACTGTGTTTCTTTGTTTCTTTGTCTGTTGAAGGCTTTACAAAAGAAGATAAAAGCTTACAGCACCTGGTATTCCCAGGCGCTGTCTCCCATCCAAGTACTAACCAGGCCCAACCCTGCTTAGCTTCCGAGATCAGACGAGATCGGGCGTGTTCAGGGTGGTATGGCCGTAAGCGAAGGGCTCTGGGGTGGAGACTGCTTTTATATCCATGTTTCACCAGCTCCAGATGGGGAATGGGACTCGTGCTTTTCCAGGAGGAACAGACAAGCTTTTCTTGTCAACTTGACTCTTTCAACCTAAAGAAAACCCTGCTCAAATGTAAGAGTCAATGTTTCAAGACACCTTTTGGGCTTTCTTTATCATTTGGCCATTTCCCTGCTTTTAGCCTGAATATTATTCTATTATTCCTATGTGTTTTGGCATAAAATACTCTGTTTCCATGAAATACATAGAAAATACCATATAGGCACCACCTGTTTAGTCAAAATAAGTTTTTAGTTTTGTAAATCATTTCAAAAAATGCTGATGGCGCCTGGTATTTTTGCATAAATTACTCTCAAAATGTACAAAAGTAGCAGGACAGCAATGTTTTGCTTAGTTTTTGCTTAAAATACTCTTTTTTATCTTTAATTTACACTCAATTGTTTCAAAAAATGCTTTCCGCACCTGATATTTTTTACATATTTTTTTACAAGCTTCAAAATATTTTTGGGGGCATAAAATATTCTCTCAAATGTACAAAAGTAGCAGGACAACAATTTTTTTTTTTTTTTTGCATTAATACTCTTTTTTTTTTTTTTTTATAAAACAGGTAAATTGTGCTGAACATTTTTACATACTTTTAACAGGCTTCAAAATATATATATATATTTTTTGGCCTAAAATACTCTCAAATGTACAAAAGTAGCAAGACAGTAAAGTTTTGTTTTGATTTTTTTGCTTAAAATACTCTATATTTTTATCTTTATTTTACACTCAATTGTTTAAAAAATGCTTTCAGCACCTGGTATTTTTTACATACTTTTTACAAGCTTCAAAATATTTTTGGGGCATAAAATACTCGCTCAAAATGTACAAAAGTAGCAGGACAACAATGTTTCTCAGGGGTTTCTTGGGGCATAAATACTCTTTTTTTATTTTTTATTAAACAGGTCAATTGCGTTGAAAATTGCTTTCAGCACCTGGTATTTTTACATCCTTTTTTACAAGTTTCAGAATATATTTTTTGGTCATAAAAGACTCTAAATGTACAAAAGTAGCAGGACAGCTCCCTCTGCTGTCCATATTCTAAATGGCAGTTTGTACAAAAATGTGTGATTTTAAAGTCAAATTGACTGTGTTTTTGGTTCCACTTTAGTTTCAAAATATGCACACATACTGTGTTTCTTTGTTTCTTTGTCTGTTGAAGGCTTTACAAAAGAAGATAAAAGCTTATAGCACCTGGTATTCCCAGGCGCTGTCTCCCATCCAAGTACTAACCAGGCCCGACCCTGCTTAGCTTCCGAGATCAGACGAGATCGGGCGTGTTCAGGGTGGTATGGCCGTAAGCGAAGGGCTCTGGGGTGGAGACTGCTTTTATATCCATGTTTCACCAGCTCCAGATGGGGAATGGGACTCGTGCTTTTCCAGGAGGAACAGACAAGCTTTTCTTGTCAACTTGACTCTTTCAACCTAAAGAAAACCCTGCTCAAATGTAAGAGTCAATGTTTCAAGACACCTTTTGGGCTTTCTTTATCATTTGGCCATTTCCCTGCTTTTAGCCTGAATATTATTCTATTATTCCTATGTGTTTTGGCATAAAATACTCTGTTTCCATGAAATACATAGAAAATACCATATAGGCACCACCTGTTTAGTCAAAATAAGTTTTTAGTTTTGTAAATCATTTCAAAAAATGCTGATGGCGCCTGGTATTTTTGCATAAATTACTCTCAAAATGTACAAAAGTAGCAGGACAGCAATGTTTTGCTTAGTTTTTGCTTAAAATACTCTTTTTTATCTTTAATTTACACTCAATTGTTTCAAAAAATGCTTTCCGCACCTGATATTTTTTACATATTTTTTTACAAGCTTCAAAATATTTTTGGGGGCATAAAATATTCTCTCAAATGTACAAAAGTAGCAGGACAACAATTTTTTTTTTTTTTTTGCATTAATACTCTTTTTTTTTTTTTTTTATAAAACAGGTAAATTGTGCTGAACATTTTTACATACTTTTAACAGGCTTCAAAATATATATATATATATTTTTTGGCCTAAAATACTCTCAAATGTACAAAAGTAGCAAGACAGTAAAGTTTTGTTTTGATTTTTTTGCTTAAAATACTCTATATTTTTATCTTTATTTTACACTCAATTGTTTAAAAAATGCTTTCAGCACCTGGTATTTTTTACATACTTTTTACAAGCTTCAAAATATTTTTGGGGCATAAAATACTCGCTCAAAATGTACAAAAGTAGCAGGACAACAATGTTTCTCAGGGGTTTCTTGGGGCATAAATACTCTTTTTTTATTTTTTATTAAACAGGTCAATTGCGTTGAAAATTGCTTTCAGCACCTGGTATTTTTACATCCTTTTTTACAAGTTTCAGAATATATTTTTTGGTCATAAAAGACTCTAAATGTACAAAAGTAGCAGGACAGCTCCCTCTGCTGTCCATATTCTAAATGGCAGTTTGTACAAAAATGTGTGATTTTAAAGTCAAATTGACTGTGTTTTTGGTTCCACTTTAGTTTCAAAATATGCACACATACTGTGTTTCTTTGTTTCTTTGTCTGTTGAAGGCTTTACAAAAGAAGATAAAAGCTTACAGCACCTGGTATTCCCAGGCGCTGTCTCCCATCCAAGTACTAACCAGGCCCGACCCTGCTTAGCTTCCGAGATCAGACGAGATCGGGCGTGTTCAGGGTGGTATGGCCGTAAGCGAAGGGCTCTGGGGTGGAGACTGCTTTTATATCCATGTTTCACCAGCTCCAGATGGGGAATGGGACTCGTGCTTTTCCAGGAGGAACAGACAAGCTTTTCTTGTCAACTTGACTCTTTCAACCTAAAGAAAACCCTGCTCAAATGTAAGAGTCAATGTTTCAAGACACCTTTTGGGCTTTCTTTATCATTTGGCCATTTCCCTGCTTTTAGCCTGAATATTATTCTATTATTCCTATGTGTTTTGGCATAAAATACTCTGTTTCCATGAAATACATAGAAAATACCATATAGGCACCACCTGTTTAGTCAAAATAAGTTTTTAGTTTTGTAAATCATTTCAAAAAATGCTGATGGCGCCTGGTATTTTTGCATAAATTACTCTCAAAATGTACAAAAGTAGCAGGACAGCAATGTTTTGCTTAGTTTTTGCTTAAAATACTCTTTTTTATCTTTAATTTACACTCAATTGTTTCAAAAAATGCTTTCCGCACCTGATATTTTTTACATATTTTTTTACAAGCTTCAAAATATTTTTGGGGGCATAAAATATTCTCTCAAATGTACAAAAGTAGCAGGACAACAATTTTTTTTTTTTTTTTGCATTAATACTCTTTTTTTTTTTTTTTTATAAAACAGGTAAATTGTGCTGAACATTTTTACATACTTTTAACAGGCTTCAAAATATATATATATATATTTTTTGGCCTAAAATACTCTCAAATGTACAAAAGTAGCAAGACAGTAAAGTTTTGTTTTGATTTTTTTGCTTAAAATACTCTATATTTTTATCTTTATTTTACACTCAATTGTTTAAAAAATGCTTTCAGCACCTGGTATTTTTTACATACTTTTTACAAGCTTCAAAATATTTTTGGGGCATAAAATACTCGCTCAAAATGTACAAAAGTAGCAGGACAACAATGTTTCTCAGGGGTTTCTTGGGGCATAAATACTCTTTTTTTATTTTTTATTAAACAGGTCAATTGCGTTGAAAATTGCTTTCAGCACCTGGTATTTTTACATCCTTTTTTACAAGTTTCAGAATATATTTTTTGGTCATAAAAGACTCTAAATGTACAAAAGTAGCAGGACAGCTCCCTCTGCTGTCCATATTCTAAATGGCAGTTTGTACAAAAATGTGTGATTTTAAAGTCAAATTGACTGTGTTTTTGGTTCCACTTTAGTTTCAAAATATGCACACATACTGTGTTTCTTTGTTTCTTTGTCTGTTGAAGGCTTTACAAAAGAAGATAAAAGCTTACAGCACCTGGTATTCCCAGGCGGTCTCCCATCCAAGTACTAACCAGGCCCGACCCTGCTTAGCTTCCGAGATCAGACGAGATCGGGCGTGTTCAGGGTGGTATGGCCGTAAGCGAAGGGCTCTGGGGTGGAGACTGCTTTTATATCCATGTTTCACCAGCTCCAGATGGGGAATGGGACTCGTGCTTTTCCAGGAGGAACAGACAAGCTTTTCTTGTCAACTTGACTCTTTCAACCTAAAGAAAACCCTGCTCAAATGTAAGAGTCAATGTTTCAAGACACCTTTTGGGCTTTCTTTATCATTTGGCCATTTCCCTGCTTTTAGCCTGAATATTATTCTATTATTCCTATGTGTTTTGGCATAAAATACTCTGTTTCCATGAAATACATAGAAAATACCATATAGGCACCACCTGTTTAGTCAAAATAAGTTTTTAGTTTTGTAAATCATTTCAAAAAATGCTGATGGCGCCTGGTATTTTTGCATAAATTACTCTCAAAATGTACAAAAGTAGCAGGACAGCAATGTTTTGCTTAGTTTTTGCTTAAAATACTCTTTTTATCTTTAATTTACACTCAATTGTTTCAAAAAATGCTTTCCGCACCTGATATTTTTTACATATTTTTTTACAAGCTTCAAAATATTTTTGGGGGCATAAAATATTCTCTCAAATGTACAAAAGTAGCAGGACAACAATTTTTTTTTTTTTTTTGCATTAATACTTTTTTTTTTTTTTTTATAAAACAGGTAAATTGTGCTGAACATTTTTTACTTTTAACAGGCTTCAAAATATATATATATATTTTTTGGCCTAAAATACTCTCAAATGTACAAAAGTAGCAAGACAGTAAAGTTTTGTTTTGATTTTTTTGCTTAAAATACTCTATATTTTTATCTTTATTTTACACTCAATTGTTTAAAAAATGCTTTCAGCACCTGGTATTTTTTACATACTTTTTACAAGCTTCAAAATATTTTTGGGGCATAAAATACTCGCTCAAAATGTACAAAAGTAGCAGGACAACAATGTTTCTCAGGGGTTTCTTGGGGCATAAATACTCTTTTTTTTATTTTTTATTAAACAGGTCAATTGCGTTGAAAATTGCTTTCAGCACCTGGTATTTTTACATCCTTTTTTACAAGTTTCAGAATATATTTTTTGGTCATAAAAGACTCTAAATGTACAAAAGTAGCAGGACAGCTCCCTCTGCTGTCCATATTCTAAATGGCAGTTTGTACAAAAATGTGTGATTTTAAAGTCAAATTGACTGTGTTTTTGGTTCCACTTTAGTTTCAAAATATGCACACATACTGTGTTTCTTTGTTTCTTTGTCTGTTGAAGGCTTTACAAAAGAAGATAAAAGCTTACAGCACCTGGTATTCCCAGGCGGTCTCCCATCCAAGTACTAACCAGGCCCGACCCTGCTTAGCTTCTGAGATCAGACGAGATCGGGCGTGTTCAGGGTGGTATGGCCGTAAGCGAAGGGCTCTGGGGTGGAGACTGCTTTTATATCCATGTTTCACCAGCTCCAGATGGGGAATGGGACTCGTGCTTTTCCAGGAGGAACAGACAAGCTTTTCTTGTCAACTTGACTCTTTCAACCTAAAGAAAACCCTGCTCAAATGTAAGAGTCAATGTTTCAAGACACCTTTTGGGCTTTCTTTATCATTTGGCCATTTCCCTGCTTTTAGCCTGAATATTATTCTATTATTCCTATGTGTTTTGGCATAAAATACTCTGTTTCCATGAAATACATAGAAAATACCATATAGGCACCACCTGTTTAGTCAAAATAAGTTTTTAGTTTTGTAAATCATTTCAAAAAATGCTGATGGCGCCTGGTATTTTTGCATAAATTACTCTCAAAATGTACAAAAGTAGCAGGACAGCAATGTTTTGCTTAGTTTTTGCTTAAAATACTCTTTTTATCTTTAATTTACACTCAATTGTTTCAAAAAATGCTTTCCGCACCTGATATTTTTACATATTTTTTTACAAGCTTCAAAATATTTTTGGGGGCATAAAATATTCTCTCAAATGTACAAAAGTAGCAGGACAACAATGTTTTTTTTTTTTTTTGCATTAATACTCTTTTTTTTTTTTTTATATATATAAAACAGGTAAATTGTGCTGAACATTTTTACATACTTTTAACAGGCTTCAAAATATATATATATATTTTTTGGCCTAAAATACTCTCAAATGTACAAAAGTAGCAAGACAGTAAAGTTTTGTTTTGATTTTTTTGCTTAAAATACTCTATATTTTTATCTTTATTTTACACTCAATTGTTTAAAAAATGCTTTCAGCACCTGGTATTTTTTACATACTTTTTACAAGCTTCAAAATATTTTTGGGGCATAAAATACTCGCTCAAAATGTACAAAAGTAGCAGGACAACAATGTTTCTCAGGGGTTTCTTGGGGCATAAATACTCTTTTTTTATTTTTTATTAAACAGGTCAATTGCGTTGAAAATTGCTTTCAGCACCTGGTATTTTTACATCCTTTTTTACAAGTTTCAGAATATATTTTTTGGTCATAAAAGACTCTAAATGTACAAAAGTAGCAGGACAGCTCCCTCTGCTGTCCATATTCTAAATGGCAGTTTGTACAAAAATGTGTGATTTTAAAGTCAAATTGACTGTGTTTTTGGTTCCACTTTAGTTTCAAAATATGCACACATACTGTGTTTCTTTGTTTCTTTGTCTGTTGAAGGCTTTACAAAAGAAGATAAAAGCTTACAGCACCTGGTATTCCCAGGCGCTGTCTCCCATCCAAGTACTAACCAGGCCCAACCCTGCTTAGCTTCCGAGATCAGACGAGATCGGGCGTGTTCAGGGTGGTATGGCCGTAAGCGAAGGGCTCTGGGGTGGAGACTGCTTTTATATCCATGTTTCACCAGCTCCAGATGGGGAATGGGACTCGTGCTTTTCCAGGAGGAACAGACAAGCTTTTCTTGTCAACTTGACTCTTTCAACCTAAAGAAAACCCTGCTCAAATGTAAGAGTCAATGTTTCAAGACACCTTTTGGGCTTTCTTTATCATTTGGCCATTTCCCTGCTTTTAGCCTGAATATTATTCTATTATTCCTATGTGTTTTGGCATAAAATACTCTGTTTCCATGAAATACATAGAAAATACCATATAGGCACCACCTGTTTAGTCAAAATAAGTTTTTAGTTTTGTAAATCATTTCAAAAAATGCTGATGGCGCCTGGTATTTTTGCATAAATTACTCTCAAAATGTACAAAAGTAGCAGGACAGCAATGTTTTGCTTAGTTTTTGCTTAAAATACTCTTTTTTATCTTTAATTTACACTCAATTGTTTCAAAAAATGCTTTCCGCACCTGATATTTTTTACATATTTTTTTACAAGCTTCAAAATATTTTTGGGGGCATAAAATATTCTCTCAAATGTACAAAAGTAGCAGGACAACAATTTTTTTTTTTTTTTGCATTAATACTCTTTTTTTTTTTTTTTTTATAAAACAGGTAAATTGTGCTGAACATTTTTACATACTTTTAACAGGCTTCAAAATATATATATATATATTTTTTGGCCTAAAATACTCTCAAATGTACAAAAGTAGCAAGACAGTAAAGTTTTGTTTTGATTTTTTTGCTTAAAATACTCTATATTTTTATCTTTATTTTACACTCAATTGTTTAAAAAATGCTTTCAGCACCTGGTATTTTTTACATACTTTTTACAAGCTTCAAAATATTTTTGGGGCATAAAATACTCGCTCAAAATGTACAAAAGTAGCAGGACAACAATGTTTCTCAGGGGTTTCTTGGGGCATAAATACTCTTTTTTTTATTTTTTATTAAACAGGTCAATTGCGTTGAAAATTGCTTTCAGCACCTGGTATTTTTACATCCTTTTTTACAAGTTTCAGAATATATTTTTTGGTCATAAAAGACTCTAAATGTACAAAAGTAGCAGGACAGCTCCCTCTGCTGTCCATATTCTAAATGGCAGTTTGTACAAAAATGTGTGATTTTAAAGTCAAATTGACTGTGTTTTTGGTTCCACTTTAGTTTCAAAATATGCACACATACTGTGTTTCTTTGTTTCTTTGTCTGTTGAAGGCTTTACAAAAGAAGATAAAAGCTTACAGCACCTGGTATTCCCAGGCGGTCTCCCATCCAAGTACTAACCAGGCCCGACCCTGCTTAGCTTCCGAGATCAGACGAGATCGGGCGTGTTCAGGGTGGTATGGCCGTAAGCGAAGGGCTCTGGGGTGGAGACTGCTTTTATATCCATGTTTCACCAGCTCCAGATGGGGAATGGGACTCGTGCTTTTCCAGGAGGAACAGACAAGCTTTTCTTGTCAACTTGACTCTTTCAACCTAAAGAAAACCCTGCTCAAATGTAAGAGTCAATGTTTCAAGACACCTTTTGGGCTTTCTTTATCATTTGGCCATTTCCCTGCTTTTAGCCTGAATATTATTCTATTATTCCTATGTGTTTTGGCATAAAATACTCTGTTTCCATGAAATACATAGAAAATACCATATAGGCACCACCTGTTTAGTCAAAATAAGTTTTTAGTTTTGTAAATCATTTCAAAAAATGCTGATGGCGCCTGGTATTTTTGCATAAATTACTCTCAAAATGTACAAAAGTAGCAGGACAGCAATGTTTTGCTTAGTTTTTGCTTAAAATACTCTTTTTATCTTTAATTTACACTCAATTGTTTCAAAAAATGCTTTCCGCACCTGATATTTTTACATATTTTTTTACAAGCTTCAAAATATTTTTGGGGGCATAAAATATTCTCTCAAATGTACAAAAGTAGCAGGACAACAATGTTTTTTTTTTTTTTTGCATTAATACTCTTTTTTTTTTTTTTTTATAAAACAGGTAAATTGTGCTGAACATTTTTACATACTTTTAACAGGCTTCAAAATATATATATATATTTTTTGGCCTAAAATACTCTCAAATGTACAAAAGTAGCAAGACAGTAAAGTTTTGTTTTGATTTTTTTGCTTAAAATACTCTATATTTTTATCTTTATTTTACACTCAATTGTTTAAAAAATGCTTTCAGCACCTGGTATTTTTTACATACTTTTTACAAGCTTCAAAATATTTTTGGGGCATAAAATACTCGCTCAAAATGTACAAAAGTAGCAGGACAACAATGTTTCTCAGGGGTTTCTTGGGGCATAAATACTCTTTTTTTATTTTTTATTAAACAGGTCAATTGCGTTGAAAATTGCTTTCAGCACCTGGTATTTTTACATCCTTTTTTACAAGTTTCAGAATATATTTTTTGGTCATAAAAGACTCTAAATGTACAAAAGTAGCAGGACAGCTCCCTCTGCTGTCCATATTCTAAATGGCAGTTTGTACAAAAATGTGTGATTTTAAAGTCAAATTGACTGTGTTTTTGGTTCCACTTTAGTTTCAAAATATGCACACATACTGTGTTTCTTTGTTTCTTTGTCTGTTGAAGGCTTTACAAAAGAAGATAAAAGCTTACAGCACCTGGTATTCCCAGGCGCTGTCTCCCATCCAAGTACTAACCAGGCCCAACCCTGCTTAGCTTCCGAGATCAGACGAGATCGGGCGTGTTCAGGGTGGTATGGCCGTAAGCGAAGGGCTCTGGGGTGGAGACTGCTTTTATATCCATGTTTCACCAGCTCCAGATGGGGAATGGGACTCGTGCTTTTCCAGGAGGAACAGACAAGCTTTTCTTGTCAACTTGACTCTTTCAACCTAAAGAAAACCCTGCTCAAATGTAAGAGTCAATGTTTCAAGACACCTTTTGGGCTTTCTTTATCATTTGGCCATTTCCCTGCTTTTAGCCTGAATATTATTCTATTATTCCTATGTGTTTTGGCATAAAATACTCTGTTTCCATGAAATACATAGAAAATACCATATAGGCACCACCTGTTTAGTCAAAATAAGTTTTTAGTTTTGTAAATCATTTCAAAAAATGCTGATGGCGCCTGGTATTTTTGCATAAATTACTCTCAAAATGTACAAAAGTAGCAGGACAGCAATGTTTTGCTTAGTTTTTGCTTAAAATACTCTTTTTTATCTTTAATTTACACTCAATTGTTTCAAAAAATGCTTTCCGCACCTGATATTTTTTACATATTTTTTTACAAGCTTCAAAATATTTTTGGGGGCATAAAATATTCTCTCAAATGTACAAAAGTAGCAGGACAACAATTTTTTTTTTTTTTTGCATTAATACTCTTTTTTTTTTTTTTTTTTATAAAACAGGTAAATTGTGCTGAACATTTTTACATACTTTTAACAGGCTTCAAAATATATATATATATATATTTTTTGGCCTAAAATACTCTCAAATGTACAAAAGTAGCAAGACAGTAAAGTTTTGTTTTGATTTTTTTGCTTAAAATACTCTATATTTTTATCTTTATTTTACACTCAATTGTTTAAAAAATGCTTTCAGCACCTGGTATTTTTTACATACTTTTTACAAGCTTCAAAATATTTTTGGGGCATAAAATACTCGCTCAAAATGTACAAAAGTAGCAGGACAACAATGTTTCTCAGGGGTTTCTTGGGGCATAAATACTCTTTTTTTTATTTTTTATTAAACAGGTCAATTGCGTTGAAAATTGCTTTCAGCACCTGGTATTTTTACATCCTTTTTTACAAGTTTCAGAATATATTTTTTGGTCATAAAAGACTCTAAATGTACAAAAGTAGCAGGACAGCTCCCTCTGCTGTCCATATTCTAAATGGCAGTTTGTACAAAAATGTGTGATTTTAAAGTCAAATTGACTGTGTTTTTGGTTCCACTTTAGTTTCAAAATATGCACACATACTGTGTTTCTTTGTTTCTTTGTCTGTTGAAGGCTTTACAAAAGAAGATAAAAGCTTACAGCACCTGGTATTCCCAGGCGGTCTCCCATCCAAGTACTAACCAGGCCCGACCCTGCTTAGCTTCCGAGATCAGACGAGATCGGGCGTGTTCAGGGTGGTATGGCCGTAAGCGAAGGGCTCTGGGGTGGAGACTGCTTTTATATCCATGTTTCACCAGCTCCAGATGGGGAATGGGACTCGTGCTTTTCCAGGAGGAACAGACAAGCTTTTCTTGTCAACTTGACTCTTTCAACCTAAAGAAAACCCTGCTCAAATGTAAGAGTCAATGTTTCAAGACACCTTTTGGGCTTTCTTTATCATTTGGCCATTTCCCTGCTTTTAGCCTGAATATTATTCTATTATTCCTATGTGTTTTGGCATAAAATACTCTGTTTCCATGAAATACATAGAAAATACCATATAGGCACCACCTGTTTAGTCAAAATAAGTTTTTAGTTTTGTAAATCATTTCAAAAAATGCTGATGGCGCCTGGTATTTTTGCATAAATTACTCTCAAAATGTACAAAAGTAGCAGGACAGCAATGTTTTGCTTAGTTTTTGCTTAAAATACTCTTTTTATCTTTAATTTACACTCAATTGTTTCAAAAAATGCTTTCCGCACCTGATATTTTTACATATTTTTTTACAAGCTTCAAAATATTTTTGGGGGCATAAAATATTCTCTCAAATGTACAAAAGTAGCAGGACAACAATGTTTTTTTTTTTTTTTGCATTAATACTCTTTTTTTTTTTTTTTTATAAAACAGGTAAATTGTGCTGAACATTTTTACATACTTTTAACAGGCTTCAAAATATATATATATATTTTTTGGCCTAAAATACTCTCAAATGTACAAAAGTAGCAAGACAGTAAAGTTTTGTTTTGATTTTTTTGCTTAAAATACTCTATATTTTTATCTTTATTTTACACTCAATTGTTTAAAAAATGCTTTCAGCACCTGGTATTTTTTACATACTTTTTACAAGCTTCAAAATATTTTTGGGGCATAAAATACTCGCTCAAAATGTACAAAAGTAGCAGGACAACAATGTTTCTCAGGGGTTTCTTGGGGCATAAATACTCTTTTTTTATTTTTTATTAAACAGGTCAATTGCGTTGAAAATTGCTTTCAGCACCTGGTATTTTTACATCCTTTTTTACAAGTTTCAGAATATATTTTTTGGTCATAAAAGACTCTAAATGTACAAAAGTAGCAGGACAGCTCCCTCTGCTGTCCATATTCTAAATGGCAGTTTGTACAAAAATGTGTGATTTTAAAGTCAAATTGACTGTGTTTTTGGTTCCACTTTAGTTTCAAAATATGCACACATACTGTGTTTCTTTGTTTCTTTGTCTGTTGAAGGCTTTACAAAAGAAGATAAAAGCTTACAGCACCTGGTATTCCCAGGCGCTGTCTCCCATCCAAGTACTAACCAGGCCCAACCCTGCTTAGCTTCCGAGATCAGACGAGATCGGGCGTGTTCAGGGTGGTATGGCCGTAAGCGAAGGGCTCTGGGGTGGAGACTGCTTTTATATCCATGTTTCACCAGCTCCAGATGGGGAATGGGACTCGTGCTTTTCCAGGAGGAACAGACAAGCTTTTCTTGTCAACTTGACTCTTTCAACCTAAAGAAAACCCTGCTCAAATGTAAGAGTCAATGTTTCAAGACACCTTTTGGGCTTTCTTTATCATTTGGCCATTTCCCTGCTTTTAGCCTGAATATTATTCTATTATTCCTATGTGTTTTGGCATAAAATACTCTGTTTCCATGAAATACATAGAAAATACCATATAGGCACCACCTGTTTAGTCAAAATAAGTTTTTAGTTTTGTAAATCATTTCAAAAAATGCTGATGGCGCCTGGTATTTTTGCATAAATTACTCTCAAAATGTACAAAAGTAGCAGGACAGCAATGTTTTGCTTAGTTTTTGCTTAAAATACTCTTTTTTATCTTTAATTTACACTCAATTGTTTCAAAAAATGCTTTCCGCACCTGATATTTTTTACATATTTTTTTACAAGCTTCAAAATATTTTTGGGGGCATAAAATATTCTCTCAAATGTACAAAAGTAGCAGGACAACAATTTTTTTTTTTTTTTGCATTAATACTCTTTTTTTTTTTTTTTTTATAAAACAGGTAAATTGTGCTGAACATTTTTACATACTTTTAACAGGCTTCAAAATATATATATATATATTTTTTGGCCTAAAATACTCTCAAATGTACAAAAGTAGCAAGACAGTAAAGTTTTGTTTTGATTTTTTTGCTTAAAATACTCTATATTTTTATCTTTATTTTACACTCAATTGTTTAAAAAATGCTTTCAGCACCTGGTATTTTTTACATACTTTTTACAAGCTTCAAAATATTTTTGGGGCATAAAATACTCGCTCAAAATGTACAAAAGTAGCAGGACAACAATGTTTCTCAGGGGTTTCTTGGGGCATAAATACTCTTTTTTTTATTTTTTATTAAACAGGTCAATTGCGTTGAAAATTGCTTTCAGCACCTGGTATTTTTACATCCTTTTTTACAAGTTTCAGAATATATTTTTTGGTCATAAAAGACTCTAAATGTACAAAAGTAGCAGGACAGCTCCCTCTGCTGTCCATATTCTAAATGGCAGTTTGTACAAAAATGTGTGATTTTAAAGTCAAATTGACTGTGTTTTTGGTTCCACTTTAGTTTCAAAATATGCACACATACTGTGTTTCTTTGTTTCTTTGTCTGTTGAAGGCTTTACAAAAGAAGATAAAAGCTTACAGCACCTGGTATTCCCAGGCGGTCTCCCATCCAAGTACTAACCAGGCCCGACCCTGCTTAGCTTCCGAGATCAGACGAGATCGGGCGTGTTCAGGGTGGTATGGCCGTAAGCGAAGGGCTCTGGGGTGGAGACTGCTTTTATATCCATGTTTCACCAGCTCCAGATGGGGAATGGGACTCGTGCTTTTCCAGGAGGAACAGACAAGCTTTTCTTGTCAACTTGACTCTTTCAACCTAAAGAAAACCCTGCTCAAATGTAAGAGTCAATGTTTCAAGACACCTTTTGGGCTTTCTTTATCATTTGGCCATTTCCCTGCTTTTAGCCTGAATATTATTCTATTATTCCTATGTGTTTTGGCATAAAATACTCTGTTTCCATGAAATACATAGAAAATACCATATAGGCACCACCTGTTTAGTCAAAATAAGTTTTTAGTTTTGTAAATCATTTCAAAAAATGCTGATGGCGCCTGGTATTTTTGCATAAATTACTCTCAAAATGTACAAAAGTAGCAGGACAGCAATGTTTTGCTTAGTTTTTGCTTAAAATACTCTTTTTATCTTTAATTTACACTCAATTGTTTCAAAAAATGCTTTCCGCACCTGATATTTTTACATATTTTTTTACAAGCTTCAAAATATTTTTGGGGGCATAAAATATTCTCTCAAATGTACAAAAGTAGCAGGACAACAATGTTTTTTTTTTTTTTTGCATTAATACTCTTTTTTTTTTTTTTTTATAAAACAGGTAAATTGTGCTGAACATTTTTACATACTTTTAACAGGCTTCAAAATATATATATATATTTTTTGGCCTAAAATACTCTCAAATGTACAAAAGTAGCAAGACAGTAAAGTTTTGTTTTGATTTTTTTGCTTAAAATACTCTATATTTTTATCTTTATTTTACACTCAATTGTTTAAAAAATGCTTTCAGCACCTGGTATTTTTTACATACTTTTTACAAGCTTCAAAATATTTTTGGGGCATAAAATACTCGCTCAAAATGTACAAAAGTAGCAGGACAACAATGTTTCTCAGGGGTTTCTTGGGGCATAAATACTCTTTTTTTATTTTTTATTAAACAGGTCAATTGCGTTGAAAATTGCTTTCAGCACCTGGTATTTTTACATCCTTTTTTACAAGTTTCAGAATATATTTTTTGGTCATAAAAGACTCTAAATGTACAAAAGTAGCAGGACAGCTCCCTCTGCTGTCCATATTCTAAATGGCAGTTTGTACAAAAATGTGTGATTTTAAAGTCAAATTGACTGTGTTTTTGGTTCCACTTTAGTTTCAAAATATGCACACATACTGTGTTTCTTTGTTTCTTTGTCTGTTGAAGGCTTTACAAAAGAAGATAAAAGCTTACAGCACCTGGTATTCCCAGGCGGTCTCCCATCCAAGTACTAACCAGGCCCGACCCTGCTTAGCTTCCGAGATCAGACGAGATCGGGCGTGTTCAGGGTGGTATGGCCGTAAGCGAAGGGCTCTGGGGTGGAGACTGCTTTTATATCCATGTTTCACCAGCTCCAGATGGGGAATGGGACTCGTGCACTGAAACTGCACTAGTTAAAGTCACAAATGATTTGTTATTAGCCGCTGACGATGGACTGGTCTCAATCCTGGTTCTGTTGGACCTCAGCGCAGCGTTTGACACCATCGACCACAACATTCTACTGCAGAGGTTAGAATGTGATGTAGGTGTTGGAGGAACAGCCCTCAGCTGGTTTAAATCCTATCTATCTGATAGGTTCCAATTTGTTAATGTAAACCAGAGCTCCTCACCAAGCTCTAAAGTAATTTACGGTGTGCCACAGGGTTCGGTACTCGGTCCAATTCTGTTTACTCTTTATATGCTACCATTAGGCAACATTATCAGAAAGCATGACATTAACTTCCACTGCTATGCAGACGACACTCAGCTGTATTTATCAATGAAACCTGATCAGAGCGATCAAGTAGACAGACTTAGTACTTGTGTGAAGGAGATAAAAACCTGGATGACACTAAACTACCTGCTTCTTAACCCTGAAAAAACCGAGGTCATTGTGCTTGGCCCTAAGCATCTACGAGACGCTCTATCTGAGCAGATAGTCACACTGGACAATGTCAGTGTAGCCTCCAGTTCTACTGTAAGAAACCTTGGAGTCTTATTTGACCAGGAGCTCTCATTTAAAGCTCATATAAATCAAGCTTGTAAAACAGCCTATTTCCATTTGCGCAACATCGCCAAAATCAGAAGAATCCTGCCTAAAAGTGATGCCGAAAAACTTATCCATGCATTTGTAACGACTAGATTAGACTACTGTAACTCCCTGCTTGCAGCGTGTCCTAAAAGCTCCATAAAAAGCTTTCAACTGGTTCAAAATGCAGCAGCAAGATTACTAACAGGAACAAAAAGAAGAGAGCACATTACGCCAGTGCTGAAGTCTCTTCACTGGCTCCCCGTCGAGTCCAGAATCAAATTCAAAATTCTACTCTTGACCTACAAAGCCATAAATGACATGGCCCCATCCTACCTCAAAGATGCTATAGAACCATATCATCCAAACAGAGCTCTTCGCTCTCAGAATGCCGGCCTTCTGGTGGTGCCAAGAGTCTCTAAAAGTACTGTAGGAGGTAGAGCGTTTAGCTACCAAGCCCCTGTGTTATGGAATCAGCTCCCGACCCATGTTAAATATGCTGACACAGTCTCTTCATTTAAGTCCAGGCTTAAAACGTTCCTCTTCGAAATCGCTTATGGTCAGAGTAGTTAGGAACAGAAAGATAAACCCACAGCTTCAGCTACGCTGCCCTAGGAGTAACTGTGCTGGGGGAAGTATGACAGCTTGAGCACTATCCTCTTCTTCTTCTGACTTATGCTATCAAACAATATTTATTTTTTAATTCCACTTGCAAACTGTTCACCGCCTTCTTTTTCTTTCTCTCACTCCTGAGGACCTGTGGACCCAGATGTCCCTCTCCTGGTGAAGTGGTCCCTGCCCCATGTGGACGGTCCCTCATCTGCCTGAAGAGTGGCTCCAGTTCGCCTCAGTCGGTCCCTCATCTGCCTGAAGAGTGGGTCCAGCTCGCCTCCGACGGTGCCTCATCTACCTGAAGAGTGGGTCCAGCTCGCCTCCCACGGTCCCTCATCTGCCTGAGGAGTGGGTCCAGTTCGCCTCCGACGGTCCCTCATCTGCCTGAAGAGTGGGTCCTGCTCGACTCCGACGGTCCCTCATCTGCCTGAAGAGTGGGTCCAGTTCGCCTCAGACGGTCCCTCTTCTGCCTGAAGAGTGGGTCCAGCTCCAGTCTCCTCGTGTCCGTCTGTCCGTCTGTGAGAGTCGGATCTCTCCTTCACTGGAACTCCTCCAGGTTTCTACGCTTTTTTCCCAAAGAGGTTTTTTTGTAGTTTTTCCTGGCCGAGAAGGAGAGTCTAAGGACAGAGGACCCTGGGACATCGTCCCTCGCCACCACAGACATTGTCTGACTTCATCGCCACCACAGACATTGTTGATTCATTTCTCCCTGTGGCCCTCAGAGGCAACTGTTGTTGTGATTTTGGGCCTTACAAAAATAAATTGATTTGATTTGATTTGATTCGTGCTTTTCCAGGAGGAACAGACAAGCTTTTCTTGTCAACTTGACTCTTTCAACCTAAAGAAAACCCTGCTCAAATGTAAGAGTCAATGTTTCAAGACACCTTTTGGGCTTTCTTTATCATTTGGCCATTTCCCTGCTTTTAGCCTGAATATTATTCTATTATTCCTATGTGTTTTGGCATAAAATACTCTGTTTCCATGAAATACATAGAAAATACCATATAGGCACCACCTGTTTAGTCAAAATAAGTTTTTAGTTTTGTAAATCATTTCAAAAAATGCTGATGGCGCCTGGTATTTTTGCATAAATTACTCTCAAAATGTACAAAAGTAGCAGGACAGCAATGTTTTGCTTAGTTTTTGCTTAAAATACTCTTTTTATCTTTAACTTACACTCAATTGTTTCAAAAAATGCTTTCCGCACCTGATATTTTTTACATATTTTTTTACAAGCTTCAAAATATTTTTGGGGGCATAAAATATTCTCTCAAATGTACAAAAGTAGCAGGACAACAATGTTTTTTTTTTTTTTGCATTAATACTCTTTTTTCTTTTTTTTTATAAAACAGGTAAATTGTGCTGAACATTTTTACATACTTTTAACAGGCTTCAAAATATATATATATATTTTTTGGCCTAAAATACTCTCAAATGTACAAAAGTAGCAAGACAGTAAAGTTTTGTTTTGATTTTTTTGCTTAAAATACTCTATATTTTTATCTTTATTTTACACTCAATTGTTTAAAAAATGCTTTCAGCACCTGGTATTTTTTACATACTTTTTACAAGCTTCAAAATATTTTTGGGGCATAAAATACTCGCTCAAAATGTACAAAAGTAGCAGGACAACAATGTTTCTCAGGGGTTTCTTGGGGCATAAATACTCTTTTTTTATTTTTTATTAAACAGGTAAATTGCGTTGAAAATTGCTTTCAACACCTGGTATTTTTACATCCTTTTTTACAAGTTTCAGAATATATTTTTTGGTCATAAAAGACTCTAAATGTACAAAAGTAGCAGGACAGCTCCCTCTGCTGTCCATATTCTAAATGGCAGTTTGTACAAAAATGTGTGATTTTAAAGTCAAATTGACTGTGTTTTTGGTTCCACTTTAGTTTCAAAATATGCACACATACTGTGTTTCTTTGTTTCTTTGTCTGTTGAAGGCTTTACAAAAGAAGATAAAAGCTTACAGCACCTGGTATTCCCAGGCGGTCTCCCATCCAAGTACTAACCAGGCCCGACCCTGCTTAGCTTCCGAGATCAGACGAGATCGGGCGTGTTCAGGGTGGTATGGCCGTAAGCGAAGGGCTCTGGGGTGGAGACTGCTTTTATATCCATGTTTCACCAGCTCCAGATGGGGAATGGGACTCGTGCTTTTCCAGGAGGAACAGACAAGCTTTTCTTGTCAACTTGACTCTTTCAACCTAAAGAAAACCCTGCTCAAATGTAAGAGTCAATGTTTCAAGACACCTTTTGGGCTTTCTTTATCATTTGGCCATTTCCCTGCTTTTAGCCTGAATATTATTCTATTATTCCTATGTGTTTTGGCATAAAATACTCTGTTTCCATGAAATACATAGAAAATACCATATAGGCACCACCTGTTTAGTCAAAATAAGTTTTTAGTTTTGTAAATCATTTCAAAAAATGCTGATGGCGCCTGGTATTTTTGCATAAATTACTCTCAAAATGTACAAAAGTAGCAGGACAGCAATGTTTTGCTTAGTTTTTGCTTAAAATACTCTTTTTTATCTTTAATTTACACTCAATTGTTTCAAAAAATGCTTTCCGCACCTGATATTTTTTACATATTTTTTTACAAGCTTCAAAATATTTTTGGGGGCATAAAATATTCTCTCAAATGTACAAAAGTAGCAGGACAACAATGTTTTTTTTTTTTTTGCATTAATACTCTTTTTTTTTTTTTTTTATAAAACAGGTAAATTGTGCTGAACATTTTTACATACTTTTAACAGGCTTCAAAATATATATATATATTTTTGGCCTAAAATACTCTCAAATGTACAAAAGTAGCAAGACAGTAAAGTTTTGTTTTGATTTTTTTGCTTAAAATACTCTATATTTTTATCTTTATTTTACACTCAATTGTTTAAAAAATGCTTTCAGCACCTGGTATTTTTTACATACTTTTTACAAGCTTCAAAATATTTTTGGGGCATAAAATACTCGCTCAAAATGTACAAAAATAGCAGGACAACAATGTTTCTCAGGGGTTTCTTGGGGCATAAATACTCTTTTTTTATTTTTTATTAAACAGGTCAATTGCGTTGAAAATTGCTTTCAGCACCTGGTATTTTTACATCCTTTTTTACAAGTTTCAGAATATATTTTTTGGTCATAAAAGACTCTAAATGTACAAAAGTAGCAGGACAGCTCCCTCTGCTGTCCATATTCTAAATGGCAGTTTGTACAAAAATGTGTGATTTTAAAGTCAAATTGACTGTGTTTTTGGTTCCACTTTAGTTTCAAAATATGCACACATACTGTGTTTCTTTGTTTCTTTGTCTGTTGAAGGCTTTACAAAAGAAGATAAAAGCTTACAGCACCTGGTATTCCCAGGCGGTCTCCCATCCAAGTACTAACCAGGCCCGACCCTGCTTAGCTTCCGAGATCAGACGAGATCGGGCGTGTTTTTTTTTTTTTATCTTTTATTATCAAAAACATCTTAAAACAAGTATTTACATATATTTACATGAATGTACAGACATACATGACACACAAGGGCAAGGGAATGGGATACACAAGGGCAAGGGGAGACGAGACAAAAAATTACAGAAAATCAAACACACAATCATTCTCGAAACATTCTTCAGTGATGGGGGGGTGATGCCGGGGTCAGAAGAGGATGTCCAGGTTTCCAGAGGGTGTGAGGTGGATCAGGGTGTTGTGGGGGACGAGGTGGGTGATGAACCGGTGCTCTGCTGCCATGTGGAGGTGTCGGAGGTGTGCGGCCAAGAGTCCTTTGAAGATGGGCCAGGGTGCTGCTGTTTTATTGTCACGGAGATGGATGTTCCTGTTGAGATATAATGTGTACCGGGCTATGGAGAGGGTTAGTCGGGCGAGATGGGTGTTGGCTCCAGAGCGACTCTGTCCGGGACCAAAGAGGAGGAGCCAGGGCTCCTGGTCGTCCCCTCCTAGGGCCGCCGGCGGTGGGAGCCTCCAGGACAGCCTCCGAGCGAGGAGGTCCTGCAGTCGGGACCAGAACGGGCGGACGGCCGGGCAGGTGTACAGCATGTGCTCCAGGGTCTCGGGGGGTCCGTGGCACACGGGGCAGTCCGCAGCGTAGCTGTCGGGAAGAAATGCGTGCAGTGCTGCGGATGTAAAGACGATCCTGTGTCTAAATCTGAAGTCAAAATGACCTACGTTATGTGGGGTGTACCAATTAAAGATGTTGGCCCAGATGGTTGCGATGGTGCGTGCGGGGAATGTTAATGACCATTTGTGTTCCGAGGCGGGACGCCCGAGCACTCCCGGCAACAACAACTGATACAGGATGCGGGTGGGTAGGTCTGTGAAAATCCTAAACCTCCCCGTGCTAACAAATACATTAAAATTCAACTTACCTGTCGTGCTCCCCATTTGGCCCAAAGTGCTTCCCCAATGCCTGACCAGATTCCTGTTAAAAATACTTACCATACCACTAATATACTTTCTCCTAAACACTTTACCTGCTAACCTAAAACACTTCCCTATGTAATCTACACTAAAATTACCTTTCACGTCAAATACCTTACCTACATATTCCAGCCCAGCCTCCTCCATCGCCCCACTGATCATGCACTCGCGCTTCCCGGGGGGAGCGGAGAGCAAGTCAGGGTTATGACGGAGGGGCATGTGCGCGAGACCCTCACCGCTGTCTGGAACCGCCACAGTCAGGGGCCTGAAAGTCCTCCACGCCTCCAAGAGTTCCCTCTCGAAGGGGGGGAGGCCCTCCAGGACCGAAACAGGGGGCAACAAACACAAATTATAAACACCAAACTTACCTAGACTATTAACAAACTCACCTATATAATCCTTCCATGGAGCATCTACCTCAACGTCTAGAAATTTCCGAATTGTTTTCAGCCTGAAGGCCTTCTTCCTTAACTCTAAATCTGCTAACTTTAAACCTCCCTGATCGTACTCACCTATCATAACCTTATGTGCAATAAAGCCCCTCTCACGATTCCACAAAAAGTGGTTTATCACTAACCTTAATTTGTTAGCATAGACCCCCGGCAGGCCGTACACGGAGAGTGCATGGTTCAACATGGACATGCACAAAGAATTTACAACTAAGACTTTACCTTTTAATGTCAGATTACGACGTCTCCAAAAATTCAAGCGCGCTGTAATTTTCTCGCACAAAGGCGACCAAAGTGCAGTACGACACGCCTCCTCGTCTCTGCCCAGGGGGACGCCGAGGACCTTGTAGGAGTCCCCCGCCTCCCGGAGCTGGACAGGGAGAGGAACAGGCGTGACGCTGCCGCAAAATTTAACCGTGGTTTTATCGAAATTGATTTTGGCCCCTGAAGCGAGGCCGTAAACATTGAGCACGTGGAGAGAGGCGTTCAGGCTCTCCACGTCTCGGAGGATCAGATTCGTGTCATCTGCGTACTGAAAAATTTTGACTTCCCTACCCGCAGGCGTGGTCAGTCCCCTCACCGCCGCGTCCGCCCTCAACATGGCCGCCAAAGGCTCAGCGGCGATGCTGTAGAGGAGCGACGAGAGGGGACAGCCCTGCCTGACTGATCTTTTTAAGGGGAAAGAGTCAGTTAGAAACCCGTTGACTTTGACCTTACTGACCGCAAAGGAATAGATGAGCTGTAGCCAATTAACAAACCGTTCGCCGAAACCTAACTTACCTAATACAGTCCAGAGGAACGAATGCTCAACTCTGTCGAACGCCTTGTTAAAGTCTACACTAACGTGAATACCACCGGTCGCGTGCATCTGCCGAAGGAGATATCTCAGAGACAAAACTGTGTCTGAGATGTCCCTCCCGGGGACGCTGTAGGCCTGCGAGGGGTGTATGACGGATCCAATCACACGCTTTAACCTACCTGCTAATACCTTTGCTAAAATTTTATAGTCTACGTTCAAAAGGCTAATGGGCCTGTAGTTGGCGAGGCTGCTCCTGTCGCCCTTCTTAAAAAGCAGAGTGACGACACTCATCGCAAAACCATCGCCAACTCTACTCTCACTCTCAAAATCCTGATATAATAGGAGTAGGATCGGAGCTAACCTGGAAGCGAAACGCTTGAAAAACTCACAGGTTAGTCCGTCCTCTCCGGGGCTTTTCCCTGTATTTAAACTCTTGACTGCAGCCTCTATCTCCATGAGAGACAGAGGCGCGTCGCACAGCTCCCTATCCTCCCTGCTCAGTGTGCGCTCCAGAGCACCTACAGCCTGGTCTAAAGCCTGCTCTGCCACTCCGTCTGAACTAAAAAGCCTACTATAGAAATCCTGCGCTGTCTCTAAAACCTCACTTACCTCGGAAACAATCTTACCTGTCTTATCTATCAACTTATCTATGTGCATCTTTCCCTGTGTAACCTTCTCACAGCCGAAGAAGAACGCTGTCGAGCGTTCTCCTTCGACTGTGTGTCTGGCTTTTGCCCTCAAAATTGCACCCTGACACCTACTTACCTCCAGCTGCTCCAGCTCAGCGCGCACCACCAGGTACTCTGGATCCACAGGGCCAGTGGTGGAAGCTGCGCCCTGGTCCAGGACCTGCAGGCGCTGGCGGAGAGCGGTCTCCCTCCTGGTCGACAGCCACGCCTTGTGTTTGCTGTAATTGACACAGAGCTTTTTAATGCGTGTTTTTGCCGTCGGCCACCAATCGACCACGCTGTCGATCAGCTCCAGCTCCATGTCAAATACATCAAACAAAAGGTCCATTTTCCTACAAAAAGTTTCATCACCGAGGATGGAGCTGTTTAGGACCCACAGTCCTCCATTCCTCGGTGATGAAACTAACCCAAAATAAATATCTAAAGTGGAGTGATCACTCAAGCCTGACCACTTGTAGGAAGCACCACTGACTCTCTGTGCCAGGTCTGAGGAGGCAAAACAGAGGTCAATGCGGGACTGCTTCAGGACGCCCTGGACGACCTGCCGCCTGGAGAAATCCTTCAGGAAGGGGTGGACGAACCGCCACACCTCCGTCAGGTTCCTGCTGGCGGCTTCTTCCAACAGGGCTGTCCTGGCAGTGCTGTTTTTAAAAGAGTTGTTAATGCCGATGTCTGTCTTGCAAAGTGTTGTATTAAAGTCACCGATTATGATTGTATTGTCGTTCGCAAAGCGAAATATTTTTTTGAAGAATTGCCTCCTCAGACCATCATTGTTCGGGGCGTAGATGTTAATTAGTCTGAACTTCACTGTGTCCGTGAAGTCCAGGACCAGGAAGGAGCCCTCTGGGTCGGCGTGTACCAGGGTGGGTTGGCCTAAGACACCAGGCCTCACCACCGTGGCCACACCGCGCGAGCACGCCGTGCCCAGGGCCCAAAATACAGAGCCCACTCCCATGCTCCGCACTTGTTGCGCGTGGCTGACATCCCAGTGCGTTTCTTGGATGCAGAGCACGTCCCACTTGGAAAAGTGTAACGCGCTCTGCATCCGCACTGGGCTCCGCAGGCCGCCTGCGTTCCAAGAGGACAAGGAGAACGCCATTAAGAGGAGACCTTGGAGGATGTAACCCATCTTTTATTTAGACTTCTTTTTGGCGCCCGTCGCATCCGACTGCCACACTCTTTTTCTGACTTCACGGGTGGAGAAATCCATGAAGTCATCATTAAAAACAGTCTCGAGCTCACCTCGTGGGGCAGAGCTGCGTGTGGAGGATGGTGGGTTGATGGAGCTTTCTGCTGGCGCTTTTGAAGTGGTTGGAACGGAGGAGGCAGAGCCGCTCTCAGCAGCAGCGCCCTCTCCGTCTCCTGCCACCTGCTTCCTGCGTCTTGCCCCTTTCTTATCCTTCTTCTCCACCTGTCCCCTCTTACCACCGTCCGACTGGAGCTTGGGATCATCACCCAGCCCTGTGGTGATGTCCCCCCCTTTGGAGGTAAGATGCGGGGCCTGTCCCGCACCCATCCTCCTCCCGGGTTCAGCCTCTTCCTCCACGGGCTTAGGAGTTGGACCCTCACGAGTCCCCTCCCTCTGGTCAGGAGGAGCAGTTTGTCCTGCTCCCACCTTCCCAGACGCCAGCGCTGAGCCGAGCACCATCTCCAGTGCGACGGACGCCTCCTCGTCTGAGGAGTCAGAGGAGCAAGAGGAGCCAGACACCTCTGGCTCCCCTGACTCCTCCACAGCCTCCTCCTCCAAAAACTCCTCTACTTCGGAGAGAGCAGTTGCGGGCACGTTCTGGGCCACGTCACTGCTCTCTCCTCCAATGGCGTCCTCCCTGTCCTCCCCCCTGTCCTCCCCCCTGTCCTCCCCTCTGTCCTCCTCTCTGTCACCCGCACCACACGGACATAAGTGGCGGAACATGCGGCACTCTCTGCACTTCGGGGCCCGCTGCGCGACGCACTCGCGCGCGTAATGCCCCTGGCTCCCGCAGTTGCGGCACAGAAAGTCAGGGCACTCCCTCAGAATATGGCCAGGCTGGAGACACCCCCTACACACCCGCACCTGCCTGTCGTGTATTACCCTGAAGTACTCGGGGCCCCCCGCGGTGTCAAACCTGACAGAATACGGTAAGGACTGCACCGTGTCCGTGAACCTTACCCGTACAAACCTGGTGCCGTCCGCCACGTTCGTCCCCGGCCACATTCTCCTCCTCACCTCGGAGACCGCAGAGACCCCCCAGGCGTAGAGCTTGGCCAGGATCTCCTCGTCCTCGATATAAGCCGGCAGCCCCATGAAGGACACGACCAGCTCATCCACCGAGATGTCACGGGCGTGAACCCTGACTCCTCCAATGCAGTACCCGTCCAGGAGCCGCTCCTTCGCTTTAGTGGTACTGACGGTTACTTCATATTTGTCCTTCGAGATGAGTCTGCACGCTACTATGGAGCCGCACACCTCCTGAGTCGATTTCAAAAAAGCTAGTGGCGTGATTTGTGCTCCCTCCGTCAACTCCAACACCACAGTGAGTTCTTTCATAAATTTCATTCTTCTTTCTTCGTTCTTTCTATTATTTACAGATTCTTTCAAACTTTGTCTTGCCTTTGTCGTGTCCATTCCAGTGTCCGATGCCGTGTTGTCCGTCCTTTGAGCCATGCTCACAAAAAACAAAAAATCCACCTCCCAGTAAGTTTACTGGGAGGGGAACAAACAAAAGAACTGAAAAAAGTAAATGAAAATGACCAAAATAACGATTAAAAACTCAAAAAAAACTCCCAAACCTCCAGCTCCAGACCATGCAGCACACCACAAATTGCACGCACCTGCACTCCTTTTTAAGTATAGACTTCCCTGCCCTCCGGCGAGGGGAAGCCCCCGTTTCAAGACTGCTGCTGCTCCCTTTTTTCCCATGAAGGACGAGACTTAGACTGCAATTGTTCCTTGAACATGGAGGAATAGTCTTATACTGCCGAGGCTGTCGCTATTCCCTTTCCCCATGGAGGACCAGTATTGCGCTGTTGCTTTTCCTTTCTCATGGAAGAACAGTCTGACACAGCCCAGTTCTCACCTGGAGTTACCAGTTCTCGCCATATACAACCAGGGAGGACCAGTTTTACGTGCTGCTGTTCCTTGCATCATGGAGGGATAGTCTTAGACTGCCAGACCGTCGCTGCTGTTCCCTTTGTTCCCATGGAGTACCAGTCTTAGACCGCTACTGTTCCTGATCATGGAGGAATAGTCTTAGACTGCCGAGGCTGTTGCTATTCCCTTTGTTCCCATGGAGGACCAGTATTTGTGCTGTTGCTGTTCCTGATCATGGAGGAACAGTCTTAGGCTGCCGAGGCTGTTGCTATCCCCTTTGTTCCCATGGAAAGGACAAGTCTTAGGCTCTACTGTTCCTGTGTGTAATGGGGGTAGTTTTGCTCACAGCACCTGGTATTTCAAGGAGGTCTCCCATCCAAGTACTAACCAGGCCCGACCCTGCTTAGCTTCCGAGATCAGACGAGATCGGGCGTGTTCAGGGTGGTATGGCCGTAAGCGAAGGGCTCTGGGGTGGAGACTGCTTTTATATCCATGTTTCACCAGCTCCAGATGGGGAATGGGACTCGTGCTTTTCCAGGAGGAACAGACAAGCTTTTCTTGTCAACTTGACTCTTTCAACCTAAAGAAAACCCTGCTCAAATGTAAGAGTCAATGTTTCAAGACACCTTTTGGGCTTTCTTTATCATTTGGCCATTTCCCTGCTTTTAGCCTGAATATTATTCTATTATTCCTATGTGTTTTGGCATAAAATACTCTGTTTCCATGAAATACATAGAAAATACCATATAGGCACCACCTGTTTAGTCAAAATAAGTTTTTAGTTTTGTAAATCATTTCAAAAAATGCTGATGGCGCCTGGTATTTTTGCATAAATTACTCTCAAAATGTACAAAAGTAGCAGGACAGCAATGTTTTGCTTAGTTTTTGCTTAAAATACTCTTTTTATCTTTAATTTACACTCAATTGTTTCAAAAAATGCTTTCCGCACCTGATATTTTTACATATTTTTTTACAAGCTTCAAAATATTTTTGGGGGCATAAAATATTCTCTCAAATGTACAAAAGTAGCAGGACAACAATTTTTTTTTTTTTTTTGCATTAATACTTTTTTTTTTTTTTTTATAAAACAGGTAAATTGTGCTGAACATTTTTACATACTTTTAACAGGCTTCAAAATATATATATATATTTTTTGGCCTAAAATACTCTCAAATGTACAAAAGTAGCAAGACAGTAAAGTTTTGTTTTGATTTTTTTGCTTAAAATACTCTATATTTTTATCTTTATTTTACACTCAATTGTTTAAAAAATGCTTTCAGCACCTGGTATTTTTTACATACTTTTTACAAGCTTCAAAATATTTTTGGGGCATAAAATACTCGCTCCAAATGTACAAAAGTAGCAGGACAACAATGTTTCTCAGGGGTTTCTTGGGGCATAAATACTCTTTTTTTATTTTTTATTAAACAGGTCAATTGCGTTGAAAATTGCTTTCAGCACCTGGTATTTTTACATCCTTTTTTACAAGTTTCAGAATATATTTTTGGTCATAAAAGACTCTAAATGTACAAAAGTAGCAGGACAGCTCCCTCTGCTGTCCATATTCTAAATGGCAGTTTGTACAAAAATGTGTGATTTTAAAGTCAAATTGACTGTGTTTTTGGTTCCACTTTAGTTTCAAAATATGCACACATACTGTGTTTCTTTGTTTCTTTGTCTGTTGAAGGCTTTACAAAAGAAGATAAAAGCTTACAGCACCTGGTATTCCCAGGCGGTCTCCCATCCAAGTACTAACCAGGCCCGACCCTGCTTAGCTTCCAAGATCAGACGAGATCGGGCGTGTTCAGGGTGGTATGGCCGTAAGCGAAGGGCTCTGGGGTGGAGACTGCTTTTATATCCATGTTTCACCAGCTCCAGATGGGGAATGGGACTCGTGCTTTTCCAGGAGGAACAGACAAGCTTTTCTTGTCAACTTGACTCTTTCAACCTAAAGAAAACCCTGCTCAAATGTAAGAGTCAATGTTTCAAGACACCTTTTGGGCTTTCTTTATCATTTGGCCATTTCCCTGCTTTTAGCCTGAATATTATTCTATTATTCCTATGTGTTTTGGCATAAAATACTCTGTTTCCATGAAATACATAGAAAATACCATATAGGCACCACCTGTTTAGTCAAAATAAGTTTTTAGTTTTGTAAATCATTTCAAAAAATGCTGATGGCGCCTGGTATTTTTGCATAAATTACTCTCAAAATGTACAAAAGTAGCAGGACAGCAATGTTTTGCTTAGTTTTTGCTTAAAATACTCTTTTTATCTTTAACTTACACTCAATTGTTTCAAAAAATGCTTTCCGCACCTGATATTTTTTACATATTTTTTTACAAGCTTCAAAATATTTTTGGGGGCATAAAATATTCTCTCAAATGTACAAAAGTAGCAGGACAACAATGTTTTTTTTTTTTTTGCATTAATACTCTTTTTTCTTTTTTTTTATAAAACAGGTAAATTGTGCTGAACATTTTTACATACTTTTAACAGGCTTCAAAATATATATATATATTTTTTGGCCTAAAATACTCTCAAATGTACAAAAGTAGCAAGACAGTAAAGTTTTGTTTTGATTTTTTTGCTTAAAATACTCTATATTTTTTATCTTTATTTTACACTCAATTGTTTAAAAAATGCTTTCAGCACCTGGTATTTTTTACATACTTTTTACAAGCTTCAAAATATTTTTGGGGCATAAAATACTCGCTCAAAATGTACAAAAGTAGCAGGACAACAATGTTTCTCAGGGGTTTCTTGGGGCATAAATACTCTTTTTTTATTTTTTATTAAACAGGTAAATTGCGTTGAAAATTGCTTTCAACACCTGGTATTTTTACATCCTTTTTTACAAGTTTCAGAATATATTTTTTGGTCATAAAAGACTCTAAATGTACAAAAGTAGCAGGACAGCTCCCTCTGCTGTCCATATTCTAAATGGCAGTTTGTACAAAAATGTGTGATTTTAAAGTCAAATTGACTGTGTTTTTGGTTCCACTTTAGTTTCAAAATATGCACACATACTGTGTTTCTTTGTTTCTTTGTCTGTTGAAGGCTTTACAAAAGAAGATAAAAGCTTACAGCACCTGGTATTCCCAGGCGGTCTCCCATCCAAGTACTAACCAGGCCCGACCCTGCTTAGCTTCCGAGATCAGACGAGATCGGGCGTGTTCAGGGTGGTATGGCCGTAAGCGAAGGGCTCTGGGGTGGAGACTGCTTTTATATCCATGTTTCACCAGCTACAGATGGGGAATGGGACTCGTGCTTTTCCAGGAGGAACAGACAAGCTTTTCTTGTCAACTTGACTCTTTCAACCTAAAGAAAACCCTGCTCAAATGTAAGAGTCAATGTTTCAAGACACCTTTTGGGCTTTCTTTATCATTTGGCCATTTCCCTGCTTTTAGCCTGAATATTATTCTATTATTCCTATGTGTTTTGGCATAAAATACTCTGTTTCCATGAAATACATAGAAAATACCATATAGGCACCACCTGTTTAGTCAAAATAAGTTTTTAGTTTTGTAAATCATTTCAAAAAATGCTGATGGCGCCTGGTATTTTTGCATAAATTACTCTCAAAATGTACAAAAGTAGCAGGACAGCAATGTTTTGCTTAGTTTTTGCTTAAAATACTCTTTTTTATCTTTAATTTACACTCAATTGTTTCAAAAAATGCTTTCCGCACCTGATATTTTTTACATATTTTTTTACAAGCTTCAAAATATTTTTGGGGGCATAAAATATTCTCTCAAATGTACAAAAGTAGCAGGACAACAATTTTTTTTTTTTTTTGCATTAATACTCTTTTTTTTTTTTTTTTTTATAAAACAGGTAAATTGTGCTGAACATTTTTACATACTTTTAACAGGCTTCAAAATATATATATATATATTTTTTGGCCTAAAATACTCTCAAATGTACAAAAGTAGCAAGACAGTAAAGTTTTGTTTTGATTTTTTTGCTTAAAATACTCTATATTTTTATCTTTATTTTACACTCAATTGTTTAAAAAATGCTTTCAGCACCTGGTATTTTTTACATACTTTTTACAAGCTTCAAAATATTTTTGGGGCATAAAATACTCGCTCAAAATGTACAAAAGTAGCAGGACAACAATGTTTCTCAGGGGTTTCTTGGGGCATAAATACTCTTTTTTTATTTTTTATTAAACAGGTCAATTGCGTTGAAAATTGCTTTCAGCACCTGGTATTTTTACATCCTTTTTTACAAGTTTCAGAATATATTTTTTGGTCATAAAAGACTCTAAATGTACAAAAGTAGCAGGACAGCTCCCTCTGCTGTCCATATTCTAAATGGCAGTTTGTACAAAAATGTGTGATTTTAAAGTCAAATTGACTGTGTTTTTGGTTCCACTTTAGTTTCAAAATATGCACACATACTGTGTTTCTTTGTTTCTTTGTCTGTTGAAGGCTTTACAAAAGAAGATAAAAGCTTACAGCACCTGGTATTCCCAGGCGGTCTCCCATCCAAGTACTAACCAGGCCCGACCCTGCTTAGCTTCCGAGATCAGACGAGATCGGGCGTGTTCAGGGTGGTATGGCCGTAAGCGAAGGGCTCTGGGGTGGAGACTGCTTTTATATCCATGTTTCACCAGCTACAGATGGGGAATGGGACTCGTGCTTTTCCAGGAGGAACAGACAAGCTTTTCTTGTCAACTTGACTCTTTCAACCTAAAGAAAACCCTGCTCAAATGTAAGAGTCAATGTTTCAAGACACCTTTTGGGCTTTCTTTATCATTTGGCCATTTCCCTGCTTTTAGCCTGAATATTATTCTATTATTCCTATGTGTTTTGGCATAAAATACTCTGTTTCCATGAAATACATAGAAAATACCATATAGGCACCACCTGTTTAGTCAAAATAAGTTTTTAGTTTTGTAAATCATTTCAAAAAATGCTGATGGCGCCTGGTATTTTTGCATAAATTACTCTCAAAATGTACAAAAGTAGCAGGACAGCAATGTTTTGCTTAGTTTTTGCTTAAAATACTCTTTTTATCTTTAATTTACACTCAATTGTTTCAAAAAATGCTTTCCGCACCTGATATTTTTTACATATTTTTTTACAAGCTTCAAAATATTTTTGGGGGCATAAAATATTCTCTCAAATGTACAAAAGTAGCAGGACAACAATGTTTTTTTTTTTTTTGCATTAATACTCTTTTTTCTTTTTTTTTATAAAACAGGTAAATTGTGCTGAACATTTTTACATACTTTTAACAGGCTTCAAAATATATATATATATTTTTTGGCCTAAAATACTCTCAAATGTACAAAAGTAGCAAGACAGTAAAGTTTTGTTTTGATTTTTTTGCTTAAAATACTCTATATTTTTATCTTTATTTTACACTCAATTGTTTAAAAAATGCTTTCAGCACCTGGTATTTTTTACATACTTTTTACAAGCTTCAAAATATTTTTGGGGCATAAAATACTCGCTCAAAATGTACAAAAGTAGCAGGACAACAATGTTTCTCAGGGGTTTCTTGGGGCATAAATACTCTTTTTTTATTTTTTATTAAACAGGTAAATTGCGTTGAAAATTGCTTTCAACACCTGGTATTTTTACATCCTTTTTTACAAGTTTCAGAATATATTTTTTGGTCATAAAAGACTCTAAATGTACAAAAGTAGCAGGACAGCTCCCTCTGCTGTCCATATTCTAAATGGCAGTTTGTACAAAAATGTGTGATTTTAAAGTCAAATTGACTGTGTTTTTGGTTCCACTTTAGTTTCAAAATATGCACACATACTGTGTTTCTTTGTTTCTTTGTCTGTTGAAGGCTTTACAAAAGAAGATAAAAGCTTACAGCACCTGGTATTCCCAGGCGGTCTCCCATCCAAGTACTAACCAGGCCCGACCCTGCTTAGCTTCCGAGATCAGACGAGATCGGGCGTGTTCAGGGTGGTATGGCCGTAAGCGAAGGGCTCTGGGGTGGAGACTGCTTTTATATCCATGTTTCACCAGCTACAGATGGGGAATGGGACTCGTGCTTTTCCAGGAGGAACAGACAAGCTTTTCTTGTCAACTTGACTCTTTCAACCTAAAGAAAACCCTGCTCAAATGTAAGAGTCAATGTTTCAAGACACCTTTTGGGCTTTCTTTATCATTTGGCCATTTCCCTGCTTTTAGCCTGAATATTATTCTATTATTCCTATGTGTTTTGGCATAAAATACTCTGTTTCCATGAAATACATAGAAAATACCATATAGGCACCACCTGTTTAGTCAAAATAAGTTTTTAGTTTTGTAAATCATTTCAAAAAATGCTGATGGCGCCTGGTATTTTTGCATAAATTACTCTCAAAATGTACAAAAGTAGCAGGACAGCAATGTTTTGCTTAGTTTTTGCTTAAAATACTCTTTTTTATCTTTAATTTACACTCAATTGTTTCAAAAAATGCTTTCCGCACCTGATATTTTTTACATATTTTTTTACAAGCTTCAAAATATTTTTGGGGGCATAAAATATTCTCTCAAATGTACAAAAGTAGCAGGACAACAATTTTTTTTTTTTTTTGCATTAATACTCTTTTTTTTTTTTTTTTTATAAAACAGGTAAATTGTGCTGAACATTTTTACATACTTTTAACAGGCTTCAAAATATATATATATATATTTTTTGGCCTAAAATACTCTCAAATGTACAAAAGTAGCAAGACAGTAAAGTTTTGTTTTGATTTTTTTGCTTAAAATACTCTATATTTTTATCTTTATTTTACACTCAATTGTTTAAAAAATGCTTTCAGCACCTGGTATTTTTTACATACTTTTTACAAGCTTCAAAATATTTTTGGGGCATAAAATACTCGCTCAAAATGTACAAAAGTAGCAGGACAACAATGTTTCTCAGGGGTTTCTTGGGGCATAAATACTCTTTTTTTATTTTTTATTAAACAGGTCAATTGCGTTGAAAATTGCTTTCAGCACCTGGTATTTTTACATCCTTTTTTACAAGTTTCAGAATATATTTTTTGGTCATAAAAGACTCTAAATGTACAAAAGTAGCAGGACAGCTCCCTCTGCTGTCCATATTCTAAATGGCAGTTTGTACAAAAATGTGTGATTTTAAAGTCAAATTGACTGTGTTTTTGGTTCCACTTTAGTTTCAAAATATGCACACATACTGTGTTTCTTTGTTTCTTTGTCTGTTGAAGGCTTTACAAAAGAAGATAAAAGCTTACAGCACCTGGTATTCCCAGGCGCTGTCTCCCATCCAAGTACTAACCAGGCCCGACCCTGCTTAGCTTCCGAGATCAGACGAGATCGGGCGTGTTCAGGGTGGTATGGCCGTAAGCGAAGGGCTCTGGGGTGGAGACTGCTTTTATATCCATGTTTCACCAGCTCCAGATGGGGAATGGGACTCGTGCTTTTCCAGGAGGAACAGACAAGCTTTTCTTGTCAACTTGACTCTTTCAACCTAAAGAAAACCCTGCTCAAATGTAAGAGTCAATGTTTCAAGACACCTTTTGGGCTTTCTTTATCATTTGGCCATTTCCCTGCTTTTAGCCTGAATATTATTCTATTATTCCTATGTGTTTTGGCATAAAATACTCTGTTTCCATGAAATACATAGAAAATACCATATAGGCACCACCTGTTTAGTCAAAATAAGTTTTTAGTTTTGTAAATCATTTCAAAAAATGCTGATGGCGCCTGGTATTTTTGCATAAATTACTCTCAAAATGTACAAAAGTAGCAGGACAGCAATGTTTTGCTTAGTTTTTGCTTAAAATACTCTTTTTATCTTTAATTTACACTCAATTGTTTCAAAAAATGCTTTCCGCACCTGATATTTTTTACATATTTTTTTACAAGCTTCAAAATATTTTTGGGGGCATAAAATATTCTCTCAAATGTACAAAAGTAGCAGGACAACAATGTTTTTTTTTTTTTTGCATTAATACTCTTTTTTCTTTTTTTTTATAAAACAGGTAAATTGTGCTGAACATTTTTACATACTTTTAACAGGCTTCAAAATATATATATATATTTTTTGGCCTAAAATACTCTCAAATGTACAAAAGTAGCAAGACAGTAAAGTTTTGTTTTGATTTTTTTGCTTAAAATACTCTATATTTTTATCTTTATTTTACACTCAATTGTTTAAAAAATGCTTTCAGCACCTGGTATTTTTTACATACTTTTTACAAGCTTCAAAATATTTTTGGGGCATAAAATACTCGCTCAAAATGTACAAAAGTAGCAGGACAACAATGTTTCTCAGGGGTTTCTTGGGGCATAAATACTCTTTTTTTATTTTTTATTAAACAGGTAAATTGCGTTGAAAATTGCTTTCAACACCTGGTATTTTTACATCCTTTTTTACAAGTTTCAGAATATATTTTTTGGTCATAAAAGACTCTAAATGTACAAAAGTAGCAGGACAGCTCCCTCTGCTGTCCATATTCTAAATGGCAGTTTGTACAAAAATGTGTGATTTTAAAGTCAAATTGACTGTGTTTTTGGTTCCACTTTAGTTTCAAAATATGCACACATACTGTGTTTCTTTGTTTCTTTGTCTGTTGAAGGCTTTACAAAAGAAGATAAAAGCTTACAGCACCTGGTATTCCCAGGCGGTCTCCCATCCAAGTACTAACCAGGCCCGACCCTGCTTAGCTTCCGAGATCAGACGAGATCGGGCGTGTTCAGGGTGGTATGGCCGTAAGCGAAGGGCTCTGGGGTGGAGACTGCTTTTATATCCATGTTTCACCAGCTACAGATGGGGAATGGGACTCGTGCTTTTCCAGGAGGAACAGACAAGCTTTTCTTGTCAACTTGACTCTTTCAACCTAAAGAAAACCCTGCTCAAATGTAAGAGTCAATGTTTCAAGACACCTTTTGGGCTTTCTTTATCATTTGGCCATTTCCCTGCTTTTAGCCTGAATATTATTCTATTATTCCTATGTGTTTTGGCATAAAATACTCTGTTTCCATGAAATACATAGAAAATACCATATAGGCACCACCTGTTTAGTCAAAATAAGTTTTTAGTTTTGTAAATCATTTCAAAAAATGCTGATGGCGCCTGGTATTTTTGCATAAATTACTCTCAAAATGTACAAAAGTAGCAGGACAGCAATGTTTTGCTTAGTTTTTGCTTAAAATACTCTTTTTTATCTTTAATTTACACTCAATTGTTTCAAAAAATGCTTTCCGCACCTGATATTTTTTACATATTTTTTTACAAGCTTCAAAATATTTTTGGGGGCATAAAATATTCTCTCAAATGTACAAAAGTAGCAGGACAACAATTTTTTTTTTTTTTTGCATTAATACTCTTTTTTTTTTTTTTTTTATAAAACAGGTAAATTGTGCTGAACATTTTTACATACTTTTAACAGGCTTCAAAATATATATATATATATTTTTTGGCCTAAAATACTCTCAAATGTACAAAAGTAGCAAGACAGTAAAGTTTTGTTTTGATTTTTTTGCTTAAAATACTCTATATTTTTATCTTTATTTTACACTCAATTGTTTAAAAAATGCTTTCAGCACCTGGTATTTTTTACATACTTTTTACAAGCTTCAAAATATTTTTGGGGCATAAAATACTCGCTCAAAATGTACAAAAGTAGCAGGACAACAATGTTTCTCAGGGGTTTCTTGGGGCATAAATACTCTTTTTTTATTTTTTATTAAACAGGTCAATTGCGTTGAAAATTGCTTTCAGCACCTGGTATTTTTACATCCTTTTTTACAAGTTTCAGAATATATTTTTTGGTCATAAAAGACTCTAAATGTACAAAAGTAGCAGGACAGCTCCCTCTGCTGTCCATATTCTAAATGGCAGTTTGTACAAAAATGTGTGATTTTAAAGTCAAATTGACTGTGTTTTTGGTTCCACTTTAGTTTCAAAATATGCACACATACTGTGTTTCTTTGTTTCTTTGTCTGTTGAAGGCTTTACAAAAGAAGATAAAAGCTTACAGCACCTGGTATTCCCAGGCGCTGTCTCCCATCCAAGTACTAACCAGGCCCGACCCTGCTTAGCTTCCGAGATCAGACGAGATCGGGCGTGTTCAGGGTGGTATGGCCGTAAGCGAAGGGCTCTGGGGTGGAGACTGCTTTTATATCCATGTTTCACCAGCTCCAGATGGGGAATGGGACTCGTGCTTTTCCAGGAGGAACAGACAAGCTTTTCTTGTCAACTTGACTCTTTCAACCTAAAGAAAACCCTGCTCAAATGTAAGAGTCAATGTTTCAAGACACCTTTTGGGCTTTCTTTATCATTTGGCCATTTCCCTGCTTTTAGCCTGAATATTATTCTATTATTCCTATGTGTTTTGGCATAAAATACTCTGTTTCCATGAAATACATAGAAAATACCATATAGGCACCACCTGTTTAGTCAAAATAAGTTTTTAGTTTTGTAAATCATTTCAAAAAATGCTGATGGCGCCTGGTATTTTTGCATAAATTACTCTCAAAATGTACAAAAGTAGCAGGACAGCAATGTTTTGCTTAGTTTTTGCTTAAAATACTCTTTTTATCTTTAATTTACACTCAATTGTTTCAAAAAATGCTTTCCGCACCTGATATTTTTTACATATTTTTTTACAAGCTTCAAAATATTTTTGGGGGCATAAAATATTCTCTCAAATGTACAAAAGTAGCAGGACAACAATTTTTTTTTTTTTTTTGCATTAATACTCTTTTTTTTTTATAAAACAGGTAAATTGTGCTGAACATTTTTACATACTTTTAACAGGCTTCAAAATATATATATATATTTTTTGGCCTAAAATACTCTCAAATGTACAAAAGTAGCAAGACAGTAAAGTTTTGTTTTGATTTTTTTGCTTAAAATACTCTATATTTTTATCTTTATTTTACACTCAATTGTTTAAAAAATGCTTTCAGCACCTGGTATTTTTTACATACTTTTTACAAGCTTCAAAATATTTTTGGGGCATAAAATACTCGCTCAAAATGTACAAAAGTAGCAGGACAACAATGTTTCTCAGGGGTTTCTTGGGGCATAAATACTCTTTTTTTATTTTTTATTAAACAGGTCAATTGCGTTGAAAATTGCTTTCAGCACCTGGTATTTTTACATCCTTTTTTACAAGTTTCAGAATATATTTTTTGGTCATAAAAGACTCTAAATGTACAAAAGTAGCAGGACAGCTCCCTCTGCTGTCCATATTCTAAATGGCAGTTTGTACAAAAATGTGTGATTTTAAAGTCAAATTGACTGTGTTTTTGGTTCCACTTTAGTTTCAAAATATGCACACATACTGTGTTTCTTTGTTTCTTTGTCTGTTGAAGGCTTTACAAAAGAAGATAAAAGCTTACAGCACCTGGTATTCCCAGGCGCTGTCTCCCATCCAAGTACTAACCAGGCCCGACCCTGCTTAGCTTCCGAGATCAGACGAGATCGGGCGTGTTCAGGGTGGTATGGCCGTAAGCAAAGGGCTCTGGGGTGGAGACTGCTTTTATATCCATGTTTCACCAGCTCCAGATGGGGAATGGGACTCGTGCTTTTCCAGGAGGAACAGACAAGCTTTTCTTGTCAACTTGACTCTTTCAACCTAAAGAAAACCCTGCTCAAATGTAAGAGTCAATGTTTCAAGACACCTTTTGGGCTTTCTTTATCATTTGGCCATTTCCCTGCTTTTAGCCTGAATATTATTCTATTATTCCTATGTGTTTTGGCATAAAATACTCTGTTTCCATGAAATACATAGAAAATACCATATAGGCACCACCTGTTTAGTCAAAATAAGTTTTTAGTTTTGTAAATCATTTCAAAAAATGCTGATGGCGCCTGGTATTTTTGCATAAATTACTCTCAAAATGTACAAAAGTAGCAGGACAGCAATGTTTTGCTTAGTTTTTGCTTAAAATACTCTTTTTATCTTTAATTTACACTCAATTGTTTCAAAAAATGCTTTCCGCACCTGATATTTTTACATATTTTTTTACAAGCTTCAAAATATTTTTGGGGGCATAAAATATTCTCTCAAATGTACAAAAGTAGCAGGACAACAATGTTTTTTTTTTTTTTGCATTAATACTCTTTTTTTTTTTTTTTTATAAAACAGGTAAATTGTGCTGAACATTTTTACATACTTTTAACAGGCTTCAAAATATATATATATATATATTTTTTGGCCTAAAATACTCTCAAATGTACAAAAGTAGCAAGACAGTAAAGTTTTGTTTTGATTTTTTTGCTTAAAATACTCTATATTTTTATCTTTATTTTACACTCAATTGTATAAAAAATGCTTTCAGCACCTGGTATTTTTTACATACTTTTTACAAGCTTCAAAATATTTTTGGGGCATAAAATACTCGCTCAAAATGTACAAAAGTAGCAGGACAACAATGTTTCTCAGGGGTTTCTTGGGGCATAAATACTCTTTTTTTATTTTTTATTAAACAGGTCAATTGCGTTGAAAATTGCTTTCAGCACCTGGTATTTTTACATCCTTTTTTACAAGTTTCAGAATATATTTTTTGGTCATAAAAGACTCTAAATGTACAAAAGTAGCAGGACAGCTCCCTCTGCTGTCCATATTCTAAATGGCAGTTTGTACAAAAATGTGTGATTTTAAAGTCAAATTGACTGTGTTTTTGGTTCCACTTTAGTTTCAAAATATGCACACATACTGTGTTTCTTTGTTTCTTTGTCTGTTGAAGGCTTTACAAAAGAAGATAAAAGCTTACAGCACCTGGTATTCCCAGGCGGTCTCCCATCTAAGTACTAACCAGGCCCGACCCTGCTTAGCTTCCGAGATCAGACGAGATCGGGCGTGTTCAGGGTGGTATGGCCGTAAGCGAAGGGCTTTGGGGTGGAGACTGCTTTTATATCCATGTTTCACCAGCTCCAGATGGGGAATGGGACTCGTGCTTTTCCAGGAGGAACAGACAAGCTTTTCTTGTCAACTTGACTCTTTCAACCTAAAGAAAACCCTGCTCAAATGTAAGAGTCAATGTTTCAAGACACCTTTTGGGCTTTCTTTATCATTTGGCCATTTCCCTGCTTTTAGCCTGAATATTATTCTATTATTCCTATGTGTTTTGGCATAAAATACTCTGTTTCCATGAAATACATAGAAAATACCATATAGGCACCACCTGTTTAGTCAAAATAAGTTTTTAGTTTTGTAAATCATTTCAAAAAATGCTGATGGCGCCTGGTATTTTTGCATAAATTACTCTCAAAATGTACAAAAGTAGCAGGACAGCAATGTTTTGCTTAGTTTTTGCTTAAAATACTCTTTTTATCTTTAATTTACACTCAATTGTTTCAAAAAATGCTTTCCGCACCTGATATTTTTACATATTTTTTTACAAGCTTCAAAATATTTTTGGGGGCATAAAATATTCTCTCAAATGTACAAAAGTAGCAGGACAACAATGTTTTTTTTTTTTTTTGCATTAATACTCTTTTTTTTTTTTTTTTATAAAACAGGTAGATTGTGCTGAACATTTTTACATACTTTTAACAGGCTTCAAAATATATATATATATTTTTTGGCCTAAAATACTCTCAAATGTACAAAAGTAGCAAGACAGTAAAGTTTTGTTTTGATTTTTTTGCTTAAAATACTCTATATTTTTATCTTTATTTTACACTCAATTGTTTAAAAAATGCTTTCAGCACCTGGTATTTTTTACATACTTTTTACAAGCTTCAAAATATTTTTGGGGCATAAAATACTCGCTCAAAATGTACAAAAGTAGCAGGACAACAATGTTTCTCAGGGGTTTCTTGGGGCATAAATACTCTTTTTTTATTTTTTATTAAACAGGTCAATTGCGTTGAAAATTGCTTTCAGCACCTGGTATTTTTACATCCTTTTTTACAAGTTTCAGAATATATTTTTTGGTCATAAAAGACTCTAAATGTACAAAAGTAGCAGGACAGCTCCCTCTGCTGTCCATATTCTAAATGGCAGTTTGTACAAAAATGTGTGATTTTAAAGTCAAATTGACTGTGTTTTTGGTTCCACTTTAGTTTCAAAATATGCACACATACTGTGTTTCTTTGTTTCTTTGTCTGTTGAAGGCTTTACAAAAGAAGATAAAAGCTTACAGCACCTGGTATTCCCAGGCGGTCTCTCATCCAAGTACTAACCAGGCCCGACCCTGCTTAGCTTCCGAGATCAGACGAGATCGGGCGTGTTCAGGGTGGTATGGCCGTAAGCGAAGGGCTCTGGGGTGGAGACTGCTTTTATATCCATGTTTCACCAGCTCTAGATGGGGAATGGGACTCGTGCTTTTCCAGGAGGAACAGACAAGCTTTTCTTGTCAACTTGACTCTTTCAACCTAAAGAAAACCCTGCTCAAATGTAAGAGTCAATGTTTCAAGACACCTTTTGGGCTTTCTTTATCATTTGGCCATTTCCCTGCTTTTAGCCTGAATATTATTCTATTATTCCTATGTGTTTTGGCATAAAATACTCTGTTTCCATGAAATACATAGAAAATACCATATAGGCACCACCTGTTTAGTCAAAATAAGTTTTTAGTTTTGTAAATCATTTCAAAAAATGCTGATGGCGCCTGGTATTTTTGCATAAATTACTCTCAAAATGTACAAAAGTAGCAGGACAGCAATGTTTTGCTTAGTTTTTGCTTAAAATACTCTTTTTTATCTTTAATTTACACTCAATTGTTTCAAAAAATGCTTTCCGCACCTGATATTTTTTACATATTTTTTTACAAGCTTCAAAATATTTTTGGGGGCATAAAATATTCTCTCAAATGTACAAAAGTAGCAGGACAACAATGTTTTTTTTTTTTTTGCATTAATACTCTTTTTTTTTTTTTTTTATAAAACAGGTAAATTGTGCTGAACATTTTTACATACTTTTAACAGGCTTCAAAATATATATATATATTTTTTGGCCTAAAATACTCTCAAATGTACAAAAGTAGCAAGACAGTAAAGTTTTGTTTTGATTTTTTTGCTTAAAATACTCTATATTTTTATCTTTATTTTACACTCAATTGTTTAAAAAATGCTTTCAGCACCTGGTATTTTTTACATACTTTTTACAAGCTTCAAAATATTTTTGGGGCATAAAATACTCGCTCAAAATGTACAAAAGTAGCAGGACAACAATGTTTCTCAGGGGTTTCTTGGGGCATAAATACTCTTTTTTTATTTTTTATTAAACAGGTCAATTGCGTTGAAAATTGCTTTCAGCACCTGGTATTTTTACATCCTTTTTTACAAGTTTCAGAATATATTTTTTGGTCATAAAAGACTCTAAATGTACAAAAGTAGCAGGACAGCTCCCTCTGCTGTCCATATTCTAAATGGCAGTTTGTACAAAAATGTGTGATTTTAAAGTCAAATTGACTGTGTTTTTGGTTCCACTTTAGTTTCAAAATATGCACACATACTGTGTTTCTTTGTTTCTTTGTCTGTTGAAGGCTTTACAAAAGAAGATAAAAGCTTACAGCACCTGGTATTCCCAGGCGGTCTCCCATCCAAGTACTAACCAGGCCCGACCCTGCTTAGCTTCCGAGATCAGACGAGATCGGGCGTGTTCAGGGTGGTATGGCCGTAAGCGAAGGGCTCTGGGGTGGAGACTGCTTTTATATCCATGTTTCACCAGCTCCAGATGGGGAATGGGACTCGTGCTTTTCCAGGAGGAACAGACAAGCTTTTCTTGTCAACTTGACTCTTTCAACCTAAAGAAAACCCTGCTCAAATGTAAGAGTCAATGTTTCAAGACACCTTTTGGGCTTTCTTTATCATTTGGCCATTTCCCTGCTTTTAGCCTGAATATTATTCTATTATTCCTATGTGTTTTGGCATAAAATACTCTGTTTCCATGAAATACATAGAAAATACCATATAGGCACCACCTGTTTAGTCAAAATAAGTTTTTAGTTTTGTAAATCATTTCAAAAAATGCTGATGGCGCCTGGTATTTTTGCATAAATTACTCTCAAAATGTACAAAAGTAGCAGGACAGCAATGTTTTGCTTAGTTTTTGCTTAAAATACTCTTTTTTATCTTTAATTTACACTCAATTGTTTCAAAAAATGCTTTCCGCACCTGATATTTTTTACATATTTTTTTACAAGCTTCAAAATATTTTTGGGGGCATAAAATATTCTCTCAAATGTACAAAAGTAGCAGGACAACAATTTTTTTTTTTTTTGCATTAATACTCTTTTTTTTTTTTTTTTTTATAAAACAGGTAAATTGTGCTGAACATTTTTACATACTTTTAACAGGCTTCAAAATATATATATATATATATTTTTTGGCCTAAAATACTCTCAAATGTACAAAAGTAGCAAGACAGTAAAGTTTTGTTTTGATTTTTTTGCTTAAAATACTCTATATTTTTATCTTTATTTTACACTCAATTGTTTAAAAAATGCTTTCAGCACCTGGTATTTTTTACATACTTTTTACAAGCTTCAAAATATTTTTGGGGCATAAAATACTCGCTCAAAATGTACAAAAGTAGCAGGACAACAATGTTTCTCAGGGGTTTCTTGGGGCATAAATACTCTTTTTTTATTTTTTATTAAACAGGTCAATTGCGTTGAAAATTGCTTTCAGCACCTGGTATTTTTACATCCTTTTTTACAAGTTTCAGAATATATTTTTTGGTCATAAAAGACTCTAAATGTACAAAAGTAGCAGGACAGCTCCCTCTGCTGTCCATATTCTAAATGGCAGTTTGTACAAAAATGTGTGATTTTAAAGTCAAATTGACTGTGTTTTTGGTTCCACTTTAGTTTCAAAATATGCACACATACTGTGTTTCTTTGTTTCTTTGTCTGTTGAAGGCTTTACAAAAGAAGATAAAAGCTTACAGCACCTGGTATTCCCAGGCGGTCTCCCATCCAAGTACTAACCAGGCCCGACCCTGCTTAGCTTCCGAGATCAGACGAGATCGGGCGTGTTCAGGGTGGTATGGCCGTAAGCGAAGGGCTCTGGGGTGGAGACTGCTTTTATATCCATGTTTCACCAGCTCCAGATGGGGAATGGGACTCGTGCTTTTCCAGGAGGAACAGACAAGCTTTTCTTGTCAACTTGACTCTTTCAACCTAAAGAAAACCCTGCTCAAATGTAAGAGTCAATGTTTCAAGACACCTTTTGGGCTTTCTTTATCATTTGGCCATTTCCCTGCTTTTAGCCTGAATATTATTCTATTATTCCTATGTGTTTTGGCATAAAATACTCTGTTTCCATGAAATACATAGAAAATACCATATAGGCACCACCTGTTTAGTCAAAATAAGTTTTTAGTTTTGTAAATCATTTCAAAAAATGCTGATGGCGCCTGGTATTTTTGCATAAATTACTCTCAAAATGTACAAAAGTAGCAGGACAGCAATGTTTTGCTTAGTTTTTGCTTAAAATACTCTTTTTTATCTTTAATTTACACTCAATTGTTTCAAAAAATGCTTTCCGCACCTGATATTTTTTACATATTTTTTTACAAGCTTCAAAATATTTTTGGGGGCATAAAATATTCTCTCAAATGTACAAAAGTAGCAGGACAACAATTTTTTTTTTTTTTTGCATTAATACTCTTTTTTTTTTTTTTTTTATAAAACAGGTAAATTGTGCTGAACATTTTTACATACTTTTAACAGGCTTCAAAATATATATATATATATTTTTTGGCCTAAAATACTCTCAAATGTACAAAAGTAGCAAGACAGTAAAGTTTTGTTTTGATTTTTTTGCTTAAAATACTCTATATTTTTATCTTTATTTTACACTCAATTGTTTAAAAAATGCTTTCAGCACCTGGTATTTTTTACATACTTTTTACAAGCTTCAAAATATTTTTGGGGCATAAAATACTCGCTCAAAATGTACAAAAGTAGCAGGACAACAATGTTTCTCAGGGGTTTCTTGGGGCATAAATACTCTTTTTTTATTTTTTATTAAACAGGTCAATTGCGTTGAAAATTGCTTTCAGCACCTGGTATTTTTACATCCTTTTTTACAAGTTTCAGAATATATTTTTTGGTCATAAAAGACTCTAAATGTACAAAAGTAGCAGGACAGCTCCCTCTGCTGTCCATATTCTAAATGGCAGTTTGTACAAAAATGTGTGATTTTAAAGTCAAATTGACTGTGTTTTTGGTTCCACTTTAGTTTCAAAATATGCACACATACTGTGTTTCTTTGTTTCTTTGTCTGTTGAAGGCTTTACAAAAGAAGATAAAAGCTTACAGCACCTGGTATTCCCAGGCGGTCTCCCATCCAAGTACTATCCAGGCCCGACCCTGCTTAGCTTCCGAGATCAGACGAGATCGGGCGTGTTCAGGGTGGTATGGCCGTAAGCGAAGGGCTCTGGGGTGGAGACTGCTTTTATATCCATGTTTCACCAGCTCCAGATGGGGAATGGGACTCGTGCTTTTCCAGGAGGAACAGACAAGCTTTTCTTGTCAACTTGACTCTTTCAACCTAAAGAAAACCCTGCTCAAATGTAAGAGTCAATGTTTCAAGACACCTTTTGGGCTTTCTTTATCATTTGGCCATTTCCCTGCTTTTAGCCTGAATATTATTCTATTATTCCTATGTGTTTTGGCATAAAATACTCTGTTTCCATGAAATACATAGAAAATACCATATAGGCACCACCTGTTTAGTCAAAATAAGTTTTTAGTTTTGTAAATCATTTCAAAAAATGCTGATGGCGCCTGGTATTTTTGCATAAATTACTCTCAAAATGTACAAAAGTAGCAGGACAGCAATGTTTTGCTTAGTTTTTGCTTAAAATACTCTTTTTTATCTTTAATTTACACTCAATTGTTTCAAAAAATGCTTTCCGCACCTGATATTTTTTACATATTTTTTTACAAGCTTCAAAATATTTTTGGGGGCATAAAATATTCTCTCAAATGTACAAAAGTAGCAGGACAACAATTTTTTTTTTTTTTTTGCATTAATACTCTTTTTTTTTTTTTTTATATATAAAACAGGTAAATTGTGCTGAACATTTTTACATACTTTTAACAGGCTTCAAAATATATATATATATTTTTTGGCCTAAAATACTCTCAAATGTACAAAAGTAGCAAGACAGTAAAGTTTTGTTTTGATTTTTTTGCTTAAAATACTCTATATTTTTATCTTTATTTTACACTCAATTGTTTAAAAATGCTTTCAGCACCTGGTATTTTTTACATACTTTTTACAAGCTTCAAAATATTTTTGGGGCATAAAATACTCGCTCAAAATGTACAAAAGTAGCAGGACAACAATGTTTCTCAGGGGTTTCTTGGGGCATAAATACTCTTTTTTTATTTTTTATTAAACAGGTCAATTGCGTTGAAAATTGCTTTCAGCACCTGGTATTTTTACATCCTTTTTTACAAGTTTCAGAATATATTTTTTGGTCATAAAAGACTCTAAATGTACAAAAGTAGCAGGACAGCTCCCTCTGCTGTCCATATTCTAAATGGCAGTTTGTACAAAAATGTGTGATTTTAAAGTCAAATTGACTGTGTTTTTGGTTCCACTTTAGTTTCAAAATATGCACACATACTGTGTTTCTTTGTTTCTTTGTCTGTTGAAGGCTTTACAAAAGAAGATAAAAGCTTACAGCACCTGGTATTCCCAGGCGGTCTCCCATCCAAGTACTAACCAGGCCCGACCCTGCTTAGCTTCCGAGATCAGACGAGATCGGGCGTGTTCAGGGTGGTATGGCCGTAAGCGACTGGCTTTGGGGTGGAGACTGCTTTTATATCCATGTTTCACCAGCTCCAGATGGGGAATGCGACTCGTGCTTTTCCAGGAGGAACAGACAAGCTTTTCTTGTCAACTTGACTCTTTCAACCTAAAGAAAACCCTGCTCAAATGTAAGAGTCAATGTTTCAAGACACCTTTTGGGCTTTCTTTATCATTTGGCCATTTCCCTGCTTTTAGCCTGAATATTATTCTATTATTCCTATGTGTTTTGGCATAAAATACTCTGTTTCCATGAAATACATAGAAAATGCCATATAGGCACCACCTGTTTAGTCAAAATAAGTTTTTAGTTTTGTAAATCATTTCAAAAAATGCTGATGGCGCCTGGTATTTTTGCATAAATTACTCTCAAAATGTACAAAAGTAGCAGGACAGCAATGTTTTGCTTAGTTTTTGCTTAAAATACTCTTTTTTATCTTTAATTTACACTCAATTGTTTCAAAAAATGCTTTCCGCACCTGATATTTTTTACATATTTTTTTACAAGCTTCAAAATATTTTTGGGGGCATAAAATATTCTCTCAAATGTACAAAAGTAGCAGGACAACAATTTTTTTTTTTTTTTGCATTAATACTCTTTTTTTTTTTTTTATATATAAAACAGGTAAATTGTGCTGAACATTTTTACATACTTTTAACAGGCTTCAAAATATATATATATATTTTTTGGCCTAAAATACTCTCAAATGTACAAAAGTAGCAAGACAGTAAAGTTTTGTTTTGATTTTTTTGCTTAAAATACTCTATATTTTTATCTTTATTTTACACTCAATTGTTTAAAAAATGCTTTCAGCACCTGGTATTTTTTACATACTTTTTACAAGCTTCAAAATATTTTTGGGGCATAAAATACTCGCTCAAAATGTACAAAAGTAGCAGGACAACAATGTTTCTCAGGGGTTTCTTGGGGCATAAATACTCTTTTTTTATTTTTTATTAAACAGGTCAATTGCGTTGAAAATTGCTTTCAGCACCTGGTATTTTTACATCCTTTTTTACAAGTTTCAGAATATATTTTTTGGTCATAAAAGACTCTAAATGTACAAAAGTAGCAGGACAGCTCCCTCTGCTGTCCATATTCTAAATGGCAGTTTGTACAAAAATGTGTGATTTTAAAGTCAAATTGACTGTGTTTTTGGTTCCACTTTAGTTTCAAAATATGCACACATACTGTGTTTCTTTGTTTCTTTGTCTGTTGAAGGCTTTACAAAAGAAGATAAAAGCTTACAGCACCTGGTATTCCCAGGCGGTCTCCCATCCAAGTACTAACCAGGCCCGACCCTGCTTAGCTTCCGAGATCAGACGAGATCGGGCGTGTTCAGGGTGGTATGGCCGTAAGCGAAGGGCTCTGGGGTGGAGACTGCTTTTATATCCATGTTTCACCAGCTCCAGATGGGGAATGGGACTCGTGCTTTTCCAGGAGGAACAGACAAGCTTTTCTTGTCAACTTGACTCTTTCAACCTAAAGAAAACCCTGCTCAAATGTAAGAGTCAATGTTTCAAGACACCTTTTGGGCTTTCTTTATCATTTGGCCATTTCCCTGCTTTTAGCCTGAATATTATTCTATTATTCCTATGTGTTTTGGCATAAAATACTCTGTTTCCATGAAATACATAGAAAATACCATATAGGCACCACCTGTTTAGTCAAAATAAGTTTTTAGTTTTGTAAATCATTTCAAAAAATGCTGATGGCGCCTGGTATTTTTGCATAAATTACTCTCAAAATGTACAAAAGTAGCAGGACAGCAATGTTTTGCTTAGTTTTTGCTTAAAATACTCTTTTTTATCTTTAATTTACACTCAATTGTTTCAAAAAATGCTTTCCGCACCTGATATTTTTTACATATTTTTTTACAAGCTTCAAAATATTTTTGGGGGCATAAAATATTCTCTCAAATGTACAAAAGTAGCAGGACAACAATTTTTTTTTTTTTTTGCATTAATACTCTTTTTTTTTTTTTTTTTATAAAACAGGTAAATTGTGCTGAACATTTTTACATACTTTTAACAGGCTTCAAAATATATATATATATATTTTTTGGCCTAAAATACTCTCAAATGTACAAAAGTAGCAAGACAGTAAAGTTTTGTTTTGATTTTTTTGCTTAAAATACTCTATATTTTTATCTTTATTTTACACTCAATTGTTTAAAAAATGCTTTCAGCACCTGGTATTTTTTACATACTTTTTACAAGCTTCAAAATATTTTTGGGGCATAAAATACTCGCTCAAAATGTACAAAAGTAGCAGGACAACAATGTTTCTCAGGGGTTTCTTGGGGCATAAATACTCTTTTTTTATTTTTTATTAAACAGGTCAATTGCGTTGAAAATTGCTTTCAGCACCTGGTATTTTTACATCCTTTTTTACAAGTTTCAGAATATATTTTTTGGTCATAAAAGACTCTAAATGTACAAAAGTAGCAGGACAGCTCCCTCTGCTGTCCATATTCTAAATGGCAGTTTGTACAAAAATGTGTGATTTTAAAGTCAAATTGACTGTGTTTTTGGTTCCACTTTAGTTTCAAAATATGCACACATACTGTGTTTCTTTGTTTCTTTGTCTGTTGAAGGCTTTACAAAAGAAGATAAAAGCTTACAGCACCTGGTATTCCCAGGCGGTCTCCCATCCAAGTACTAACCAGGCCCGACACTGCTTAGCTTCCGAGATCAGACGAGATCGGGCGTGTTCAGGGTGGTATGGCCGTAAGCGAAGGGCTCTGGGGTGGAGACTGCTTTTATATCCATGTTTCACCAGCTCCAGATGGGGAATGGGACTCGTGCTTTTCCAGGAGGAACAGACAAGCTTTTCTTGTCAACTTGACTCTTTCAACCTAAAGAAAACCCTGCTCAAATGTAAGAGTCAATGTTTCAAGACACCTTTTGGGCTTTCTTTATCATTTGGCCATTTCCCTGCTTTTAGCCTGAATATTATTCTATTATTCCTATGTGTTTTGGCATAAAATACTCTGTTTCCATGAAATACATAGAAAATACCATATAGGCACCACCTGTTTAGTCAAAATAAGTTTTTAGTTTTGTAAATCATTTCAAAAAATGCTGATGGCGCCTGGTATTTTTGCATAAATTACTCTCAAAATGTACAAAAGTAGCAGGACAGCAATGTTTTGCTTAGTTTTTGCTTAAAATACTCTTTTTTATCTTTAATTTACACTCAATTGTTTCAAAAAATGCTTTCCGCACCTGATATTTTTTACATATTTTTTTACAAGCTTCAAAATATTTTTGGGGGCATAAAATATTCTCTCAAATGTACAAAAGTAGCAGGACAACAATTTTTTTTTTTTTTTGCATTAATACTCTTTTTTTTTTTTTTATATATATAAAACAGGTAAATTGTGCTGAACATTTTTACATACTTTTAACAGGCTTCAAAATATATATATATATTTTTTGGCCTAAAATACTCTCAAATGTACAAAAGTAGCAAGACAGTAAAGTTTTGTTTTGATTTTTTTGCTTAAAATACTCTATATTTTTATCTTTATTTTACACTCAATTGTTTAAAAAATGCTTTCAGCACCTGGTATTTTTTACATACTTTTTACAAGCTTCAAAATATTTTTGGGGCATAAAATACTCGCTCAAAATGTACAAAAGTAGCAGGACAACAATGTTTCTCAGGGGTTTCTTGGGGCATAAATACTCTTTTTTTATTTTTTATTAAACAGGTCAATTGCGTTGAAAATTGCTTTCAGCACCTGGTATTTTTACATCCTTTTTTACAAAGTTCAGAATATATTTTTTGGTCATAAAAGACTCTAAATGTACAAAAGTAGCAGGACAGCTCCCTCTGCTGTCCATATTCTAAATGGCAGTTTGTACAAAAATGTGTGATTTTAAAGTCAAATTGACTGTGTTTTTGGTTCCACTTTAGTTTCAAAATATGCACACATACTGTGTTTCTTTGTTTCTTTGTCTGTTGAAGGCTTTACAAAAGAAGATAAAAGCTTACAGCACCTGGTATTCCCAGGCGCTGTCTCCCATCCAAGTACTAACCAGGCCCGACCCTGCTTAGCTTCCGAGATCAGACGAGATCGGGCGTGTTCAGGGTGGTATGGCCGTAAGCGAAGGGCTCTGGGGTGGAGACTGCTTTTATATCCATGTTTCACCAGCTCCAGATGGGGAATGGGACTCGTGCTTTTCCAGGAGGAACAGACAAGCTTTTCTTGTCAACTTGACTCTTTCAACCTAAAGAAAACCCTGCTCAAATGTAAGAGTCAATGTTTCAAGACACCTTTTGGGCTTTCTTTATCATTTGGCCATTTCCCTGCTTTTAGCCTGAATATTATTCTATTATTCCTATGTGTTTTGGCATAAAATACTCTGTTTCCATGAAATACATAGAAAATACCATATAGGCACCACCTGTTTAGTCAAAATAAGTTTTTAGTTTTGTAAATCATTTCAAAAAATGCTGATGGCGCCTGGTATTTTTGCATAAATTACTCTCAAAATGTACAAAAGTAGCAGGACAGCAATGTTTTGCTTAGTTTTTGCTTAAAATACTCTTTTTATCTTTAATTTACACTCAATTGTTTCAAAAAATGCTTTCCGCACCTGATATTTTTACATATTTTTTTACAAGCTTCAAAATATTTTTGGGGGCATAAAATATTCTCTCAAATGTACAAAAGTAGCAGGACAACAATGTTTTTTTTTTTTTTGCATTAATACTCTTTTTTTTTTTTTTTTATAAAACAGGTAAATTGTGCTGAACATTTTTACATACTTTTAACAGGCTTCAAAATATATATATATATATTTTTTGGCCTAAAATACTCTCAAATGTACAAAAGTAGCAAGACAGTAAAGTTTTGTTTTGATTTTTTTGCTTAAAATACTCTATATTTTTATCTTTATTTTACACTCAATTGTTTAAAAAATGCTTTCAGCACCTGGTATTTTTTACATACTTTTTACAAGCTTCAAAATATTTTTGGGGCATAAAATACTCGCTCAAAATGTACAAAAGTAGCAGGACAACAATGTTTCTCAGGGGTTTCTTGGGGCATAAACACTCTTTTTTTATTTTTTATTAAACAGGTAAATTGCGTTGAAAATTGCTTTCAGCACCTGGTATTTTTACATCCTTTTTTACAAGTTTCAGAATATATTTTTTGGTCATAAAAGACTCTAAATGTACAAAAGTAGCAGGACAGCTCCCTCTGCTGTCCATATTCTAAATGGCAGTTTGTACAAAAATGTGTGATTTTAAAGTCAAATTGACTGTGTTTTTGGTTCCACTTTAGTTTCAAAATATGCACACATACTGTGTTTCTTTGTTTCTTTGTCTGTTGAAGGCTTTACAAAAGAAGATAAAAGCTTACAGCACCTGGTATTCCCAGGCGGTCTCCCATCCAAGTACTAACCAGGCCCGACCCTGCTTAGCTTCCGAGATCAGACGAGATCGGGCGTGTTCAGGGTGGTATGGCCGTAAGCGAAGGGCTCTGGGGTGGAGACTGCTTTTATATCCATGTTTCACCAGCTCCAGATGGGGAATGGGACTCGTGCTTTTCCAGGAGGAACAGACAAGCTTTTCTTGTCAACTTGACTCTTTCAACCTAAAGAAAACCCTGCTCAAATGTAAGAGTCAATGTTTCAAGACACCTTTTGGGCTTTCTTTATCATTTGGCCATTTCCCTGCTTTTAGCCTGAATATTATTCTATTATTCCTATGTGTTTTGGCATAAAATACTCTGTTTCCATGAAATACATAGAAAATACCATATAGGCACCACCTGTTTAGTCAAAATAAGTTTTTAGTTTTGTAAATCATTTCAAAAAATGCTGATGGCGCCTGGTATTTTTGCATAAATTACTCTCAAAATGTACAAAAGTAGCAGGACAGCAATGTTTTGCTTAGTTTTTGCTTAAAATACTCTTTTTTATCTTTAATTTACACTCAATTGTTTCAAAAAATGCTTTCCGCACCTGATATTTTTTACATATTTTTTTACAAGCTTCAAAATATTTTTGGGGGCATAAAATATTCTCTCAAATGTACAAAAGTAGCAGGACAACAATTTTTATTTTTTTTTGCATTAATACTCTTTTTTTTTTTTTTTTTTTATAAAACAGGTAAATTGTGCTGAACATTTTTACATACTTTTAACAGGCTTCAAAATATATATATATATATATTTTTTTGGCCTAAAATACTCTCAAATGTACAAAAGTAGCAAGACAGTAAAGTTTTGTTTTGATTTTTTTGCTTAAAATACTCTATATTTTTATCTTTATTTTACACTCAATTGTTTAAAAATGCTTTCAGCACCTGGTATTTTTTACATACTTTTTACAAGCTTCAAAATATTTTTGGGGCATAAAATACTCGCTCAAAATGTACAAAAGTAGCAGGACAACAATGTTTCTCAGGGGTTTCTTGGGGCATAAATACTCTTTTTTTATTTTTTATTAAACAGGTCAATTGCGTTGAAAATTGCTTTCAGCACCTGGTATTTTTACATCCTTTTTTACAAGTTTCAGAATATATTTTTTGGTCATAAAAGACTCTAAATGTACAAAAGTAGCAGGACAGCTCCCTCTGCTGTCCATATTCTAAATGGCAGTTTGTACAAAAATGTGTGATTTTAAAGTCAAATTGACTGTGTTTTTGGTTCCACTTTAGTTTCAAAATATGCACACATACTGTGTTTCTTTGTTTCTTTGTCTGTTGAAGGCTTTACAAAAGAAGATAAAAGCTTACAGCACCTGGTATTCCCAGGCGGTCTCCCATCCAAGTACTAACCAGGCCCGACCCTGCTTAGCTTCCGAGATCAGACGAGATCGGGCGTGTTCAGGGTGGTATGGCCGTAAGCGACTGGCTTTGGGGTGGAGACTGCTTTTATATCCATGTTTCACCAGCTCCAGATGGGGAATGCGACTCGTGCTTTTCCAGGAGGAACAGACAAGCTTTTCTTGTCAACTTGACTCTTTCAACCTAAAGAAAACCCTGCTCAAATGTAAGAGTCAATGTTTCAAGACACCTTTTGGGCTTTCTTTATCATTTGGCCATTTCCCTGCTTTTAGCCTGAATATTATTCTATTATTCCTATGTGTTTTGGCATAAAATACTCTGTTTCCATGAAATACATAGAAAATACCATATAGGCACCACCTGTTTAGTCAAAATAAGTTTTTAGTTTTGTAAATCATTTCAAAAAATGCTGATGGCGCCTGGTATTTTTGCATAAATTACTCTCAAAATGTACAAAAGTAGCAGGACAGCAATGTTTTGCTTAGTTTTTGCTTAAATTACTCTTTTTTATCTTTAATTTACACTCAATTGTTTCAAAAAATGCTTTCCGCACCTGATATTTTTTACATATTTTTTTACAAGCTTCAAAATATTTTTGGGGGCATAAAATATTCTCTCAAATGTACAAAAGTAGCAGGACAACAATTTTTTTTTTTTTTTGCATTAATACTCTTTTTTTTTTTTTTATATATAAAACAGGTAAATTGTGCTGAACATTTTTACATACTTTTAACAGGCTTCAAAATATATATATATATTTTTTGGCCTAAAATACTCTCAAATGTACAAAAGTAGCAAGACAGTAAAGTTTTGTTTTGATTTTTTTGCTTAAAATACTCTATATTTTTATCTTTATTTTACACTCAATTGTTTAAAAAATGCTTTCAGCACCTGGTATTTTTTACATACTTTTTACAAGCTTCAAAATATTTTTGGGGCATAAAATACTCGCTCAAAATGTACAAAAGTAGCAGGACAACAATGTTTCTCAGGGGTTTCTTGGGGCATAAATACTCTTTTTTTATTTTTTATTAAACAGGTCAATTGCGTTGAAAATTGCTTTCAGCACCTGGTATTTTTACATCCTTTTTTACAAGTTTCAGAATATATTTTTTGGTCATAAAAGACTCTAAATGTACAAAAGTAGCAGGACAGCTCCCTCTGCTGTCCATATTCTAAATGGCAGTTTGTACAAAAATGTGTGATTTTAAAGTCAAATTGACTGTGTTTTTGGTTCCACTTTAGTTTCAAAATATGCACACATACTGTGTTTCTTTGTTTCTTTGTCTGTTGAAGGCTTTACAAAAGAAGATAAAAGCTTACAGCACCTGGTATTCCCAGGCGGTCTCCCATCCAAGTACTAACCAGGCCCGACCCTGCTTAGCTTCCGAGATCAGACGAGATCGGGCGTGTTCAGGGTGGTATGGCCGTAAGCGAAGGGCTCTGGGGTGGAGACTGCTTTTATATCCATGTTTCACCAGCTCCAGATGGGGAATGGGACTCGTGCTTTTCCAGGAGGAACAGACAAGCTTTTCTTGTCAACTTGACTCTTTCAACCTAAAGAAAACCCTGCTCAAATGTAAGAGTCAATGTTTCAAGACACCTTTTGGGCTTTCTTTATCATTTGGCCATTTCCCTGCTTTTAGCCTGAATATTATTCTATTATTCCTATGTGTTTTGGCATAAAATACTCTGTTTCCATGAAATACATAGAAAATACCATATAGGCACCACCTGTTTAGTCAAAATAAGTTTTTAGTTTTGTAAATCATTTCAAAAAATGCTGATGGCGCCTGGTATTTTTGCATAAATTACTCTCAAAATGTACAAAAGTAGCAGGACAGCAATGTTTTGCTTAGTTTTTGCTTAAAATACTCTTTTTTATCTTTAATTTACACTCAATTGTTTCAAAAAATGCTTTCCGCACCTGATATTTTTTACATATTTTTTTACAAGCTTCAAAATATTTTTGGGGGCATAAAATATTCTCTCAAATGTACAAAAGTAGCAGGACAACAATTTTTTTTTTTTTTTGCATTAATACTCTTTTTTTTTTTTTTTTTATAAAACAGGTAAATTGTGCTGAACATTTTTACATACTTTTAACAGGCTTCAAAATATATATATATATATTTTTTGGCCTAAAATACTCTCAAATGTACAAAAGTAGCAAGACAGTAAAGTTTTGTTTTGATTTTTTTGCTTAAAATACTCTATATTTTTATCTTTATTTTACACTCAATTGTTTAAAAAATGCTTTCAGCACCTGGTATTTTTTACATACTTTTTACAAGCTTCAAAATATTTTTGGGGCATAAAATACTCGCTCAAAATGTACAAAAGTAGCAGGACAACAATGTTTCTCAGGGGTTTCTTGGGGCATAAATACTCTTTTTTTATTTTTTATTAAACAGGTCAATTGCGTTGAAAATTGCTTTCAGCACCTGGTATTTTTACATCCTTTTTTACAAGTTTCAGAATATATTTTTTGGTCATAAAAGACTCTAAATGTACAAAAGTAGCAGGACAGCTCCCTCTGCTGTCCATATTCTAAATGGCAGTTTGTACAAAAATGTGTGATTTTAAAGTCAAATTGACTGTGTTTTTGGTTCCACTTTAGTTTCAAAATATGCACACATACTGTGTTTCTTTGTTTCTTTGTCTGTTGAAGGCTTTACAAAAGAAGATAAAAGCTTACAGCACCTGGTATTCCCAGGCGGTCTCCCATCCAAGTACTAACCAGGCCCGACCCTGCTTAGCTTCCGAGATCAGACGAGATCGGGCGTGTTCAGGGTGGTATGGCCGTAAGCGAAGGGCTCTGGGGTGGAGACTGCTTTTATATCCATGTTTCACCAGCTCCAGATGGGGAATGGGACTCGTGCTTTTCCAGGAGGAACAGACAAGCTTTTCTTGTCAACTTGACTCTTTCAACCTAAAGAAAACCCTGCTCAAATGTAAGAGTCAATGTTTCAAGACACCTTTTGGGCTTTCTTTATCATTTGGCCATTTCCCTGCTTTTAGCCTGAATATTATTCTATTATTCCTATGTGTTTTGGCATAAAATACTCTGTTTCCATGAAATACATAGAAAATACCATATAGGCACCACCTGTTTAGTCAAAATAAGTTTTTAGTTTTGTAAATCATTTCAAAAAATGCTGATGGCGCCTGGTATTTTTGCATAAATTACTCTCAAAATGTACAAAAGTAGCAGGACAGCAATGTTTTGCTTAGTTTTTGCTTAAAATACTCTTTTTTATCTTTAATTTACACTCAATTGTTTCAAAAAATGCTTTCCCTGATATTTTTTACATATTTTTTTACAAGCTTCAAAATATTTTTGGGGGCATAAAATATTCTCTCAAATGTACAAAAGTAGCAGGACAACAATTTTTTTTTTTTTTTGCATTAATACTCTTTTTTTTTTTTTTTTTATAAAACAGGTAAATTGTGCTGAACATTTTTACATACTTTTAACAGGCTTCAAAATATATATATATATATTTTTTGGCCTAAAATACTCTCAAATGTACAAAAGTAGCAAGACAGTAAAGTTTTGTTTTGATTTTTTTGCTTAAAATACTCTATATTTTTATCTTTATTTTACACTCAATTGTTTAAAAAATGCTTTCAGCACCTGGTATTTTTTACATACTTTTTACAAGCTTCAAAATATTTTTGGGGCATAAAATACTCGCTCAAAATGTACAAAAGTAGCAGGACAACAATGTTTCTCAGGGGTTTCTTGGGGCATAAATACTCTTTTTTTATTTTTTATTAAACAGGTCAATTGCGTTGAAAATTGCTTTCAGCACCTGGTATTTTTACATCCTTTTTTACAAGTTTCAGAATATATTTTTTGGTCATAAAAGACTCTAAATGTACAAAAGTAGCAGGACAGCTCCCTCTGCTGTCCATATTCTAAATGGCAGTTTGTACAAAAATGTGTGATTTTAAAGTCAAATTGACTGTGTTTTTGGTTCCACTTTAGTTTCAAAATATGCACACATACTGTGTTTCTTTGTTTCTTTGTCTGTTGAAGGCTTTACAAAAGAAGATAAAAGCTTACAGCACCTGGTATTCCCAGGCGGTCTCCCATCCAAGTACTAACCAGGCCCGACCCTGCTTAGCTTCCGAGATCAGACGAGATCGGGCGTGTTCAGGGTGGTATGGCCGTAAGCGAAGGGCTCTGGGGTGGAGACTGGTTTTATATCCATGTTTCACCAGCTCCAGATGGGGAATGGGACTCGTGCTTTTCCAGGAGGAACAGACAAGCTTTTCTTGTCAACTTGACTCTTTCAACCTAAAGAAAACCCTGCTCAAATGTAAGAGTCAATGTTTCAAGACACCTTTTGGGCTTTCTTTATCATTTGGCCATTTCCCTGCTTTTAGCCTGAATATTATTCTATTATTCCTATGTGTTTTGGCATAAAATACTCTGTTTCCATGAAATACATAGAAAATACCATATAGGCACCACCTGTTTAGTCAAAATAAGTTTTTAGTTTTGTAAATCATTTCAAAAAATGCTGATGGCGCCTGGTATTTTTGCATAAATTACTCTCAAAATGTACAAAAGTAGCAGGACAGCAATGTTTTGCTTAGTTTTTGCTTAAAATACTCTTTTTTATCTTTAATTTACACTCAATTGTTTCAAAAAATGCTTTCCGCACCTGATATTTTTTACATATTTTTTTACAAGCTTCAAAATATTTTTGGGGGCATAAAATATTCTCTCAAATGTACAAAAGTAGCAGGACAACAATTTTTTTTTTTTTTTTGCATTAATACTCTTTTTTTTTTTTTTATATATAAAACAGGTAAATTGTGCTGAACATTTTTACATACTTTTAACAGGCTTCAAAATATATATATATATTTTTTGGCCTAAAATACTCTCAAATGTACAAAAGTAGCAAGACAGTAAAGTTTTGTTTTGATTTTTTTGCTTAAAATACTCTATATTTTTATCTTTATTTTACACTCAATTGTTTAAAAAATGCTTTCAGCACCTGGTATTTTTTACATACTTTTTACAAGCTTCAAAATATTTTTGGGGCATAAAATACTCGCTCAAAATGTACAAAAGTAGCAGGACAACAATGTTTCTCAGGGGTTTCTTGGGGCATAAATACTCTTTTTTTATTTTTTATTAAACAGGTCAATTGCGTTGAAAATTGCTTTCAGCACCTGGTATTTTTACATCCTTTTTTACAAGTTTCAGAATATATTTTTTGGTCATAAAAGACTCTAAATGTACAAAAGTAGCAGGACAGCTCCCTCTGCTGTCCATATTCTAAATGGCAGTTTGTACAAAAATGTGTGATTTTAAAGTCAAATTGACTGTGTTTTTGGTTCCACTTTAGTTTCAAAATATGCACACATACTGTGTTTCTTTGTTTCTTTGTCTGTTGAAGGCTTTACAAAAGAAGATAAAAGCTTACAGCACCTGGTATTCCCAGGCGGTCTCCCATCCAAGTACTAACCAGGCCCGACCCTGCTTAGCTTCCGAGATCAGACGAGATCGGGCGTGTTCAGGGTGGTATGGCCGTAAGCGAAGGGCTCTGGGGTGGAGACTGCTTTTATATCCATGTTTCACCAGCTCCAGATGGGGAATGGGACTCGTGCTTTTCCAGGAGGAACAGACAAGCTTTTCTTGTCAACTTGACTCTTTCAACCTAAAGAAAACCCTGCTCAAATGTAAGAGTCAATGTTTCAAGACACCTTTTGGGCTTTCTTTATCATTTGGCCATTTCCCTGCTTTTAGCCTGAATATTATTCTATTATTCCTATGTGTTTTGGCATAAAATACTCTGTTTCCATGAAATACATAGAAAATACCATATAGGCACCACCTGTTTAGTCAAAATAAGTTTTTAGTTTTGTAAATCATTTCAAAAAATGCTGATGGCGCCTGGTATTTTTGCATAAATTACTCTCAAAATGTACAAAAGTAGCAGGACAGCAATGTTTTGCTTAGTTTTTGCTTAAAATACTCTTTTTTATCTTTAATTTACACTCAATTGTTTCAAAAAATGCTTTCCGCACCTGATATTTTTTACATATTTTTTTACAAGCTTCAAAATATTTTTGGGGGCATAAAATATTCTCTCAAATGTACAAAAGTAGCAGGACAACAATTTTTTTTTTTTTTTGCATTAATACTCTTTTTTTTTTATATATAAAACAGGTAAATTGTGCTGAACATTTTTACATACTTTTAACAGGCTTCAAAATATATATATATATATATATATATATATATATATATATATATATATATATTTTTTGGCCTAAAATACTCTCAAATGTACAAAAGTAGCAAGACAGTAAAGTTTTGTTTTGATTTTTTTGCTTAAAATACTCTATATTTTTATCTTTATTTTACACTCAATTGTTTAAAAAATGCTTTCAGCACCTGGTATTTTTTACATACTTTTTACAAGCTTCAAAATATTTTTGGGGCATAAAATACTCGCTCAAAATGTACAAAAGTAGCAGGACAACAATGTTTCTCAGGGGTTTCTTGGGGCATAAATACTCTTTTTTTATTTTTTATTAAACAGGTCAATTGCGTTGAAAATTGCTTTCAGCACCTGGTATTTTTACATCCTTTTTTACAAGTTTCAGAATATATTTTTTGGTCATAAAAGACTCTAAATGTACAAAAGTAGCAGGACAGCTCCCTCTGCTGTCCATATTCTAAATGGCAGTTTGTACAAAAATGTGTGATTTTAAAGTCAAATTGACTGTGTTTTTGGTTCCACTTTAGTTTCAAAATATGCACACATACTGTGTTTCTTTGTTTCTTTGTCTGTTGAAGGCTTTACAAAAGAAGATAAAAGCTTACAGCACCTGGTATTCCCAGGCGGTCTCCCATCCAAGTACTAACCAGGCCCGACCCTGCTTAGCTTCCGAGATTAGACGAGATCGGGCGTGTTCAGGGTGGTATGGCCGTAAGCGAAGGGCTCTGGGGTGGAGACTGCTTTTATATCCATGTTTCACCAGCTCCAGATGGGGAATGGGACTCGTGCTTTTCCAGGAGGAACAGACAAGCTTTTCTTGTCAACTTGACTCTTTCAACCTAAAGAAAACCCTGCTCAAATGTAAGAGTCAATGTTTCAAGACACCTTTTGGGCTTTCTTTATCATTTGGCCATTTCCCTGCTTTTAGCCTGAATATTATTCTATTATTCCTATGTGTTTTGGCATAAAATACTCTGTTTCCATGAAATACATAGAAAATACCATATAGGCACCACCTGTTTAGTCAAAATAAGTTTTTAGTTTTGTAAATCATTTCAAAAAATGCTGATGGCGCCTGGTATTTTTGCATAAATTACTCTCAAAATGTACAAAAGTAGCAGGACAGCAATGTTTTGCTTAGTTTTTGCTTAAAATACTCTTTTTTATCTTTAATTTACACTCAATTGTTTCAAAAAATGCTTTCCGCACCTGATATTTTTTACATATTTTTTTACAAGCTTCAAAATATTTTTGGGGGCATAAAATATTCTCTCAAATGTACAAAAGTAGCAGGACAACAATTTTTTTTTTTTTTTGCATTAATACTCTTTTTTTTTTATATATAAAACAGGTAAATTGTGCTGAACATTTTTACATACTTTTAACAGGCTTCAAAATATATATATATATTTTTTGGCCTAAAATACTCTCAAATGTACAAAAGTAGCAAGACAGTAAAGTTTTGTTTTGATTTTTTTGCTTAAAATACTCTATATTTTTATCTTTATTTTACACTCAATTGTTTAAAAAATGCTTTCAGCACCTGGTATTTTTTACATACTTTTTACAAGCTTCAAAATATTTTTGGGGCATAAAATACTCGCTCAAAATGTACAAAAGTAGCAGGACAACAATGTTTCTCAGGGGTTTCTTGGGGCATAAATACTCTTTTTTTATTTTTTATTAAACAGGTCAATTGCGTTGAAAATTGCTTTCAGCACCTGGTATTTTTACATCCTTTTTTACAAGTTTCAGAATATATTTTTTGGTCATAAAAGACTCTAAATGTACAAAAGTAGCAGGACAGCTCCCTCTGCTGTCCATATTCTAAATGGCAGTTTGTACAAAAATGTGTGATTTTAAAGTCAAATTGACTGTGTTTTTGGTTCCACTTTAGTTTCAAAATATGCACACATACTGTGTTTCTTTGTTTCTTTGTCTGTTGAAGGCTTTACAAAAGAAGATAAAAGCTTACAGCACCTGGTATTCCCAGGCGGTCTCCCATCCAAGTACTAACCAGGCCCGACCCTGCTTAGCTTCCGAGATTAGACGAGATCGGGCGTGTTCAGGGTGGTATGGCCGTAAGCGAAGGGCTCTGGGGTGGAGACTGCTTTTATATCCATGTTTCACCAGCTCCAGATGGGGAATGGGACTCGTGCTTTTCCAGGAGGAACAGACAAGCTTTTCTTGTCAACTTGACTCTTTCAACCTAAAGAAAACCCTGCTCAAATGTAAGAGTCAATGTTTCAAGACACCTTTTGGGCTTTCTTTATCATTTGGCCATTTCCCTGCTTTTAGCCTGAATATTATTCTATTATTCCTATGTGTTTTGGCATAAAATACTCTGTTTCCATGAAATACATAGAAAATACCATATAGGCACCACCTGTTTAGTCAAAATAAGTTTTTAGTTTTGTAAATCATTTCAAAAAATGCTGATGGCGCCTGGTATTTTTGCATAAATTACTCTCAAAATGTACAAAAGTAGCAGGACAGCAATGTTTTGCTTAGTTTTTGCTTAAAATACTCTTTTTTATCTTTAATTTACACTCAATTGTTTCAAAAAATGCTTTCCGCACCTGATATTTTTTACATATTTTTTTACAAGCTTCAAAATATTTTTGGGGGCATAAAATATTCTCTCAAATGTACAAAAGTAGCAGGACAACAATTTTTTTTTTTTTTTTGCATTAATACTCTTTTTTTTTTTTTTTATATATAAAACAGGTAAATTGTGCTGAACATTTTTACATACTTTTAACAGGCTTCAAAATATATATATATATTTTTTGGCCTAAAATACTCTCAAATGTACAAAAGTAGCAAGACAGTAAAGTTTTGTTTTGATTTTTTTGCTTAAAATACTCTATATTTTTATCTTTATTTTACACTCAATTGTTTAAAAAATGCTTTCAGCACCTGGTATTTTTTACATACTTTTTACAAGCTTCAAAATATTTTTGGGGCATAAAATACTCGCTCAAAATGTACAAAAGTAGCAGGACAACAATGTTTCTCAGGGGTTTCTTGGGGCATAAATACTCTTTTTTTATTTTTTATTAAACAGGTCAATTGCGTTGAAAATTGCTTTCAGCACCTGGTATTTTTACATCCTTTTTTACAAGTTTCAGAATATATTTTTTGGTCATAAAAGACTCTAAATGTACAAAAGTAGCAGGACAGCTCCCTCTGCTGTCCATATTCTAAATGGCAGTTTGTACAAAAATGTGTGATTTTAAAGTCAAATTGACTGTGTTTTTGGTTCCACTTTAGTTTCAAAATATGCACACATACTGTGTTTCTTTGTTTCTTTGTCTGTTGAAGGCTTTACAAAAGAAGATAAAAGCTTACAGCACCTGGTATTCCCAGGCGGTCTCCCATCCAAGTACTAACCAGGCCCGACCCTGCTTAGCTTCCGAGATCAGACGAGATCGGGCGTGTTCAGGGTGGTATGGCCGTAAGCGAAGGGCTCTGGGGTGGAGACTGCTTTTATATCCATGTTTCACCAGCTCCAGATGGGGAATGGGACTCGTGCTTTTCCAGGAGGAACAGACAAGCTTTTCTTGTCAACTTGACTCTTTCAACCTAAAGAAAACCCTGCTCAAATGTAAGAGTCAATGTTTCAAGACACCTTTTGGGCTTTCTTTATCATTTGGCCATTTCCCTGCTTTTAGCCTGAATATTATTCTATTATTCCTATGTGTTTTGGCATAAAATACTCTGTTTCCATGAAATACATAGAAAATACCATATAGGCACCACCTGTTTAGTCAAAATAAGTTTTTAGTTTTGTAAATCATTTCAAAAAATGCTGATGGCGCCTGGTATTTTTGCATAAATTACTCTCAAAATGTACAAAAGTAGCAGGACAGCAATGTTTTGCTTAGTTTTTGCTTAAAATACTCTTTTTTATCTTTAATTTACACTCAATTGTTTCAAAAAATGCTTTCCGCACCTGATATTTTTTACATATTTTTTTACAAGCTTCAAAATATTTTTGGGGGCATAAAATATTCTCTCAAATGTACAAAAGTAGCAGGACAACAATTTTTTTTTTTTTTTGCATTAATACTCTTTTTTTTTTTTATATATAAAACAGGTAAATTGTGCTGAACATTTTTACATACTTTTAACAGGCTTCAAAATATATATATATATTTTTTGGCCTAAAATACTCTCAAATGTACAAAAGTAGCAAGACAGTAAAGTTTTGTTTTGATTTTTTTGCTTAAAATACTCTATATTTTTATCTTTATTTTACACTCAATTGTTTAAAAAATGCTTTCAGCACCTGGTATTTTTTACATACTTTTTACAAGCTTCAAAATATTTTTGGGGCATAAAATACTCGCTCAAAATGTACAAAAGTAGCAGGACAACAATGTTTCTCAGGGGTTTCTTGGGGCATAAATACTCTTTTTTTATTTTTTATTAAACAGGTCAATTGCGTTGAAAATTGCTTTCAGCACCTGGTATTTTTACATCCTTTTTTACAAGTTTCAGAATATATTTTTTGGTCATAAAAGACTCTAAATGTACAAAAGTAGCAGGACAGCTCCCTCTGCTGTCCATATTCTAAATGGCAGTTTGTACAAAAATGTGTGATTTTAAAGTCAAATTGACTGTGTTTTTGGTTCCACTTTAGTTTCAAAATATGCACACATACTGTGTTTCTTTGTTTCTTTGTCTGTTGAAGGCTTTACAAAAGAAGATAAAAGCATACAGCACCTGGTATTCCCAGGCGGTCTCCCATCCAAGTACTAACCAGGCCCGACCCTGCTTAGCTTCCGAGATCAGACGAGATCGGGCGTGTTCAGGGTGGTATGGCCGTAAGCGAAGGGCTCTGGGGTGGAGACTGCTTTTATATCCATGTTTCACCAGCTCCAGATGGGGAATGGGACTCGTGCTTTTCCAGGAGGAACAGACAAGCTTTTCTTGTCAACTTGACTCTTTCAACCTAAAGAAAACCCTGCTCAAATGTAAGAGTCAATGTTTCAAGACACCTTTTGGGCTTTCTTTATCATTTGGCCATTTCCCTGCTTTTAGCCTGAATATTATTCTATTATTCCTATGTGTTTTGGCATAAAATACTCTGTTTCCATGAAATACATAGAAAATACCATATAGGCACCACCTGTTTAGTCAAAATAAGTTTTTAGTTTTGTAAATCATTTCAAAAAATGCTGATGGCGCCTGGTATTTTTGCATAAATTACTCTCAAAATGTACAAAAGTAGCAGGACAGCAATGTTTTGCTTAGTTTTTGCTTAAAATACTCTTTTTTATCTTTAATTTACACTCAATTGTTTCAAAAAATGCTTTCCGCACCTGATATTTTTTACATATTTTTTTACAAGCTTCAAAATATTTTTGGGGGCATAAAATATTCTCTCAAATGTACAAAAGTAGCAGGACAACAATTTTTTTTTTTTTTTTGCATTAATACTCTTTTTTTTTTTTTTTATATATAAAACAGGTAAATTGTGCTGAACATTTTTACATACTTTTAACAGGCTTCAAAATATATATATATATTTTTTGGCCTAAAATACTCTCAAATGTACAAAAGTAGCAAGACAGTAAAGTTTTGTTTTGATTTTTTTGCTTAAAATACTCTATATTTTTATCTTTATTTTACACTCAATTGTTTAAAAAATGCTTTCAGCACCTGGTATTTTTTACATACTTTTTACAAGCTTCAAAATATTTTTGGGGCATAAAATACTCGCTCAAAATGTACAAAAGTAGCAGGACAACAATGTTTCTCAGGGGTTTCTTGGGGCATAAATACTCTTTTTTTATTTTTTATTAAACAGGTCAATTGCGTTGAAAATTGCTTTCAGCACCTGGTATTTTTACATCCTTTTTTACAAGTTTCAGAATATATTTTTTGGTCATAAAAGACTCTAAATGTACAAAAGTAGCAGGACAGCTCCCTCTGCTGTCCATATTCTAAATGGCAGTTTGTACAAAAATGTGTGATTTTAAAGTCAAATTGACTGTGTTTTTGGTTCCACTTTAGTTTCAAAATATGCACACATACTGTGTTTCTTTGTTTCTTTGTCTGTTGAAGGCTTTACAAAAGAAGATAAAAGCTTACAGCACCTGGTATTCCCAGGCGGTCTCCCATCCAAGTACTAACCAGGCCCGACCCTGCTTAGCTTCCGAGATCAGACGAGATCGGGCGTGTTCAGGGTGGTATGGCCGTAAGCGAAGGGCTCTGGGGTGGAGACTGCTTTTATATCCATGTTTCACCAGCTCCAGATGGGGAATGGGACTCGTGCTTTTCCAGGAGGAACAGACAAGCTTTTCTTGTCAACTTGACTCTTTCAACCTAAAGAAAACCCTGCTCAAATGTAAGAGTCAATGTTTCAAGACACCTTTTGGGCTTTCTTTATCATTTGGCCATTTCCCTGCTTTTAGCCTGAATATTATTCTATTATTCCTATGTGTTTTGGCATAAAATACTCTGTTTCCATGAAATACATAGAAAATACCATATAGGCACCACCTGTTTAGTCAAAATAAGTTTTTAGTTTTGTAAATCATTTCAAAAAATGCTGATGGCGCCTGGTATTTTTGCATAAATTACTCTCAAAATGTACAAAAGTAGCAGGACAGCAATGTTTTGCTTAGTTTTTGCTTAAAATACTCTTTTTTATCTTTAATTTACACTCAATTGTTTCAAAAAATGCTTTCCGCACCTGATATTTTTTACATATTTTTTTACAAGCTTCAAAATATTTTTGGGGGCATAAAATATTCTCTCAAATGTACAAAAGTAGCAGGACAACAATTTTTTTTTTTTTTTTGCATTAATACTCTTTTTTTTTTTTTTTTATAAAACAGGTAAATTGTGCTGAACATTTTTACATACTTTTAACAGGCTTCAAAATATATATATATATATTTTGGCCTAAAATACTCTCAAATGTACAAAAGTAGCAAGACAGTAAAGTTTTGTTTTGATTTTTTTGCTTAAAATACTCTATATTTTTATCTTTATTTTACACTCAATTGTTTAAAAAATGCTTTCAGCACCTGGTATTTTTTACATACTTTTTACAAGCTTCAAAATATTTTTGGGGCATAAAATACTCGCTCAAAATGTACAAAAGTAGCAGGACAACAATGTTTCTCAGGGGTTTCTTGGGGCATAAATACTCTTTTTTTATTTTTTATTAAACAGGTCAATTGCGTTGAAAATTGCTTTCAGCACCTGGTATTTTTACATCCTTTTTTACAAGTTTCAGAATATATTTTTTGGTCATAAAAGACTCTAAATGTACAAAAGTAGCAGGACAGCTCCCTCTGCTGTCCATATTCTAAATGGCAGTTTGTACAAAAATGTGTGATTTTAAAGTCAAATTGACTGTGTTTTTGGTTCCACTTTAGTTTCAAAATATGCACACATACTGTGTTTCTTTGTTTCTTTGTCTGTTGAAGGCTTTACAAAAGAAGATAAAAGCTTACAGCACCTGGTATTCCCAGGCGGTCTCCCATCCAAGTACTAACCAGGCCCGACCCTGCTTAGCTTCCGAGATCAGACGAGATCAGGCGTGTTCAGGGTGGTATGGCCGTAAGCGAAGGGCTCTGGGGTGGAGACTGCTTTTATATCCATGTTTCACCAGCTCCAGATGGGGAATGGGACTCGTGCTTTTCCAGGAGGAACAGACAAGCTTTTCTTGTCAACTTGACTCTTTCAACCTAAAGAAAACCCTGCTCAAATGTAAGAGTCAATGTTTCAAGACACCTTTTGGGCTTTCTTTATCATTTGGCCATTTCCCTGCTTTTAGCCTGAATATTATTCTATTATTCCTATGTGTTTTGGCATAAAATACTCTGTTTCCATGAAATACATAGAAAATACCATATAGGCACCACCTGTTTAGTCAAAATAAGTTTTTAGTTTTGTAAATCATTTCAAAAAATGCTGATGGCGCCTGGTATTTTTGCATAAATTACTCTCAAAATGTACAAAAGTAGCAGGACAGCAATGTTTTGCTTAGTTTTTGCTTAAAATACTCTTTTTTATCTTTAATTTACACTCAATTGTTTCAAAAAATGCTTTCCGCACCTGATATTTTTTACATATTTTTTTACAAGCTTCAAAATATTTTTGGGGGCATAAAATATTCTCTCAAATGTACAAAAGTAGCAGGACAACAATGTTTTTTTTTTTTTTGCATTAATACTCTTTTTTTTATTTTTTTATAAAACAGGTAAATTGTGCTGAACATTTTTACATACTTTTAACAGGCTTCAAAATATATATATATATATATATATTTTTTGGCCTAAAATACTCTCAAATGTACAAAAGTAGCAAGACAGTAAAGTTTTGTTTTGATTTTTTTGCTTAAAATACTCTATATTTTTATCTTTATTTTACACTCAATTGTTTAAAAAATGCTTTCAGCACCTGGTATTTTTTACATACTTTTTACAAGCTTCAAAATATTTTTGGGGCATAAAATACTCGCTCAAAATGTACAAAAGTAGCAGGACAACAATGTTTCTCAGGGGTTTCTTGGGGCATAAATACTCTTTTTTTATTTTTTATTAAACAGGTCAATTGCGTTGAAAATTGCTTTCAGCACCTGGTATTTTTACATCCTTTTTTACAAGTTTCAGAATATATTTTTTGGTCATAAAAGACTCTAAATGTACAAAAGTAGCAGGACAGCTCCCTCTGCTGTCCATATTCTAAATGGCAGTTTGTACAAAAATGTGTGATTTTAAAGTCAAATTGACTGTGTTTTTGGTTCCACTTTAGTTTCAAAATATGCACACATACTGTGTTTCTTTGTTTCTTTGTCTGTTGAAGGCTTTACAAAAGAAGATAAAAGCTTACAGCACCTGGTATTCCCAGGCGGTCTCCCATCCAAGTACTAACCAGGCCCGCCGACCCTGCTTAGCTTCCGAGATCAGACGAGATCGGGCGTGTTCAGGGTGGTATGGCCGTAAGCGAAGGGCTCTGGGGTGGAGACTGCTTTTATATCCATGTTTCACCAGCTCCAGATGGGGAATGGGACTCGTGCTTTTCCAGGAGGAACAGACAAGCTTTTCTTGTCAACTTGACTCTTTCAACCTAAAGAAAACCCTGCTCAAATGTAAGAGTCAATGTTTCAAGACACCTTTTGGGCTTTCTTTATCATTTGGCCATTTCCCTGCTTTTAGCCTGAATATTATTCTATTATTCCTATGTGTTTTGGCATCAAATACTCTGTTTCCATGAAATACATGGAAAATACCATATAGACACCACCTGTTTGGTCAAAATAAGTTTTTTTGTTTTGCATAAAATACTTTTTTTTCCCTTTTATATTTAAACAGGTAAATCATTTCAAAAAATGCTGATGGCGCCTGGTATTTTGGCCTAAAATACTCTCTCAAAATGTACAAAAGTAGCAGGACAGCAATGTTTTGCTTAGTTTTTGCTTAAAATAGTCTTTTTTTTTATTTTACACTCAATTGTTTCAAAAAATGCTTTCCGCACCTGGTATTTTTACATACTTTTTTACAAGCTTCAGAATATTTTTGGGGCATAAAATACTCCCTCAAATGTACAAAAGTAGCAGGACAACAATGTTTTTTTGCATTAATACTCTTTTTTTTATAAAACAGGTAAATTGTGCTGAAAATTGCTTACCTTTTACATACTTTTTACAAGCTTCAAAATATATTTTTTGGCCTAAAATACTCTCTAAATATACAAAAGTAGCAGGACAGCAATGTTTTTCAGGTTTTATTTTGGGCATAAATACTCTTTTCAAAAATATATATAAAACAGGTCAATTGTGTTGAAAATTGCTTTCAGCATCTGGTATTTTTACATACTTTTTACAAGCTTCAAAATATTTTTTGGGGCATAAAATATTATCTCAAATGTACAAAAGTAGCAGGACAACAATGTTTTTTTTTGCATAAATACTCTTTTTTTTTTATAAAACAGGTAAATTGTGCTGAAAATTGCACCTGGTATTTTCACATACTTTTTACAAGCTTCAAAATATATATATTTTTTGCCTAAAATACTCTCAAATGTACAAAAGTAGCAAGACAGTAAAGTTTTGTTTTTATTTTTTGCTTAAAATACTCTATATTTAATTTTTATTTTACACTCAATTGTTTAAAAAATGCTTTCAGCACCTGGTATTTTTTACATACTTTTTACAAGCTTCAGAATGTATTTTGGCCTAAAATACTCTCTCAAAATGTACAAAAGTAGCAGGAGAGCAATGTTTTTCAGGGGTTTCTTGTGGCATAAATACTCTTTTTTTTTTTTTATTGAACAGGTAAATTGTGTTGAAAATTGCTTTCAGCACCTGGTATTTTTAAATGCTTTTTTACAAGTTTCAGAATATATTTTTTGGTCATAAAATACTCTAAATGTAAAAAAGTAGCAGGACAGCTCCCTCTGCTGTCCATATTCTAAATTGCAGTTTGTACAAAAATGTGTGATTTTAAAGTCAAATTGACTGTGTTTTTGGTTCCACTTTAGTTTCTAAATATCCACACATAGTGTGTTTCTTTCTTTCTTTGTCTGTTGAAGGCTTTACAAAAGAAGATAAAAGCTTACAGCACCTGGTATTCCCAGGCGGTCTCCCATCCAAGTACTAACCAGGCCCGACCCGCGGGGGCCAGCCGTGGATAGTGGGCATAGAGCGCCAGCCAATCAGAATGAGCCTGTGTGCCATGTGCCACTGTGATGAAGGCCAACCAATCAGAATGCAGAGATTCGTGTTCGTTCACAAATTCATCTCAAGAGACCCGAGTTCAATTCCTGCTGTGCCCAGAAGAAGAGGAACGTTTCAAAGGATCAAAACTTTAAATGTATTAAGTTCATGAGTTCAAACATTAAATGCAGGGTTCAGAATAAGCGATATTGCATCGCAAAATGCGACGCAATTTCTCTCAAATGCGAAAAAAGGGCTAAAAGTACTGATCACTCGTCAATCAATCGTCAATAACGTCATGACACATGTAGGACGTGTGGACATGACGAGTCCCGCTGCTGTCTCAGATCGAGAGTCTGAAAGTGGGAGGAGCCACAGGTAAAGTTAGCGTCACAGATTCAGACTTCCGAGGTCAACAGCTCCTTAACGCAAAAGTCTTTGCAGATCATTCACAGCCAAAATATTCATCTTTACACTGCAGTGACACAGCCTCGTTTTTAACAATCAGATGCGTATTTTGGGCGCAGCGAATCACACTGATCCGAATGTGCAGAGCCGAGACGAGTGCTTAGGGACCGTCATCAAATGTGCAGCCGGAGCCGAGACGAGTACTTAGGGACCGTCATCAAATGTGCAGCCGGAGCCGAGACGAGTGCTTAGGGACCGTCATCAAATGTGCAGCCGGAGCCGAGACGAGTACTTAGGGGCCGTCATCAAATGTGCAGCCGGAGCCGAGACGAGTGCTTAGGGACCGTCATCAAATGTGCAGCCGGAGCCGAGACGAGTACTTAGGGACCGTCATCAAATGTGCAGCCGGAGCCGAGACGAGTACGTAGGGACCGTCATCAAATGTGCAGCCGGAGCAGAGACGAGTACTTAGGGACCGTCATCAAATGTGCTGCCGGAGCAGAGACGAGTGCTTAGGGACCGTCATCAAATGTGCAGCCGGAGCCGAGACGAGTACTTAGGGACCGTCATCAAATGTGCAGCCGGAGCAGAGACGAGTACTTAGGGACCGTCATCAAATGTGCAGCCGGAGCAGAGACGAGTACTTAGGGACCGTCATCAAATAGCAAAACGAAAAATTGAAACGTTTTATAGCTGGAATGGAACGTCAAATAGAGCGGTACAATTTGAATAACACAATAAATACACCATGATGGAAACACCACAGCAACATTTATTTTTCCATCAGAAGCTTAACACATATTTTTTGTGAGTGTAATGACAATTAATATGTAAATGAGACTCCTGCAAATAGTCATCTGATGATGATGTGGAAGAAAGTTGTAAATAAGTTAATCTAACTTGGTGTTGATTAATTTGTTCAACAACTAATTTTATTTGCAAGTTTTGTGGGTTTAAAAAAACATGTATAAAAAGTGTTTAAAAGTTCATTCTTTAGGATTTTTTTTTAAAAATAGAATGTTTATAAATACATTTGAAATAAATAATCTTGTTACATCAATGGAAAATATTGATTGTTTAACAAATAGTGATTTCTGCATCACCTTAAGAGATTTACCCACGTCACACCTTCTGCATAAATAAACTTGGAGTGGGTCAGAAAACTCCAGGTGTTTAGTCCGCAGGGGTCAGAGGTCACACTATCACATCTCTAACACTGCAGCACTGAACTGTACCATTGTGTTCAGTTTATGTTCTGCAGAGAAATAAAACCAGTTATTCATATTATTAATCATATGATATCTCAATCATGTATAGAATATTATTGTATTATTATATTGGAAAGAAAACACAAAAAACAAATACTTTTAAGAATATTTATTGACAGGGAAAATACCAGAAAGTTTAATTTATTTACACTTCAGACAGCGTTCATTACTTGACAGTAGTATTTACAATAAATAAACAGATATATACAGTCCAGGGAAGTATGTGTGGATGTGAGGACTGTGCGCGGCCTGCTTCAGCTCCAGTTTGCAGAACCTGCACGTTCTCCCTGGGGCAGAACCTGCACGTTCTCCCTGGGGCAGGTGACTCCTCTCTCTTCCTCTTCTGTTGCTTCCTTTCCTCCTCTCTCTGTCTTGTTGCCTCCAGCTCCCTCTGGAAGAACTCTGTCCACAAAAGTCCTTAATGGTGGTGTTTCTTCAGGGCTGCTGCTGCTGCTCAGGGCGTCCTGAGAAAGAGACGGTGATGGTTTGAGCTGTAGGAGACGAGGTGATGGTCGGAGCTGTAGGAGACCAGGTGATGGTCGGAGCTGTAAGAGGAGACGAGGTGATGGTCTGAGCTGTAGGAGGAGACGAGGTGATGGTCGGAGCTGTAGGAAGAGACGAGGTGATGGTCTGAACTGTAAGAGGAGACGAGGTGATGGTCTGAGCTGCAGGAGGAGACGAGGTGATGGTCGGAGCTGCAGGAGGAGACGAGGTGATGGTCGGAGCTGCAGGAGGAGACGAGGTGATGGTCGGAGCTGTAGGAGGAGACGAGGTGATGGTCGGAGCTGCAGGAGGAGACGAGGTGATGGTCGGAGCTGTAGGAGGAGACGAGGTGGTGGTCGGAGCTGCAGGAGGAGACGAGGTGGTGGTCGGAGCTGTAGGAGGAGACGAGGTGATGGTCGGAGCTGTAGGAGGAGACGAGGTGATGGTCGGAGCTGTAGGAGGAGACGAGATGATGGTCGGAGCTGTAGGAGGAGACGAGGTGGTGGTCGGAGCTGTAGGAGGAGACGAGGTGGTGGTCGGAGCTGTAGGAGGAGACGAGGTGATGGTCGGAGCTGCAGGAGGAGACGAGGTGGTGGTCGGAGCTGTAGGAGGAGACGAGGTGGTGGTCGGAGCTGTAGGAGGAGACGAGGTGATGGTCGGAGCTGTAGGAGGAGACGAGGTGATGGTCGGAGCTGTAGGAGGAGACGAGGTGATGGTCGGAGCTGTAGGAGGAGACGAGGTGATGGTCGGAGCTGTAGGAGGAGACGAGGTGATGGTCGGAGCTGTAGGAGGAGACGAGGTGGTGGTCTGAGGAGGAGGCTTCACTGTGGCAGGTGTCGTGGTGACGGCAGGTGTCGTGGTGACAATAGGCAGAGTTGTGGTGATGACAGGTGTCATGGTGACGGCAGGTGTCGCGGTGACGACAGTTGTCGTGGTGACGGCAGGTGTCGTGGTGACGACAGGCAGAGTTGTGGTGCTGCCAGAGTGTCTGTGTTTGCTCCAGCTTTTTCGGCTGATGTTGAGTGAAGATGATGCATTTAATAATCTGATGTGATGATGATGTAATGATAAATATGTAGTTTTGTGGTCGGGTGTAGCGTGCTGTTGGGATTGGCTCAGGGACAGTGGAGGGGGAGGCGGCCTGTTGTGACGACTGCGGCTGAAGCTTCACTGGAGGAGGAACTACAGAACAAAACAGATGAATGTTTTAGTGATAAGCAACACGTGAAATACAAGACATGACACACATTTAGAACCACTGCACTGGCTGTGAAACTACAGTCAGCATGAAGCATTCATCTGTTCACTCTGTGATGGTTTGACTGAGACAGACACACATGGAGCATGAAGCATTCATCTGTTCACTCTGTGATGGTTTGACTGAGACAGACACACATGGAGCATGAAGCATTCATCTGTTCACTCTGTGATGGTTTGACTGAGACAGACACACATGGAGCATGAAGCATTCATCTGTTCACTCTGTGATGGTTTGACTGAGACAGACACACATGGAGCATGAAGCATTCATCTGTTCACTCTGTGATGGTTTGACTGAGACAGACACACATGGAGCATGAAGCATTCATCTGTTCACTCTGTGATGGTTTGACTGAGACAGACACACATGGAGCATGAAGCATTCATCTGTTCACTCTGTGATGGTTTGACTGAGACAGACACACATGGAGCATGAAGCATTCATCTGTACACTCTGTGATGGTTTGACTGAGACAGACACACATGGAGCATGAAGCATTCATCTGTTCACTCTGTGATGGTTTGACTGAGACAGACACACATGGAGCATGAAGCATTCATCTGTACACTCTGTGATGGTTTGACTGAGACAGACACAGACACACATGGAGCTCACTCACTTTGGGTTCTCTCTTCTCCAGGAGCATCAGATGCAGAATGTGTGGGACGAGCTGCATCTGAAACAACTAAAACACCACAATATAGGTTTATGTTTGTTTAGATTATTCTATTAAAATGTCAGACCTGGAGCTGAAGTACTTCCAGACTCGGCCAGAACAAACCTCAGCTCCTGTGGAAGTGGCACTGGAGGCTTAAGGGGCAGCACATCTGCAGCAGCTGAAGAGAGGAAAGAAATGTATGATACGTTTGATCAACTTTGATCTTACAGTGAATAAGCAACAAGTAAAAGCTCTTACCGTCCTGTGGTTCCTCCAGAACAGTCTGTTTGGACTGTGCAGCTGCTGTAAGAGAAGAAGACGAATAATGAGTCATATTTAGCCGTTAGTAACAACGCACACTTACATTTGACCTGTTGTTTATATCATAAGTAAGTTTATATGGCTGTTTTATTTAGCAATGTTAGTGTGAATGAGCAGAAGAAGCTCTCACTCATTCATATTGAACACCAGATAATATGACTTACTCTCATCACAGATGCATGAATTCAGAGCAGGACCTGAACAGGGTCAGGAACAACTGAACTCATGCACAGGACAGAACGTGTCCCAAAGTGTCTTTCATGGCAGGACATCTGTGTGTGAACTTCTGTAAACCTGAGGATGATGGAGCTCAGCAGCGACTGGTGCAGACACGGCTGGAATAAAAGACAAACCTTTTTAACACATGGTACATCCAAAATGGAGCTAAAGCGTTACAGACACATTACACACATCCACGTGTTTGGACGGAGATGCTGAACATTGTCCTCTCCAGCGCGTCCTCTTCAGCCACTACTAAAGGAAAAGACATGAAATGAAACAGAAGTGACTGCTCCTCTACACGGTGTGACTCTGTGTGACTCCACACAAACCAAGAACACATGATTTATGTAGTTATACTCACCCAAGGGCTCACGAGGAGAGCTGGTGGGGACACGAGTGGGTGGGACAGAGGACAGGGCAGAGGAGGGCAGGAGAGAGGAGGACAGGACAGAGGAAGACAGGACAGAGGAGGACAGGACAGAGGAGGACGGGACAGAGGAGGACAGGGCAGAGGAGTACGGGGCAGAGGAGGACAGGGCAGAGGAGGACAGGGGAGAGGAGGACAGGACATGAGAGAGGACAGGACAGTGGAGGACAGGGCAGAGTCCTCCTCCCAAACGCTCCTGTCCTCCTCCCAAACGCTCCTGTCCCCCTCCCAAACGCTCCTGTCCCCCTCCCAAACGCTCCTGTCTTCCTCCCAAACGCTCCTGTCCTCCTCCCAAACGCTCCTGTCCTCCTCCCAAACGCTCCTGTCCTCCTCCCAAACGCTCCTGTCCTCCTCCCAAACGCTCCTGTCCCCCTCCCAAACGCTCCTGTCTTCCTCCCAAACGCTCCTGTCCTCCTCCCAAACGCTCCTGTCCCCCACCCAAACGCTCCTGTCCCGGCCCGTGTCCCTGAGGCCCGGCACGTGTCCCTGAGGCCCGGCCCGTGTCCCTGAGGCCCGGCCCGTGTCACTGAGGCCCGGCCCATGTCCCTGAGGCCTGGCCTATGTCGGCAAAACCATCAGGAACCATCATTTTAACGACTGTTAACACAATGTCTGTAACTCTGTTTTTGCAGTATTGAACATGTTCCTCCCCAAGAGGAGGGACCACGACTTACTATTAAAACAGCGCTAAGTGTTTTGGATTCATGCCCTGCAGACACTGGCTCCTCAGGGGCTGAATGACGAGTTCAATCTCAACATTTCCCTGTAACAGCTCTGAGGATGATCTGCAGTACACATACAGTACACATGCAGTCCACGTGCAGCCCGCGTGCAGCCCGCGTGCAGCCCGCGTGCAGCCCGCGTGCAGCACGCGTGCAGCACAGGTGCAGCACGCGTGCAGCACAGGTGCAGCACAGGTGCAGTACGCGTGCAGTACGCGTGCAGCCCGCGTGCAGCCCGCGTGCAGTCCGCGTGCAGTACGCGTGCAGTACGCGTGCAGCCCACGTGCAGCACGCGTGCAGCACAGGTGCAGCACGCGTGCAGCACAGGTGCAGTACGCGTGCAGTACGCGTGCAGCCCGCGTGCAGCCCGCGTGCAGTCCGCGTGCAGTACGCGTGCAGTACACGTGCAGCCCACGTGCAGCCCACGTGCAGCCCACGTGCAGCCCACGTGCAGTACACGTGCAGCACACGTGCAGTTTTGAATATAACTCACAGGGTTTTCCCATTGACCTGTTTGCTTTATTCAACACATTTATGTATACTTTTATTCTGCTATACATTTTGTACTGTATTAATCACTATTTTTGACGTATGTGTAATTCATCATGAGGTGTCACTATTTGTCTATCGTTTTGGGTATTGTTAATGTGTTTGATCATGTTAGTGTTAGTTGTTCTAAAACATCTGTGATTGGCCACTCCTATTTTTTAGGCCACTCCTATTTAAACCTCTGTCCCATCCTCAGTTTCCCATTTGCCTGACGAAGGCCCAGTTGCCGAAACGTTGCCTCATACATTTTTTTTTGCAAGTAACACAGTGTGCGGGATTTCTTTCCCTGTCAAGACGAAAGGAAAAAGTTCAAACGTTCCCGGTGAAGGAATGTTGTGAACAACAGACAGGAAAACAAGAGAGCGTCTTCAGACGGCTGTGCCTTTTCTAACTTCGCGCCGGGGGCGTGACTAAAAAGGAAAAGGGGCGGGGGCTGCTGCAGCACGGTTTCTCTTTGGCAATAACTTCGTGTTAACATTTCATTCAGGTTAATACAATTTTAGATGTTTGTGCATATTATTCCCTGAGAAACATACATTTTCTTCTACCTTTGGTGCATATACTCTGGTTTCACTCTAAATAACATAAAACAGTGTTAATTATGAGACAAAGTTAGGAAACAGTACACTTCACATGAAATTCTTGGTAGTTCACACTTCTTCTCATTTTCATCAATTGTAGCATATCTGTAACACATTGTCCACGCAAAGAAGGTTAATGTCCGTCCAGAGTTATTCTGGCTGGTCTCAGATTGTTATCTAAGACTTAGCCAGGTCACTGCATGTGGCTCCGCCCAGGGGCCTGTGGTGTGACAACAGGCACTAGGAACCCCTGTGATCCTTCAGGAGGTGTTCCTCTGTTTGATCTGCAGTTTGCCCGTAGATCAAACAAAGCGTTCCTGAGGAATGTCAGATGGTCATTCATTCCTCTACTTTATGTTACATCATCATGCTGTTACGCCGTGCGTCAGTTGGTCATCGGATGCATATAAACCGGAAATAAGTTGCGGCTCGGGACACGCCGGTCGGGGAATTGGTTTCACTTCCTGCTTCTGAAGAGTGCAGACACGTTCTTGCTCGCTCCATCCAGCTTGCCATCGCTGCTTTACTTATTTTTCCAGTTTTAACGACATATCTGACGCCAGCGACATGTCCGGGAGAAGAAGGGAGAAAGACTGTGAACGCTGTCGGAAATATCAACAAGAAATTCATGAGCTGAAAACACAGATAGTTGTTTTGGAATCTGAAAAAGGTCTTCACGATACAATTCCTGTGTCAACCGGTGGTAAGAAATCCACACTAAGAAATCCTACTTTCAACCTAAACCTCAGTTACTCTTTGTCGTTTCCAAAACTGTCTAAAAACCAGAAAGACCAGGCTGTGTCTTGGAACAAACTTGGGGCAAAGCCTAAACGATACAAAGATAACGTAAAGTCACCTAAAATACAGCTTACAAACAGATTTTTACCACTTTAAGAGACGGAATTAAATGAACAGAGGAAAAATGTCGTGACGTGGCCAAAATGCCGCAGACAGTGGGACGTTCTGTGCCATTCTTCAAGGTCACAGAGACACAGGCTTTGCTTATTGGAGACGGTGCGATAAGTCACGTGACGCATGAAAAGATCAACACACACTGTTTTCCAAGCGCCACAGTGAGTGAGATAACGTCACTCCTTCCAAATGTTTTGGCTAAACATCGAGGAGTTAAACAGCTGGTTGTGCTCGTGGTGCAGTGGACATGCGGCGGGAACAGACTGAAGTTTAGAAAAGAGACTTCTTGAAGTTATTCGACGTGCTTGATAAAATGGAAATCAAAACATTCATTAGTCGACCTTTTCCAAACATCGACAGGAAGAGAAACAAGTTTAGCTGCTTCAGCTGAACACATGGCTGTCCAAACAGTGTTCCCCGAGAGGACTACACTACATTAAGAGCTTCTATCTATTCTGGAAACGAGAGGACCTGTTTAAGAGAAATCGCCCCCACCTATGCAGAGGTGGAGTGAGGGTGCAGAGGTGGAGTGAGGGTGCAGAGGTGGAGTGACGGTGTAGGGGTGGAGTGAGGGTGCAGAGGTGGAGTGAGTGGAGTGCTGACAGAGAACCTGCTCCACGCTCTGAGGCATTGGACTGGGCCTGGACAGGGTTCTGAGCAAGAGAGGAATGAGAGAAGAATTCCTGCTCCATCAGCCAGAGACCGAGCCAATGTTTCAACATCAACAGCACCACAACCACAGCCTCCACCAAAGGATTCATCAGCAGCCGCTCCACCACCACCAGCAAAGGATTCATTTCCAGCTGCTCCACATTCACCTCCACCGCCTCCAGCGAAGGACTCATCAGCAACAGCACCGCAACAATCTTCAAAGGCCTCGGACCCATCTGTGACAGGCTCGACAACATCCCTGTCATCGCCCCTGCCTTCAGACCAGCCCTGGATTCCCCCTGCAACTACTCCCACTGCAGACTCCTCACTCTCCTTCTCATCTCCACTCTCACCCATGGGCCTTCCCAGCCATTTTGAATGTCTGATCAAATCAGGACTTAAGCTAGCTCCACTCACGCCCATAATAGCAAGATCAAGAGTTATGTCAATACATAACAACTCTTCCCTGCACAAGCCGACTACACCAACAAAAGCCCCACCACCCATCCCCCCTCGCCTTTCACATGGTATCTCCCATAGATAGGATGCACTGGGTCTCAGCGTTGTTTGTTGTCATATTAAAAATCAAACCCGGGTTGGCCCCCCCTAGTGCTATTTCTGTAGTCACATCACACAGATGGGAAAACAAAATGCGAGTCAGGCCCAATCTGAGAAATTTGATTCATATTCTGTGAAAAGATAAGGACCAGTCTCACTGAAACTCGTCTGAAACTTGCTGTGCTAAATGTCAGATCCTTATGTAACAAATCACTCTTAATAATTTTATTTCTTCTTATAATCTTGATTTTATGTTTTTAACTGAAACATGGCTTGACAAAAACACAGGGTTAACCCTGAACTCAGACAAGACTGAAATCATCGTTTTTGGCCACAGAAACAAAGAGAAAGTGTTAGCGTCACCTCCATCAGCAGCTTTTTACCATCTAAAAAACATTGCCAAAATCAAAAATATAGTGTCAAAACTAGATTTAGAGAGACTTATCCATGCGTTTGTCTCCAGTAGATTAGACTACTGTAACGGCCGCTCACTGGCCTCTCCAAACAAGCTGTAAAACAGCTGCAGTTCATCCAGAACGCTGCTGCTCGGGTCCTGACTAGAACCAGGAAGTACCATCACATTAGTCCTGTTCTCAGGTCTCTGCACTGCCCCCTGTGGCTCAGAGAAGAGACTTTAAAGCAGCTCTGCTTGTGCACAAGTCTCTCCATGGCCTAGCACCAAAGTACATCTTGGATATGTTAGTGCCATATGAACCATCTCGGACTCTGAGGACCTCAGGGACCGGCCTCCTGCTGGTGCCAGAGTCAGGACTAAACATGGACCGGCCTCCTGCTGGTGCCAGAGTCAGGACTAAACATGGACCGGCCTCCTGCTGGTGCCAGAGTCAGGACTAAACATGGACCGGCCTCCTGCTGGTGCCAGAGTCAGGACTAAACATGGACCGGCCTCCTGCTGGTGCCAGAGTCAGGACTAAACATGGAGAATCTGTGTTTCATCTGGAACATTCTTCCTGAAGATGTGAGACAGGTTCTACTCTGACAATGTTCAAATCTAAGATAAAAACTGTTTTGTTTAGCTGTGTTTGACTGAAAGGATTTTTTCTTTGCACTCTTCTCTTTTGTTTGTGATTTTATTAGTTTAAACAATCAGTTGGATTGATAATTTTTAATTTAGTTAATTTTATTGTATTTCTGTTTCTGTAATTTCTTTGTGATTTGAATGCATTTTTCCTGCTGTGAAGCACTTTGAATTGCCTTGTGTATGAAATGTGCTCTAAAAATAAACTTGCCTTGCCATGATTGGGTCAGGGCACAGAATAGGGAGTGTCATCGGGCCAAACGGAAATGGAGCAAGTCAAAGCTCAAAGAGATTTACAAAGAGAAGCTGAACATGGACAACCTCATTTTATGTAGAACTAGGGAAAGATATTTCTCTGAAATAATCTGAAGCTGCAATAACAACTGGCGTGTCCTGTTGCCACAGTAACAGATGAACAAACCCTCCAGCTCAGCTGCCGTTAGAACTCATTTCCACATCAAGTGTAATGAGTTTACATTATTCTCTAATGACAAAGTTCAGGGCAATAAAATGATATAAATCCCACAATGCAAAAAATTACCCTAAAACCACCAAGACACTTAGAGCTAACTCACTTTGCACCAGTAACTGACAAAACTGTCCATGAGATCATCACCAGTCTGAGTTCATCTACAGCTGCCTCCATGTGTGAGCCTCCAGATTTCTAAAGTCTGTGCTGAACAGTTTATTAGCACCATCACTCACATAGTTAAAGCTTCAATCTGGAACATTCCCAATGTCTTTGAAAACTGCGCTCATAAAGCCTCTCCTCAAGAAGAGCAGTCTTGATGCTGCAGTCCTGAGTCATTACCGGCCCATCTCTAATCTGCCATTTTGGGGCAAAGTCCTTGAAAAGGTTGTTTACAACAGTCACAGATTTCCTCTTAAAAGGTTTTAGACCTCAACACAGCACTGAGACTGCTGTTGTCATGGTGACTGAGACTGCTGTTGTCATGGTGACTGAGACTGCTGTTGTCATGGTGACTGAGACTGCTGTTGTCATGGTGACAAATGACATCCGCCTGAACACTGACATGGGCAAAGCCTCAGTCTTAATTCAGTTTGATCTGATGCTGCTTTTGACACTGTCCATCATGGGACCCTCTTACAGAGACTAGAGGACTGGGTGGGACCCTCTTACAGAGACTAGAGGACTGGGTGGGGCCCTCTTACAGAGACTAGAGGACTGGGTGGGACCCTCTTACAGAGACTAGAAGACTGGGTGGGACCCTCTTACAGAGACTAGAGGACTGGGTGGGGCCCTCTTACAGAGACTAGAGGACAGGGTGGGACCCTCTTACAGAGACTAGAGGACAGGGTGGGACCCTCTTACAGAGACTAGAGGACTGGGTGGGCATCACTGGCCCCGCCCTAAACTGGTTAAGGTCCTATCTGCAAGACAGGAAGTACTTTGTGTCTCAGACCACATGCCCCTGACCTGTGGAGGGCCCCAAGGGTCAGTACTGGGACCCCTTCTGTTCAACCTCTACATGCTGCAGATAGGTCACATGACACGCAGTGAAAATGTATCACATGATGCAGACGAGTCAGATCTATGTTTCACTGTCGCAGGTGAATATGGACCAGTGGATTCACTCTGTCACTGCATCCAACAGATCAGTTTGTGGAGGCACAACAACTTTCTCCAGCTGAACTAAGACAAGACTGAAATCATCGTCTTTGTTCCACAGAAACAAAGAGAAAGTGTTAGCGTCACCTCCAGAGTCTCACTCTGAAACCTACAAACCAAATTATAAATCTGGGGGTAATAATGGACTCAGACTTGAACTTTAACAGCCACGTCAAATCAACAACATCAGCAGCTTTTTACCATCTAAAAAACAATCAAAAAAAATCAAAAATATAGTGTCTAAAGCAGACTTGGAGAGACTTATCCATGCGTTTGTCTCCAGTAGATTAGACTACTGTAACGGTCGCTCACTGGCCTCTGTAAAACAGCTGCAGTACATCCAGAACGCTGCTTGAAACCACGACGCACTTTACGATTCAGCGTGACACGCGCTGGGGACTTTTTGAACTTTCCTACTGGTTGAAACGATTGAAATTGAACTTTAACTTTCTTGCATTTAACTATATGATGTACATACCTTCTTCTACCTCTATTGTAAATAAGTGATGAATGGCCATTCTTGTGTATGTTTATATGTTTGTCTACTCAATATGTGGTACCAGCAAACTTAATTACTGTCTCCTACTTACTCTTACTCAGTTCCGAGAGCCGCATCTAGAATTCTTCTGAACTAGCCCAATAACAATTATAATCATCATTATTAAGGCATTTTTACCTGTGTTTATCCACTTTTAAACACTACCTTAAGTGACACACATGCTACAATTGCACCTACAGCTGAATCTGTGACGCAATCACGTCTTCTCCCCTTTGCTTTAAATTTAAAGCACAAAGTCTGTGATTTTTAAAAGAAAAATGTTGATAACTTTTGATGGCCCTCTCCTGAAGATCAGTCTCACCAAATTTTAGGTTAATTGGGCTGACGCCCAAGGAGGAGTTCGTAAAAATATAAAGTGTCAGCATGTTAACATTTCAGAGATTTGGCGAGTTTCTGTCATTGCTAAGGCTACGTCGTAACAAATATGACATGGGTTTCATTGACTTTTTTGATCGGGATGCCAAAATGGAATTTTGTGCCAAATTTCTTAAAATTTAGAAAAACTTAATATTTTACCCTCAATATACATTTAAATTTCACTCTGTAGGGGGCGCTGTCTTGTAAAAAATAATTTGTTTCACTTCAAGTAGGTTTAGGGCAAAGGGTTTAACAACTGATTCAAATTTGACGCAATTCGAACCTTGTCTGCACAAACGGCAGCAAATTGAAAATTTTGTTTAGGTTTACACTCTTTTCACCAAATTTCAGCTTTTTCGGGCCAACGCCCTGGGAGGAGTTCGAAAAAGTACTTCATTTTGAAAAACTGAGTCAAGCTTAGCAAATGTTGGTATATATATATATATATATATATATATATATATATATATATATATATATATATATATTCCTCTCAGTTGGCCAAAGAAGGAGATACAGACCACAGATCCAGCACCCTGAGACTGTACACTAGCCGTAAGGACGGAAGCCAGGGACTAGTGAGCGTGAGAGCCACTATCTAGGACGAAACATGCAAGATTCATTATTACATCAAGGACAAGGCTCCTAGAGAATTGAGAGTGACTCATACAAGGACCTGGTGTTCATCTGAACCACAAACTGGACTGGACTCATAACACAGACTGAAGAGGAAGAGCCAGAGTCGGCTCCACCTCCTGAGGAGACTCAGGTCTTTTGGAGTGACAGGGCCACTCCTGACAGGGCCACTCCTGACAGGGCCACTCCTGAAGACCTTCTCTGACTCTGTGGTGCATCAGCTCCTGTAGGTGTGGTCATCACAGAGAGGGAGAGGAAGAAGCTGGACAAAGCTCCGTCCTGGGCTGTCCTCTGGACTCGGTGCAGGAGGTGGGGGACAGAAGGGTCCTGGCTAAACTCACATCTATGCTGGACCATGAGTGTCGCCCCCTGCAGGACACTCTGTCCCCTGCAGGACACTCTGTCCTCTCTGGAGAGCAGCTTCAGTGACTGATCCACCCGTGTGAAGGAGACGTTTCACAGTCTGTCCTTCTGCTGCTGTCACACTCTACAACAAACACTGTCATATCCATGTGCAATACTGTCATACCCATGTGCAATACTGTCATACTCATGTGCAATACTGTCATACTCATGTGCAATACTGTCATACTCATGTGCAATACTGTCATACTCATGTGCAATACTGTCATACTCATGTGCAATACTGTCATACCCATGTGCAATACTGTCATACCCATGTGCAATACTGACTTAATCATATGCAATACTGTCATACCCATGAGCAATACTGTCATACTCATGTGCAATACTGTCATACCCATGTGCAATACTGTCATACCCATGTGCAATACTGACTTAATCATATGCAATACTGACATACCCATGTGCAATACTGTCATACCCATGTGCAATACTGACATAATCATGTGCAATACTGTCATACCCATGTGCAATACTGACATACCCATGTGCAATACTGTCATACCCATGTGCAATACTGACTTAATCATATGCAATACTGACATACCCATGTGCAATACTGTCATACCCATGTGCAATACTGACTTAATCATATGCAATACTGATATACCCATGTGCAATACTGTCATACCCATGTGCAATACTGACATAATCATGTGCAATACTGTCATACCCATGTGCAATACTGACTTAATCATATGCAATACTGACATACCCATGTGCAATACTGTCATACCCATGTGCAATACTGACTTAATCATATGCAATACTGACATACCCATGTGCAATACTGTCATACCCATGTGCAATACTGACTTAATCATATGCAATACTGATATACCCATGTGCAATACTGTCATACCCATGTGCAATACTGACATACCCATGTGCAATACTGTCATACACATGTGCAATACTGACATAATCATGTGCAATACTGTCATACCCATGTGAAATACTGTCATACCCATGTGCAATACTGTCATACCCATGTGCAATACTGACTTAATCATATGCAATACTGACATACCCATGTGCAATACTGTCATACCCATGTGCAATACTGTCATACCCATGTGCAATACTGACTTAATCATATGCAATACTGTCATACCCATGTGCAATACTGGGACATAATGTCAATCATCCTGGTGCAATATTTTCTATCCATATAACAGCTGTAAATAAGAGTGTTATTTCTATTTTATTCAGAGTATAAGAGTTTCTTTTTATAAGAGTTTCTTTTTTTTTTATCAGTTATCTGTTATAGTTGTTGTTGTTGTTGTTTTTATTATTATACCTCTGTGCCTAATCTGTTTCTTTACATAATCTGTGTTGCAAGACTTGAATTTCCCCATTGTGGAACAAATAAAGGTTATCTTATTCTAAAGAAACAGTTAAATATAAAAAAAAAGTCTAAATATAAGTGTCACAGAACATTAAATGAGACAAAATGACAGAACACCTTCATGATTATTACAAATGTTTAGTGTGTATTTGAACCCTAACCCTTAAATAAGTTTAAAATGCACTTCTAGTTGTATTTAATTGAATGTTATGGTTACAGGATGAATTAGTGTTTGACTGTACGAGTCTTTAATGTCATCAACAGAAACAAGAGAATGAGCTTGAAAATGTTTTTGTGTGAAGATAAAGTGAGGAAAAGACCCAAACAGGATAGTTTAAAAGTACAAGATCCACTTTGTGTAATAGAGCTACAATCAGAAAACTCTTGCCTAATAGTGATGCTGAGAGACGTATCCACGCACTTGTTCCATCTCGATTAGACTGTAACTCACTGTGAAAGCTTTTGTCAAACTGTGTATTTATATTGCAATAATTAGCAGCCATATTGGATATTTTCCCATATTGTGCAGCTCTAGTCCAAACAGGTGGAGAGAGAGAAAGACTAAAGAGGTATTAGAGAGAGAGACGGGGGTGAGAAAGGGGTGGGACTATCAGCTGGAGTTCCAAAGCCTCTCAAACAACGCCACACACAGCTCTAAGTTGAATAAAGAGTGCTTTGACTCCGCTCCTCTCTCTCTGGCCACCACAGAGCTGTTCTGGACATAATCTTATGGAACCCACATCCACACCTGAAAGAGGTAAGAACAATGAATACTTATAATCCTTCTCCAAATCTGGAAATCCAAACATGTGTCTTATTTGTAGTCAGTATTGAAGTGTCCAGACTATTGTGCTAATCCACCTTGGTAAAGTGGGGCAGTAAGCCAAAGGATTTAGGGAGTAGGGGCTAAGGCACATGGGCAGTAGAGGGGTGTTAGGGAGTAGGGGCTGAGGCACATGGGCAGTAGAGGGGTTTTAGGGAGTAGGGGCTGAGGCACATGGGCAGTAGAGGGGTGTTAGGGAGTAGGGGCTGAGGCACATGGGCAGTAGAGGGGTGTTAGGGAGTAGGGGCTGAGGCACATGGGCAGTAGAGGGGTTTTAGGGAGTAGGGGCTGAGGCACATGGGCAGTAGAGGGGTTTTAGGGAGTAGGGGCTGAGGCACATGGGCAGTAGAGGGGTGTTAGGGAGTAGGGGCTAAGGCACATGGGCAGTAGAGGGGTTTTAGGGAGTAGGGGCTGAGGCACATGGGCAGTAGAGGGGTTTTAGGGAGTAGGGGCTGAGGCACATGGGCAGTAGAGGGGTTTTAGGGAGTAGGGGCTGAGGCACATGGGCAGTAGAGGGGTTTTAGGGAGTAGGGGCTGAGGCACATGGGCAGTAGAGGGGTTTTAGGGAGTAGGGGCTGAGGCACATGGGCAGTAGAGGGGTTTTAGGGAGTAGGGGCTGAGGCACATGGGCAGTAGAGGGGTGTTAGGGAGTAGGGGCTGAGGCACATGGGCAGTAGAGGGGTTTTAGGGAGTAGGGGCTGAGGCACATGGGCAGTAGAGGGGTGTTAGGGAGTAGGGGCTGAGGCACATGGGCAGTAGAGGGGTTTTAGGGAGTAGGGGCTGAGGCACATGGGCAGTAGAGGGGTTTTAGGGAGTAGGGGCTGAGGCACATGGGCAGTAGAGGGGTTTTAGGGAGTAGGGGCTGAGGCACATGGGCAGTAGAGGGGTTTTAGGGAGTAGGGGCTGAGGCACATGGGCAGTAGAGGGGTGTTAGGGAGTAGGGGCTGAGGCACATGGGCAGTAGAGGGGTTTTAGGGAGTAGGGGCTGAGGCACATGGGCAGTAGAGGGGTGTTAGGGAGTAGGGGCTGAGGCACATGGGCAGTAGAGGGGTTTTAGGGAGTAGGGGCTGAGGCACATGGGCAGTAGAGGGGTTTTAGGGAGTAGGGGCTGAGGCACATGGGCAGTAGAGGGGTGTTAGGGAGTAGGGGCTGAGGCACATGGGCAGTAGAGGGGTTTTAGGGAGTAGGGGCTGAGGCACATGGGCAGTAGAGGGGTGTTAGGGTGTAGGGGCTGAGGCACATGGGCAGTAGAGGGGTTTTAGGGAGTAGGGGCTGAGGCACATGGGCAGTAGAGGGGTTTTAGGGAGTAGGGGCTGAGGCACATGGGCAGTAGAGGGGTTTTAGGGAGTAGGGGCTGAGGCACATGGGCAGTAGAGGGGTTTTAGGGAGTAGGGGCTGAGGCACATGGGCAGTAGAGGGGTGTTAGGGAGTAGGGGCTGAGGCACATGGGCAGTAGAGGGGTTTTAGGGAGTAGGGGCTGAGGCACATGGGCAGTAGAGGGGTTTTAGGGAGTAGGGGCTGAGGCACATGGGCAGTAGAGGGGTTTTAGGGAGTAGGGGCTGAGGCACATGGGCAGTAGAGGGGTTTTAGGGAGTAGGGGCTGAGGCACATGGGCAGTAGAGGGGTTTTACCTATTAGTGAAGTGAAAAGTGGAGGAGCTACATTCGGGACTTGTTGCACACTCTAAAATAGAGAAACAAGATGACGAGAGAGAAGAGAAGGTCATGGAAAGAGAGATAAATAGTATAAAAGAGCTGTATTTTGTGTATTTATAATTTGTTTGGGTGGTAAAGCCTGGTAATAGGGTTTACAGCACAGGGAATTAGGTGTCAAGCCAAAATTGGGTTAAAGTGTAGTTGGATAAATATTGCTGAGCTGTGCCTTTTATGTCTTCAATGCAATCTTTTATTTTTTTTACCTCAGTAGGAAATACAGTCGACTTCATGAAATAAACTGAAATGCCAATCTCATAGAAAAGTATAGAGATTAAACTACCGATACACCAGTTAATAAAATAAATGGTGTTATATATGATTTAACATTTTCTTTTAGACACAATTGAGGTATATATATGATAGTCCACTATCAGAATTGAGACTGGTCTGTATTAGACATCGTCATGTGGATCCTTCCCTTATTGGAGACATGATGGCTTATTTTCAACTTGGAGGAATCTGATCAGAGCTTTTTTTAAGTGCCCAGTTAAAAGTTGTTAAAAGCCGAAGAGTGTTTGGTTCAGAGCTTTATACCACTCTTAGGTGAACCCATCCCCCCCTGTATGTCCAAAACTGTTATTTCAGATCCTATTTGTTTTCTTTTGCTCTTCGGTCCTGACAGGTAAATTTTGGAGTATCCAGAAAATAGTTCACAAAACAGTTTTTTTGTAGAAATTCAAAACAATATTGTATTTGAATCTGTATATTGTTCACGCTTTATTTTTTCAGTTTTGAACCCAAATAAAAACAGACAAACAAAATTGTTTTCTGATTTTTGTGGTTAGGGTTAGAAGTCGGTGTAATTCCTCATTCGTCCAGGAGTGTTTCACTGTCGAAAAAAATCAGTTATATTATCTGGACTTTGTTTTTAGAAAAAACAAAACGTTTCAACTCTCATCCAAGAGTCATTAGTTATACATTTAACCCTAACCCAGATGATACAACTGGTATTAGGTTTAGACAATTACACACACATTACATTCAAAAGTTGTCATTTCTGATTTGTATCTTTCACATTTTGATTAGAGCCTATAACATTCTTGGCCAATTGAGGATACAAGAGCTGATATGCTCTACCCTGGATCCACATGTGCACACATCCACACACAGTGACAATTTTAAACCCTTAGGGTTAGTGATCTTATTTCATAATGTGTCCAAAGAATGCAGAGGAACTCATGTGTGTTGCATTACGCACTCTGCAGCTTCAAGGCAAGTCCATTTGTAGAGCATAATTCATAAACAAGGCAATTCAAAGTGCTTCACACAAGAGGGAAATGCATCTGCCCCTGAGCACGTCTTTGCAGACGCTGCGAGCAGAAACACGTGAGTTTTACAACTATATACTTGGGCTTCAAAACTCCTGCCATGGACACAATAAATGGATACCTTTGGAATACTCCTGGCGGCAGGAAAAAAGGCAATCACAAAAAAGGGTTAGACCACGCCAAACCACGGCAACAATCAAGGACTGACATAGTGACAGACATTAGACAAAATATGCCGAAAATTACATTCAGACTTAAATTGACAATGTGCAAATTTGAGAAACTTTGTACTAAATGGGACTTTTTATAATATATTAATATAATTTAATTTATTTTTCATCATTGTGACTTTATTATTAGGCCAAAGGCGAAGGACAAGAATCGTCCCAGCGAGAGACTTACGAATATGCATGAGAGTGGTATTACAATTAGAATTAAGAGAGCTCTAATTTTGAGACACTGTGAAAAAAATATTAAAAAATGGCTCAGTAGCGCCACCTTAAAAAATCAATTAACATGGGGCCAACGGGAGCCCAACGCTCCAAAAAATGAAAGTGTGGACATGTAAAGAATTATATTATGACCCCGCCTTAAATCAAACAGGAAGTTGAGTTAGGGTTAAGGTTGACAGGGGCTAACATAAGTGCACCCTGTCAACAGTTTTCATCGAAATCTTACTCACTTTATGCTGATATTCCTTGCATTGTGGTCATTGTGAATTTTAAAACGATGTTTCTTAAAAAAAATGTTATTGTAAAATGTTAATAGCGCATTTGTGAAGATTTACGATGAGGCTACCCCAAATGAATTGTCTGTTTGCTGTAACCCGAGTCAACATTTTTCAAGTGGGTCGGTCGGTAGGCAAATTCTTATTTTTTTTACTTTGAAGGCAAAAAAAAAGATCAAAATTTTTTCATTTTTTGAGTCGGAGTGACCACCAGGGGTCAGGCTTCAACAGTCAATGACGGAAAACGTCTCTATCAACCCGATCGGGAGACTAAATCACACGATTTTAAGATATTTCAATGGACCTTTTGTACGCCGCTTTCCTTTATTTTGGTAGTGAAGGCGAGCGGGGGGAACATGCGGGGGACACGGGCGCCGCCATGTTTGTTGTGATGACGCTGCTGGGCGTGTTTCAATCCCAGAATGCATTTGCGTAAGTCAAATTTCACACTCTGATAGAGGGTGACATCACTATGGAAATGTCAGTGGCGCCGAGAAAAGCAAACCAACTGTTTAAAGTCAATATGACGTCTTACGTGTTTTATTACAGACGCATGTGGGGGACTGATTTTGTAGACGCACATGTATTACGTGGTGCGTTATCAGTCTTTTGGGATGAAAGACAGGTTTTATCAACGTGATAAAAATATTCGACACGGTGGTTCAGGTAAGTCCGGTCGGTGAGTCGGCGAAATAATTGAAAAATAAAAGATTTTGAGGTTTTTTCAACAAAATGCTGATTTTTTTTTTTTCAGTCGGAGAGTTTCATAGCGGGTCGGTTGGGTTACGGCAAACAGACATATTATTTTGCTCAGCCTGAACTCAATGATATTAAATGTTGTGGCTATCATTTAAAATTATATTAAAATTCATACAAGGCAATCTATTTGTTGCAGACAACTGAAGGGGGTCAGGGAAATGGTCATAAAGCCTCTCCTAAAGAAGAGCAGGGGTCAGGGGGAGTGGTCAGTCCTGAGTCATGACCGGCCCATCTCTAATCTGCCATTTTGGGCCAAAGTCCTTGAAAAGGTTGTTTACAACTGTCACAGATTTCCTCTTAAAAGTTGAATGGACAATTTTTTGGCATAAATCTAAGTCGGTGTAATCCCTCATTCGTCCAGGCGTGTTCCATAGTAGAAAAAGCTTCAGCTGTAGTCATCTGGACTCAGTTTGAAAAAATAGACGTTTCGACTCTCATCCAAGAGTCATTGTCAATAACAGAATTTAGGTCGAGAACTCCGATATTAATACTTTTCTGTGGTAAGACCCGCCCATTGGGAGGAGCCTTCCTGAAGTAGAAAGAGTTGTTTGTTTCAACAGAAACTCCCCCTTGTATCTACCGAGCTAGCCTATTCAGAATCTTAATGGGCTATTAGAAACCTCTTTGTCTTTGTGAGACCCTGGCTCAACCACCCTGAGTACCTGATTAGCATCTGAATGTCCTTTACCTTTCCAGGGGTTCAGAATCCCATTATAAATAACAGGAAGATGAAACCTAAGCCCTCCATTTCTGTTTAAAGAAGGTCTTTCTTTTTTAACAAAAATAGCTTCCTTGACTCCTCTTTCAAACCATCTTTTCTCCCTGCTTAAAACCTTCACCTCACCGTCTTCAAACGAGTGATTAGAGGCTTCAAGATGGAGATGCACGGCGCTCTGAGGTCCTGAACTAGTATTAGTAAACAACTCTTTCTACTTCAGGAAGGCTCCTCCCAATGGGCGGGTCTTACCACAGAAAAGTATTAATATCGGAGTTCTCGACCTAAATTCTGTTATTGACAATGACTCTTGGATGAGAGTCGAAACGTCTATTTTTTCAAACTGAGTCCAGATGACTACAGCTGAAGCTTTTTCTACTATAAATCTAAGTGTTATTTCCTCCTGGCATGGACGGCCGATTAGTCCTGCCACCTATCAATCATAAAACGCACCTACTGCACCTGCAGCCGTGTGCGGATCGTCCCACATTTCCGCGTGTCTAAGCGCATTGATCTATCATAACATAGTTCCCTCAGTGTACGGGGCAAAATGAAGACGGAGAAAGACAGTTCGAGCTGACGCAGAAGTGGACTGAAATCTATGGGAGACGAGAGATGCGATGCGATGCGTCGCTCTAATAAACAAACCACATGTGTGTTGTATCAGTCCACACGGGGGAGTGGCATGTGAGCCCGGGGGAGTGGCATGTGAGCCCGGGGGAGTGGCATGTGAGCCCGGGGGAGTGGCATGTGAGCCCGGGGGAGTGGCATGTGCACGGGGGAGTGGCATGTGAGCACGGGGGAGTGGCATGTGAGCCCGGGGGAGTGGCATGTGCACGGGGGAGTGGCATGTGAGCACGGGGGAGTGGCATGTGAGCACGGGGGAGTGGCATGTGCACTTCCGCCTGAGTTCTCAAATCGCCGAAAAATTGTCCATTGCGCCTTTAATAAACGACTCATTTGATGTTTTTCAGTCAGGTTTTAGACCGTTTACATACCGGAATATTTTTCACATGTAGTACTCTGACACACGTGTTACACACATGCAGTACTTTCACACACATGCAGTACTCTGACACACGTGTGTTACACACATGCAGTACTTTCACACACATGCAGTACTCTGACACACGTGTGTTACACACATGCAGTACTTTCACACACATGCAGTACTCTGACACACGTGTGTTACACACATGCAGTACTTTCACACACATGTAGTACCTTTTCCACAAATTTTGCACATTACACTTCTATTCACAATTAAACTACATGTTGTTGTTTTATCCACGCGTTACATTGCCTTCCATTAATTTGGTGTTTCAAAGCCCATGAGTTCAGAGCACGTTAGAACATCCTCTTCCTCCTCATCCTCAATGTTCATTCCATGGCTCGAGCCAAACAAGAATAATGTCATTACTACACACATGTAGTACTTTTACTCTCTCTCAAGGGCTTCAGCCATTCCACATTATGTAGTTCTGTTTGATCTGATGCTGCTTTTGACACTGTCCATCATGGGACCCTCTTACAGAGACTAGAGGACTGGGTGGGACCCTCTTACAGAGACTAGAGGACTGGGTGGGCATCACTGGCCCCGCCCTAAACTGGTTAAGGTCCTATCTGGAAGACAGGAAGTAATTTTGTGTCTCAGACCACATGCCCCTGACCTGTGGAGTGCCCCAAGGGTCAGTCCTGGGACCCCTTCTGTTCAACCTCTACATGCTGCAGATAGGTCACATGACACGCAGTGAAAATGTATCACATTAAAAAAGGCTTCCCAGAAATGACAATGTACAAGAACTAACATTCAAGCGTTACCTTGTGTATATTTTGACAGTGCTCAGGGGAAGACACACAGTCGCGGCTTATCTATGTCAAGTATTGAAAACTAAAAAATATTTGGCAAAACAAAAAATACAGATATACATCAAACCCTCCAAGAGTCAAAATGATTACCACGAGATAGAAGGTGATCCAGCCTTCCACCTCTGCAGGGCCCGTGCGTCCGCAGGGCCCGTGCGTCCGCAGGGCCCGTGCGTCCGCAGGGCCCGTGCGTCCGCAGGGCCCGTGCGTCCGCAGGGCCCGTGCGTCCGCAGGGCCCGTGCGGGGCCCCAGGATCCGACCCTTCTCACCCTGGACATGGCCACTCCCCTCAGACAGGAGGCCACTCCCTTCAGGCAGGAGGCCCCTCCCTCAGGCAGGAGGCCACTCCCCTCAGGCAGGAGGCCACTCCCCTCAGGCAGGAGGCCACTCCCCTCAGGCAGGAGGCCGCTCCCCTCAGGCAGGAGGCCGCTCCCCTCAGGCAGGAGGCCACTCCCCTCAGGCAGGAGGCCACTCCCCTCAGGCAGGAGGCCACTCCCCTCAGGCTGTTGGATCATGAACACTTCTTAAACACTGTCACTTTAACCATCATTTAATCACTCACTGTCACTTTCTGCACTACATATGTAAATTCAACTGTACATTTTGTGTACATAGTAAAGTAATAATCATAAATCATGTTTTTATTGTTATCCTATAGTAGCTTCATATAGGTTGTTTTATTATTGCTCATTCTTTTATGTTGCACCGTATCACCAAAGCAAGTTCCTATGTTTGTGAATTCTGTTCATCGACCATAAACCTTTTCTGATTCTGATTGAGCTTTTTAAGAAGCTTTTAATACATGCTGGGAATTACATTAGTCTAATCTAGATGTCACAAATGCATGAATAAGTTTTTAAGTAAGATTTTTCTGATTTTGGCTATATTGCATAGTTTTACAAGCTTGATTTATACCGTATTTTCCGGATTATAAGTCGCACCAGCCAAAAAATGCTGGTCAAATAAGACTCTGAAGTTTCTTACAGTAGAACTGGAGGCTTCACTGACATTGTCCAGTGAGACTATCTCCTCAGATAAAGCGTCTCGTACATGTTTGTTTTTATCTCCTTCACACGAGCACTAAGTCTGTCTGATCGCTCTGATCAGGTTCATTGATAAATACAGCTGAGTGTCGTCTGCAGAGCAGTGGAAGTTAATGCCATGTGACCTGATCATGTGACCTAACGTTACTTTAGAACAAGGGGAGGAGCTCCGGGTTACATTAACAAACTGGTACTTTTAAACCAGCTCGGTTTTCAAGGACAAAAAGTCCTTGAATCCTTTTTGTATGAATTCTCAGTCAAAGCCAGTCTGATGCAGTGTGGCTGCCGAGGACAGTGAGCCAGGAGGCTGACATGTTGTCTGCAGCATTTGACCCATTCATAAACGCCACTCGGGGAACCTGATTCTAATTATTGGAGCCATACACTCCACAGACCCTATTGGCTCAAAGTTCCACGATTTTCTGCTATGTTACTTGAGTTTTGTGTCATTGCCCAAGTCATGTTTGAGTCCTATTCACTGACCTTTAGTCGAGCCGAGTCCAAGACTCAAGCCTCAAGTCTCCCAGTGGAAGTCTGAGTCAACATTGAACATACATCCACCCTAACCCTCGAACAGAGGTGATTTTCCATTTATAAGAACATGGCTCATACATCCGTGCTGTGTGGATGTTTCATAATGAGTTTTACGGTCTCCCTGTATCTTATTTTTGTTGTATAATAATATTTATCTTTTTATTATTTTCAGATTCGCAGGAATGAACATAACCATGGCTGACCTGAATGTTTCACTCTGAGCAGCAGCAAAAGCCCAGGCTTTCCACAGTCAACAGAATACCATCTGTCCTCTGGATCTTATATTTCCATGTCTACAACCCTACTACCTTTATGACTGGATGTTAACTGCTGGATACTGTTTTTCACATCATATTTGGACCCAATGATCACTCTGAACTCTGCTGCGCTGCTTCTCCTTGTCCTAGGCTTGCTTTTGGACTACAGTTGTCAGTCTGGATACCAAGGCAGGACTAAAGCCGGACACGTGTCACCTGGTGGAGGGGTAAAGAGGGCGGCGGCTCAGAGTAGGCGGGGCACGTCTTTAGGGGAAGAGACTTTATCCACAGGGGCAGTGCTGAGGCGATCCAGGCTGAGGAGACGTGGGAGACCGAGGGTGCAGAGGATGAAGAGAGGATGGGTCTGGAACCAGTTCTTTGTGCTGGAGGAGTACATGGGCTCAGAGCCGCAGTACGTGGGGAAGGTAAGAACAACACTGTCTTATGTTACAATACAAACTCTTATTACCTATTTACATTTCATATCTATTTTTATTTTTTCATTTAAAAAGTATTTAGCAACTTGTTTATACTTGTATTGATTTATTGAATCATTTTCAAAATGTGGTGTGTACTTGACTGTTGCAGAGGTTAACGGAACATTCTTAAACTGTGACGTCAAATTCTGAAGGAAGTCTGTGATTTGGATGGATTGAAAATCAAGCATAAATATAGTAGAAAAAGCTTCAGTTGTTTCATCTGGACTCAATTAGAAAAAATAGACGTTTCGACTTCATCCAAGAGTCATTGTCAATAAAAGAATTTAGGTCGAGAACTCCGATATTTATACTATTCTGTGGTAAGTCCAGCCCATTGGGAGGAGCCTTCCTGAAGAGGAAAGAGTTGTTTGTTTCAACAGAAACTTACCCTCTTTGTATCTACTGAGCCTATTCAACCCTTTAATGGGCTCTTAGTCTCCCCTTTGTCTTTGTGAGACCCTGGCTCACCCTGAGGACCTGATTAGCATCTAAATGTCCTGGTCCTGGTCCTCTACCTCTCCAGGGGTTCAGGATACCATTGTAGACTACAGGAAGATTGAACCTTAGACCTCCGTTTCTGTTTAAAGAAGGTTTTTCTTTTTTAACAAAAATAGCTTCCTTGACTCCTCTTTCAAACCATCTTTTCTCCTGCTTAAAACCTTCACCTCACGTCTTCAAACGAGTGATTAGAGGCATAGCATAAACATAGCACCGGGACCGAGGGTTGATTTTCATGCGGCGGAGGGACCACGGTCCGGTCAGTCCGAGGAGCTGTCCGAACACTGTTTATTTCCCTGCTTATTTATGATTTATGAAAACACTGCATACGCTACAATGGTTTTGTAGTTTTTTTTAATTCAGAATGACAAGTTAAAAGTTTCCCTATTAAGCGGATCCAAACCTTACAATTATAAGAACTACAAAGTGCCACGATCATTGCATTATTGAAGTAGTGCAATCATCGAGAAATCCTGAAAATACTAAAAGACCAAGGAATACGACAAAAAATGTGACCTGTGAAACCTATGAATAACATGTTTCTATAATAATGAAGATCTTCTAGAACTATTAGTGATTGTGTAATGTATTACGCCGTTACTATGACTCAAAAATGTGTTTGAATTGATGGTCAAACTGCAGGGGTCAGAATCATCCTCTCGTTGAGCAAATGTTTCCCCCGTTCAGTCCTTTGACTCAAGTCATCTAACCACAGAAATATAAAGTGCTGCACCAATATGAACATTTTGGACCGATATCGATACTGATGTTATGGGAAAAGCTTTTGTCAATAACCACTGTTCTCTCTAAGCTCCAAGCATGCTCCAAAGGTTTGCACACTAAATAAAAATCCACCCTGAATTGAAACTAAACTAAACACATAAAAAATTATAGAATATCTTTGTAGTGAGTGATAAATGGGCAGGTGTCCCGAGCTGTAGAGGAGGCGAGCAGTGGTGGCCCCTGCCTTGGCTGTGTTGGCCCCTGCCTTGGCTGTGTTGGCCCCTGCCTTGGCTGTGTTGGCCCCTGCCTTGGCTGTGTTGGCCCCTGCCTTGGCTGTCTTGTCCCCTGCCTTGGCTGTGTGGGCCCCTGCCTTGGCTGTGTTGGCCCCTGCCTTGGCTGTGTTGGCCCCTGCCTTGGCTGTGTTGGCCCCTGCCTTGGCTGTGTTGGCCCCTGCCTTGGCTGTGTTGGCCCCTGCCTTGGCTGTGTTGGCCCCTGCCTTGGCTGTGTTGGCCCCTGCCTTGGCTGTGTTGGCCCCTGCCTTGGCTGTGTGGGCCCCTGCCTTGGCTGTGTTGGCCCCTGTCTTGGCTGTGTTGGCCCCTGCCTTGGCTGTGTTGGCCCCTGCCTTGGCTGTGTTGGCCCCTGCCTTGGCTGTGTTGGCCCCTGCCTTGGCTGTGTTGGCCCCTGCCTTGGCTGTGTTGGCCCCTGCCTTGGCTGTGTTGGCCCCTGTCTTGGCTGTGTTGGCCCCTGCCTTGGCTGTGTTGGCCCTGGGAAGAAACCTGTTGGGGTTCCCATGGGTAAAATGCTGCAGGATCAGGTAGATTTGTGTGGCCTTTGGCAGGGGCCCTGTCCCTGAGAGCAGAGGCCTGCGCAGAGTCAAGCGGCTGCTGCAGAGTGGTGTAACACAGGACCGAGCAGGTGGAGATGATGCTGCTCTTTATGAGATCTGGGCTCAGTTTGTGAATGAGCTTTTTCATGTCAGACATTTCTCCCTCTGAACAGTTTCAGTGCGATTAGTTCAGTTCAGTTTATACATTAAAGACCCCTGTGGGTCTCAAGCTCAGAGCTGTCTAAACATGGGCCATTTACGGACTGTCTCGCTGTAATGTGATCGTAATGGCCGGGACCAGGCCATAAGCCTCAATCAAATACTAGGCCTATTTTTTATATATATATATATTTATATATATATATATATATATATATATATATATATATATATATATATATATATATATTTTACAGGGAAACCCCAAGTTATAAAAGTTATATTTTTCATGGATATCTTATAAAAACACACAGAATAAACAACAAACAGTCAAAGGATACTGAAACACAAATAACACTTTCACTAAAATGAACCAATACATAAAAACACATTTACACATTCACTAAGAGAGAAACAAAATATACAAGAGCACCGGCACCGGCACCGGCACCGGCACCGGCACCGGCACTGCGGGTCGTCCTTGACCATTGCTATAAAATCATTACAAGGCATAAAATGATTTTGAGCTGAACCTCAGAGCTGAAACTTAGAGCTGAACCTCAGAACTGAACCTTAGAGCTGAACCTTAGAGCTGAACCTCAGAGCTGAACCTTAGAGCTGAACCTTAGAGCTGAACCTCAGAACTGAACCTTAGAGCTGAACCTTAGAGCTGAACCTCAGAACTGAACCTTAGAGCTGAACCTCAGAGCTGAACCTTAGAGCTGAACCTCAGAGCTGAACCTCAGAGCTGAACCTCAGAGCTGAAACTTAGAGCTGAACCTTAGAGCTGAACCTTAGAGCTGAACCTCAGAACTGAACCTTAGAGCTGAACCTTAGAGCTGAACCTTAGAGCTGAACCTCAGAACTGAGCCTCAGAGCTGAACCTTAGAGCTGAAACTTAGAGCTGAACCTCAGAGCTGAACCTTAGAGCTGAACCTTAGAGCTGAACCTCAGAACTGAACCTTAGAGCTGAAACTTAGAGCTGAACCTTAGAGCTGAAACTTAGAGCTGAACCTTAGAGCTGAACCTTAGAGCTGAACCTCAGAACTGAACCTCAGAGCTGAACCTTAGAGCTGAAACTTAGAGCTGAACCTCAGAGCTGAACCTTAGAGCTGAACCTCAGAGCTGAACCTCAGAGCTGAACCTTAGAGCTGAACCTTAGAGCTGAAACTTAGAGCTGAACCTCAGAACTGAACCTTAGAGCTGAACCTTAGAGCTGAACCTCAGAACTGAACCTTAGAGCTGAACCTCAGAGCTGAACCTTAGAGCTGAACCTTAGAGCTGAACCTCAGAGCTGAACCTTAGAGCTGAACCTTAGAGCTGAACCTCAGAGCTGAACCTTAGAGCTGAACCTTAGAGCTGAACCTCAGAGCTGAACCTTAAAGCTGAAACTCAGAGCTGAACCTCAGAGCTGAACCTTAGAGCTGAACCTTAGAGCTGAACCTCAGAACTGAACCTTAGAGCTGAACCTCAGAGCTGAACCTTAGAGCTGAACCTCAGAGCTGAACCTCAGAGCTGAACCTCAGAGCTGAAACTTAGAGCTGAACCTTAGAGCTGAACCTTAGAGCTGAACCTCAGAGCTGAACCTCAGAACTGAACCTTAGAGCTGAGCCTTAGAGCTGAACCTCAGAACTGAACCTTAGAGCTGAGCCTTGGAGCTGAACCTCAGAGCTGAACCTTAGAGCTGAACCTTAGAGCTGAACCTTAGAGCTGCTGTATAATGCATTTATACAATAACAACATCATCTAGAACTGTGAGAAAAGTGCCTGGATGAACTGGGTTCTACAATTAAGAGGAAACACGTTGACATCTCTATGATATCTGGCTTTACCATCATTTGTCAGCTCTTTGTCTGTTGAAGGAGAGTTTATCACTGATCCAGACATTTGTAATAGAGTACAATCATATTACCATCATACGCGAGAATAGATGCCTTTTTTGAGTCTCTACTTTTTGTTTTATTTGAATTCATGAATGGATTAGGGTGAGTTTTGTTGGATGGAGTGAACATCCTCTTGATTATCTGGAATCACTTGTGCACAAGAAGGAGCCTTAGCAGACAGAATCACATCATCTGCACAAGTGGATGCTACTGTGTTTTAGATTATGCCCAATGAGTTTATATATATATATATATATATATATATATATATTGTAAATAACAGTGATCAAAGGACAGAGCCTTGAGGAACTCCTTTATTAAGGTCAGAACATTCAGATTGAAAGCATCAGCAGAAACAGCTTGAGCTCCATTTGTGAAGTATCTGCAAACATTTCTCCCAAAGCCTTCTCTTCACATCCAGATAATCCAAGATATTTCAATGATCCACTCAATTCAATTTCATTTATTTTTGTAACGCCCAAAATCACCACAGTGAAAAAAACAGATTAAACAATGTTCATAGGGACTTGGCCATGTCCCAGCGTCCCCCGTCCTTTGACCCTCATTCTTGGTCAGGAAAAACAACAGAACCTCTTTGATTATGATGCGTTCTGTCTGGCGTTGGACTGTATCCTGAGGACAAGCTGACCGTGGCTCCCAGGAGAGAGCTGAAATCTCTCCAGAATACTGAGGCAAATTGAGGGCCCCGATCAGAGACCACGTCCAATGGGATGCCGTGGAGACGGATGACAAGGAGGAGGAGGAGTTTAGCCGTCTCTTTGGCAGAAGGAAGCTTGGGAAGGGGCACGAAATGTGCCATCTTGCTGAACCGATCGACCACAGTCAGGACAGTAGAGTTGTCTCTGGACGGTGGTGACGAAGTCCAGAGACATGTGCGTCCAGGGACAATGAGGCAGAGGATGTAGAAAACCGGCTGGAGCATGGTGAGCCGGCTTGAGCTGGTTGCAGGTGGGGCAGGCGATAATATAAGTTAAGACAAGCCTTTATTTGTCACACAATGGGGAAATTCCAGTGTTGCAACACAAAGTAGGTACAGAGGTAAACAACAAAGAACAGATATTATCGAAAACTTAAAAAAAACACTCTTAATAGAAAAGCTCTTACAAAAACTCTTATAAAAACCTCTTGTATTCTTAATAAAAAGTGAAACAAATAATAGTAATAATAGAACGTAACAGTCTTATTTACAGCAGTTATATGGATGTTATATTGCACCAATATGATTGAAATTATGACATTATTAGGTATGACAGTATTGCACATGCGTATGTCATTATTGCACATGTGTATGACAGTATTGCACATGGGTATGTTAGTATTGCACATGGGTGTGTCGGTATTGCACATGATTAAGTCAGTATTGCACATGGGTATGACAGTATTGCACATGGCTATGACAGTATTGCACAAGGCTATGACAGTATTGCACATGGGTATAACAGTATTGCACATGGGTATGTTAGTATTGCACATGGGTATGACAGTATTGCACATGGCTATGACAGTATTGCACATGGGTATGTTAGTATTGCACATGGGTATGACAGTATTGCACAAGGCTATGACAGTATTGCACATGGGTATGACAATGTTGCACATGGGTATGACAGTATTGCACATGGCTATGACAGTATTGCACATGGGTATGTTAGTATTGCACATGGGTATGACAGTATTGCACAAGGCTATGACAGTATTGCACATGGGTATGACAATATTGCACAAGGCTATGACAGTATTGCACATGGGTATGACAATGTTGCACATGGGTATGACAGTGTTTGTTGTAGAGTGTGACAGCAGCAGAAGGACAGACTGTGAAACGTCTCCTTCACACAGCGAGGGTGGATCAGTCACTGAAGCTGCTCTCCAGAGTGGACAGAGTGTCCTGCAGGGGACAGAGTGTCCTGCAGGGGACAGAGTGTCCTGCAGGGGGTGACACTCATAGTCCAGCATAGATGTGAGTTTAGCCAGGACCCTTCTGTCCCCCACCTCCTGCACCGAGTCCACAGTCCAGGACGGAGCTTTGTCCAGCTTCTTCCTCTCCCTCTCTGTGATGCTGCTGCTCCAGCAGACCACACCTACAGGAGCTGATGCCACCACAGAGTCAGAGAAGGTCTTCAGGAGTGGCCCTGTCAGGAGTGGCCCTGTCACTCCAAAAGACCTGAGTCTCCTCAGGAGGTAGAGCCGACTCTGGCTCTTCCTGTACAGTCTGTGTTATGAGTCTAGTCCAGTTTGTGGTTCAGATGAACACCAGGTAATTAAGAGGGAGTGTTGCAACGAGCAGCCGGCTCTCACCAGCGCCGGAAGTAGAATGACATGACATTGACAAAACCCCGAATGTCCTCATCCAGTGATGTCCATCAGAACCGGCGCTGTACGATGTCCGTTGGATCCCAGGATGGCAGGATCGTGTCTGGATCGGCCCTGCTGGGCTTGACGTTGGAGGACCCCGGTCAATAGGAGGAAAACTTTTACTACTGTTACCATAGCGGTGCAGTCTGAGGCCGTGTTCCACTCTCGAACAGGAGCTTCTAGAACCAGAGCGGACAGCAGCTTCTTTTACAGGTCTGTGCATGCGCTCTGAGGACCACACAGCCTTAAACCCTTAGATCTATGCCCAAGCCACTCTGAATAAACCTGTGTGGGAATCTTGGATGTTTGCTGCTATTGCCCTAACTGCACATGTGCGAGGAGAATGTAGCAACAGCAATCTATTTTTTAGAGAGGTCTTTGTAGCCTCAGACTCTGTTCATGGTTCTAATGATTGGATGTTAGTTAGAAATACAGGGTGTCATTTAACGACATAGAGAGCTAATTTGTGTAATGAATTGGTCAGTGGGCTGACCTCATTAAATCACTGTGATAAGCTATAGGAGTTTAAGTCAGTAGGATAGTGTTCGGACACCTGGGCTCAAACCTTCACTGGAACTCCTCCAGGTTTCTACGCTTTTTTTCCCAAAGAGGTTTTTTTTGTAGTTTTTCCTGGCCGAGAAGGAGAGTCTAAGGACAGAGGACCCTGGGACATCGTCCCTCGCCACCACAGACATTGTTGATTCATTTCTCCCTGTGGCCCTCAGAGGCAACTGTTGTTGTGATTTTGGGCCTTACAAAAATAAATTGATTTGATTTGATTTGATTTGAAAGCCCCCCTTGCATAGTGGGTCTGCTTGCCCCTCACGGGTCCAGGTCCATATGGGGACATTTTTCTCACGGAAATGTAATTTTGTTGGTGTATTATTTGGGCTTCTCTTTATCATTTTGTCTTTTACTATCTGGTCTTGTTATTATGAAATGTAAAAAAGAAAAGTATAGAAAGAAAACACCTTCCAGACTGATACAATTATACAGAGATATAATTCTGGATTTCCCCCTGTCCTGAAAGTATTTTGAGGTCACTGAAGGTACTTTCCCTTAACATTTAGCCTAGACTGAGCTCACGTGTGCCCGGGGATCATCCATTAATCATGCGGTGGTGCTAACAGTAGGATACAACTTGCGTATCGTGGGATAGGGCCAATCACATGAGGGGATTCCAGTAATATGCTGATGGTGCCAACAACAGGATTTGGCTTTAGTCACACAGAGGGCCGTATGTCCAGGTCGATTCCAGGTTGGGATTCTGCTTCCTTCACAGTGTTAAGCATAAAGAGGCTGGAGTGGGATGGTGCAAGTCCATATATGGTGATCTCCAATTACTGATTACTATGGCATTTAAACCGCCTGTGTGGGTGTTTGCAGTCTTGGCATAAAAAAGATTTTACACAATTATTGAGACATACAGTAAATAAACAAACAAAAGATTGTCTGATTGCTGCAGGGCGGTTATGTTGGTCCCCAAGCACAAATTCAACAAAAATGTAAGGTTTAAATAATTACATAACAATGAAAAATGTACTTACAACTCAAGCCACTCTATTTCTTTGGACATAGAATCTCATCAGTACACAAAATCTATTAAAGTAAAATAATTCACGCATTCAAAATTGTAAATCTGAAGGAGCTTTGAAAGAAAGAAAAATGTTCAAATGTTCTAATATGACGACACACGGAGCAACTGCGTCGCCCTCTGTCAGCATTTCACCATTTATGTAGCATGTATAACTCACTGACCATTCATGTAGCATGTATAACTCACTGACCATTCATGTAGCATGTATAACTCACTGACCATTCATGTAGAATGTATAACTGGAGGTACGTTTAATGCCATAGTGTGGAACACTTAAGGCAAAGCAATAACACAAACAGACATTATCACCAAGAGTCTGACATCATTACAATCTACTTTGACCGTCAGTATTTACACACCTCATTCTAATCCTTTGTCGTCCCCACTTTTGGCCAGGTTGAACTCACATGTGGTGATTTAGAATTGAGGGGAGGGGCTAACAGTAACAGTAAGACAGGGGGGACCCAATCACATTAGGACAATCCAGTCACAAGACACAGGCAGACAAGCGGCTTAGGAGTGTGAGGAAAGGTCAAGACATGAACTTTTAAATCTGGATTAATCACAGCTTTGTAAAACTCAGTAATGCCTATAAACATGTACCAAGGATGTAGCGCTTTAAGATTCTGTCGTACACATTATTCAGTCTTAATTAAGACTAATGCATACTACAGAATATTGCTGGACACATTGGTATAACATATTTTATTACATTTTAAATCATGAGTACTGGATGTAACAATGCAATACTCTCTAATTGGGCAGGTTGTGGCTTAATAAATACCCAATATATAATACTTCTAAGAATGTGTTAAAAAGTAACTAGTACTCTGAGTAATGTGTACTTTTTACTCGTACAAATATGGAAGATGTTTATGACTTAAAATAATTCAAATCAAACTATTAATAGTTTTCCATGTGAAAAATGTAAAACAAAGTACTTTACAGTAAAAATCCCAGACTTCCGGTTGTGGAGATCTATCCCTTATGTGTCTGGCCTGTCGGAAAAACTGCAGAGAATTTTTAGACAACACAAAGTCCCTGTTTTAAAACCAGGAAACACTTTAAGACAAAAACTGGTTCACCCTAAGGACAAGTTGCCGACTCAAAAACAGAGAAATGTAGTTTATTCTGTCCAATGCAGTGAAGAAAGCTGTAAAGAACGTTACATAGTGAGACTAAACAGCCTCTGCACAAGAGGCTCTATCAGCACAGAAGAAATACAAGTTCAGGACCACAGAAGACACTGGAGTTCAGGACCACAGAGCGCCGTGCATCTCCATCTTGAAGCCTCTAATCACTCGTTTGAAGACGTGAGGTGAAGGTTTTAAGCAGGAGAAAAGATGGTTTGAAAGAGGAGTTAAGGAAGCTATTTTTGTTAAAAAAGAAAGACCTTCTTTAAACAGAAATGGAGGTCTAAGGTTCAATCTTCCTGTAGTCTACAATGGTATCCTGAACCCCTGGAGAGGTAGAGGACCAGGACCAGGACATTTAGATGTTAATCAGGTCCTCAGGGTGAGCCAGGGTCTCACAAAGACAAAGGGGAGACTAAGAGCCCATTAAAGGGTTGAATAGGCTCGGTAGATACCAAGAGGGTAAGTTTCTGTTGTAACAAACAACTCTTTCCTCTTCAGGAAGGCTCCTCCCAATGGGCTGGACTTACCACTGAATAGTATAAATATCGGAGTTCTCCACCTAAATTCTTTTATTGACAATGACTCTTGGATGAAGTCGAAACGTCTATTTTTTCTAACTGAGTCCAGATGACTACAACTGAAGCTTTATATCTTGTGTTGTACATTCTCTCAGTGTTGTAGAGCTCCCATTTCTGTGCTGTGTCGTTAAGGACGTCAATGAATTCTTGTTCAGATGCCAGTTCCATGTTGACACAGGTACTCAGTCCGAGGCCTAAGATGAAATCAAAATATTTTATATCAAATCTGTGAAGCAGTTGCAGTACTAGGCCTACAAATAGGCCTATTTTAAGATTGTTTATGCAGGAGGTACAATATCTACTCCTACGTTGTGGTGGTATTTCATGCAAAAATAGGCCAGATCATGTGGCTGACATACAATGAATAAATAATGAGATAAGAAAGTAATAAATAAATAAAAAAACTTAATTTGAATTTGAATTTGCAAGACAATTTTAGTACTGACCTTTAGACAAAAACTCCATGAGTGTGACAGATGGTTTGAATTCCATGGTGGGGTAGAGGTGGAACACAAATTGCTGCAAGTCCTTGGCTCTGCATCTGATTTAGTTGGATCCACTGCCTCCTCTTCAGGTGGAGGTGGGGTGGCTGTAGGGTCTGAAATCACGGTAGTGGTGGCAGTTGCATTTCTCCGAAAAATCCACGCACTAGTAGCCTTTTTAGGGCACAAAAGTTTATCCTTCTCAACCTCAAGCTGTTTGACCATCTCCATAAATGCTCCATGGTCAGAATTGGACAGTGATTTGATGGAGCATTTCCATTTATTCTGTCCATCAGTGAATATGACTTGTCGTTTTCGATCGGGACATTTCACTTGCTGCAGTGCGACGTACGCGTTGATAAAAGATCGTAATTTGATAGCGCTTGCGCGCCTCTAGTCCCTGAACAGCCTTTGGTATTTGTATTAGTAGAAACAAAGTCTCCAAATAATGTCACGCGTCGCGACATGTTTGTTTATGGTGAAATTACAACGAAATTATTTCCTCATTGCGCGAGTTGATTGGCTGCTGTAAAGCGCTATGCGCATTACATTTCAAAATAAGCAAAGTCATGAGTGTCTGATGTCATGGATGTTGGCCTAATGCTCGTTGCTGAGAGTTTTTTAGTATTTCAAAACAATTACTGCCACAAAAATGTATTGAAGCTTCAAAGCAACAAAAAGACGAAAGTCTTTTCAGCTTCCACCCATTTTGAGATGATCCCTAACACAATGGTCAGGCGGGACAAAGGTGTGCCGGGGTGGTCAGGTTTCGATGGCGAGCGTGGGGGAAGGTGGACGCGCAGGTGGCGAGAGCCATCATCGGCATTTGTGGCTTTAATTGTTATTCTTGAGTCATATAGATATGATCTATAGATCATATATTTAACCCTGTCAGTGACCAGATGAAAATCCTCTTTGAGTTGGTAAACCAGGTATGGACAAAACTAAATGTCTTGGCAGCGTCCTCTGGAATTTGGCCCTATCGGAATGTGAACATGTTTTTTCTGGGGAAAGCATCTGGTGGTGGAGCACACTGAGAAGACAGGCTTAAAATAAGACTGTAGCTCCATCCACGGACAAACAGGAAGTCCTTCACCAGATATTTTAATGAAGTAGTCCCTGGTTTTGAATCCAAATTAGATACACTTTGGTTGGCAGCATCTGGAGACATGGAACTGTAATAATCATTGCAATGTTTTGGATACTCTGTGGTTTTTTCATAGCGTCCTGGCAATAAACATGCTTTTTGTTTTTTAATATCTTGCCTTCCCTTCAAACCCTAAGACGAAGTGCACAAAATTGGCTATGAATTTACCTAAATGTCAGACAATTTATTTTTCTCTTCTGCTCATAAAAGTAAATGAAGCCTTCTTTTGCCCTGCTGTTCTTGTAGGACAAGAAACATCTCTCAATATAATCCAATAGGAACCAGAGCATATTTCACATGCTTTAATTGTAAAAACCTAGTCCCAGAGTTTTACAGTCACTGTTGTGGAGGCAGGAGACGTTGTGAGGGAGGGTGGTTTGTGGATTAGGGAATATAAAACTTCTGGTTTGTTTTTTGGTTTTAGCTCCACTCGGACATGGACCACGGGCAGAATGCAGTGAAGTACACGCTCTCAGGAGACGGGGCTGGGTCTATCTTCACTATTGATCAGCTGACTGGAGATATCCACGCTCTGGTGGGGCTCAACAGGTGCACACCAACACACCAACGTTCACCAACCGCCAAGTTCTTTCATTGTGTTCTTAGGCAAAACAAATCACCTACTTTACCTAGTATGAATGAGGTGTAAAATAATGATTTATATCAAGGAGTTGACTTAAGTTCATTGTTCAACCACCACTAACAGACAGAAAGTGCTCTCTCTAAGTCTCTTGTATTCTAACTGTAACAGGGAGGAGCGCTCCTTCTACACTCTGAAGGCCCAGGCCGTGGACATCCACACCAACGTGCCCTTGGAGCCAGAATCTGAGTTCATGATCAAAGTGCAGGACATCAACGACAACGAACCACGGTTTCCTGACAAATCCTACTGCGCCAGTGTCCCCGAGATGTCCCCCACAGGTAAAATAAGGCAAGGCAAGGCAAGTACATTTGTAGAGCACAATTTGCACACAAGGCATTTCACAGTTCTCGACACAACAAGAGAAAAATGCATTAAAATCACAAAGACATGACAAAAATCACAAAACCTTATTCTCTATTCATTCAATTTAACAATTTAGCCAACATGAATCATACATTCAGTCCGTGTTTAGTGATGCACCAGATGGGGATGCATGTGCGGCGAGAGTGGACGTAAGAGCTGAGAGCTCCTCGCGGCCTGCGAAACGCCCTATGATCTTATCATATCCAAGTCTACAGTGTGAGGGAACCAAGACAACAAGCTCTGGGAAATTCAAAAACCCTACGGTGAAGTAGAGTGGTTCTATGTTGAAGCCGAAGCCAGACGAGCCAACACTGGGACTCGACTATAACGCCAGGTTTGATCTGAGCTGAACAAACTGCTGCAAGTGAACACAATAATGCACTGCTAAACTCTGAAGAGAATCAAGGCCTTGAAAGAGAAGTTTGAAGGCACAATGCGGAGGTGCATGACAAGAAACTACAAGATGCTATATTCTGAGAGGAACCCGCGCTCTAGTGGAGGAACCAGAATGGAATCGGACATATCTGCAAATTTGAGGGCGAGAAGAAAGAGTTTTGGCCTCTGAGAGAGCAACTGCACCTGAACATTGAGGACACGTGATTAATTAATTATTTCTACTGGGAAAACCCAATGAGAAAAGTTCTCTTTTTCATGGACCTGTTAAAACACAGAATAAACAGCAAACACAGGAAACTAAAACACAAATAAAACAATCAATGAAATGAATCAATACATAAAAACACATTTAAACATACAATCTGAGATACAATGATATAAAACAAGTGCATTGTGGGTCGTCCTTGACCAGTTCTTTAAAATCAATAAAAGGCATAAAAAGATTTAATTTAAAAAGTCTCTGTGTTTGTTCCACAGGAGCAAAGTTGTTGAGTCTTTTATCCTGTTTCTGTTTGACACGATGAGATTGTACAATATAAATGTGAGACTCAAACGGTGAAAACCTGAACTAATGTGAAATAAACTGGATAAATAATCAGGCAAAATGACGGTGTAATCCCTCATTGGTCCAGGCGTGTTCCATAGTAGAAAAAGCTTCAGTTGTAGTCATCTGGACTCAGTTAGAAAAAATAGACGTTTCGACTTCATCCAAGAGTCATTGTCAATAAAAGAATTTAGGTCGAGAACTCCGATATTTATACTATTCTGTGGTAAGTCCCGCCCATTGGGAGGAGCCTTCCTGAAGAGGAAAGAGTTGTTTGTTTCAACAGAAACTTACCCTCTTTGTATCTACCGAGTCTATTCAACCCTTCAATGGGCTCTTAGTCTCCCCTTTGTCTTTGTGAGACCCTGGCTCACCCTGAGGACCTGATTAGCATCTAAATGTCCTGGTCCTGGTCCTCTACCTCTCCAGGGGTTCAGGATACCATTGTAGACTACAGGAAGATTGAACCTTAGACCTCCGTTTCTGTTTAAAGAAGGTTTTTCTTTTTTAACAAAAATAGCTTCCTTAACTCCTCTTTCAAACCATCTTTTCTCCTGCTTAAAACCTTCACCTCACGTCTTCAAACGAGTGATTAGAGGCTTCAAGATGGAGATGCACGGCACTCTGAGGTCCTGAACTTGTATTTCTTCTGTGCTGATAGAACCTCTTGTGTAGAGGCTGTTTAGTCTCACCTATGTAACGTTCTTTACAACTTTCTTCACTGCATTGGATCGAATAAACTACATTGCTCTGTTTTTGAGTCGGCAACTTGTCCTTAGGGTGAACCAGTTTTTGTCTTAAAGTGTTTCCTGGTTTAAAATAAACAGGGACTTCGTGTTGTCTAAAACTTCTCTGCAGTTTTTCCGACAGGCCAGAGACATAAGGGATAGAAACACCCTTCCTTCTCTGTTCAGTTTCCCTTTTGTCCTGCTTCTTGGTTCTCTTCACTCTGTTGAGAGCCCAAGCGGGGTAACCACAGGCTGAGAGGGCATTTCACACATGTTTTTCCTCTTTCTTCTTGCCCTCTGAGCTGGTGGGCACACCTTGAGCTCTGTGTTGTAAGGTTCTGATCACTCTCAGCTTGTGCTGTAGTGGGTGGTTGGAACCAAAGAGCAGATACTGGTCCGTGTGTGTAGGTTTCATATATACTTCTATTTGGAGTTTCCCGTCCTCTCCTCTGATCGTGGAACAATCAAGAAAGGCCAAGCGTTCTCCTTAGAGTCTTCTCTTGGAAAGCTGATGTTCAGGTCCACAGCATTGATCTGCTCTGAGAAGGCTTCCAACTCTTGTTTCTTGATTGTTACAAAAGTATCATCGACATAGCGAAGCCACAGTTTTGGGGCTATGCCTGAGAAAGAGGCCAGTGCCTTCTTCTCAAAGTGCTCCATGTACAGGTTGGCCACTATGGGAGAGACAGACGAGCCCATGGCACAGCCATGAATCTGTCTGTAAAATTGTCCCCGGAATTGAAAGTAAGTGGTGTTAAGACAGATGTCCAACAGTTTGCAGATGCGCTCAGGTGTCAGTTTGGTCCTTTCCTGTAGGTGGTGCCTTCCTGCAGTCTGATCCTCACTGCTGCTACTGCATCAGAGGTCAGAGGTCAGATGCAGGTGAACAGGGACACAACATCATATGAAACCATGAGGTCATCTGGGTCCAGTTGGAGATGTTTCACTTTATCCACAAAGTTGTGCGTGTTTTCCACATGATGTTCCGAATTCCCCACAAGTGGAGCCAATATAGTTGTTAAATGCTTGGCCACATTGTAAGTGATAGAATCTGTGCTGCACACTATGGGTCTGAGTGGAACATCCTTTTTGTGTATTTTTGGAAGGCCATAAATGCAAGGCATGGCTTCCCCAGGACACAGTCTGTAATACAGAGGCCGGTCTATCACTTCCTCTTTTTTCAGCCTTTGTAAACAGTCTATCACTTTCTTCTTGTAGCCACTGGTCGGATCTCTTTTCAAGCGTTCGTATATGGTCGTGTCCTCGAGGAGGGTGTGGACTTTGTAATCAGCTGCGTTGAGAATTACAGTGCAACGTCCCTTGTCGGCTGGGAGGATGTTGATGCTGTGATCTTTTTCTAGTGCTGAAAGTGCTTTTCTCTCTTCAGATGTGATATTTGAAGGAGGTGGTTTGGCACTCTTCAGAGTCGCTGTGACACGTAACCTCAGGTCTGCAGCCTCCGATTCAGTCATTTTTGGTCCTTTTGAACGTTACATAGTGAGACTAAACAGCCTCTGCACAAGAGGCTCTATCAGCACAGAAGAAATACTAGTTCAGGACCACAGAGCGCCGTGCATCTCCATCTTGAAGCCTCTAATCACTCGTTTGAAGACGGTGAGGTGAAGATTTTAAGCAGGAGAAAAGATGGTTTGAAAGAGGAGTTAAGGAAGCTATTTTTGTTAAAAAAGAAAAACCTTCTTTAAACAGAAATGGAGGTCTAAGGTTCATTCTTCCTGTAGTCTACAATGGTATTCCGAACCCCTGGAGAGGTAGAGGACCAGGACCAGGACATTTAGATGTCCTCAGGTCCTCAGGGTGAGCCAGGGTCTCACAAAGACAAAGGGGAGACTAAGAGCCCATTAAAGGGTTGAATAGGCTCAGTAAATACAAAGAGGGTAAGTTTCTTTTGAAACAAACAACTCTTTCCTCTTCAGGAAGGCTCCTCCCAATGGGCTGGACTTACCACAGAATAGTATAAATATCGGAGTTCTCGACCTAAATTCTTTTATTGACAATGACTCTTGGATGAAGTCGAAACGCCTATTTTTTCTAACTGAGTCCAGATGAAACAACTGAAGCTTTTTCTACAATCAGGCAAAATGCCAAAAAGAGCCTTAAACACAAACAGAAGGCCGAGCTGTTCTCTTCATCCAATAATCACATTCTACTTTAGAGTTTAAGTGACAGTGGTGAGTTCTATGTCCTTCTCCTGTAATGAACCTTAGAGCTGAACCTCAGAGCTGAACCTTAGGAGGGTGGGAGGGAGGGGCTGGACTGAACACAGGTGCATGTTAAAGAGGGGGCGTGGTCCTGAGGCGGCGTGGTCCTGAGGCGTGGTCCTGAGGCGTGGTCCTGAGGTGAGGCGTGGTCCTGAAGCGTGGTCCTGAGGCGCGGTGCGTGGTCCTGAGGAGTGGTCCTGAGGTAAGGCGCGGTCCAGAGGCGCGGTGCTGAGGCGCGGTCCTGAGGGGCGGTCCTGAGGCGTGGTCCTGAGGTGAGGCGCGGTCCTGAGGCGCGGTGCTGAGGCGCGGTCCTGAGGCGCGGTGCTGAGGTGCGGTCCTGAGGCGCGGTCTTGAGGCGCGGTCCTGAGGCGCGGTGCTGAGGCGCGGTCCTGAGGCGCGGTCCTGAGGCGCGCTGCTGAGGCGCGGTCCTGAGGCGTGGTCCTGAGGCGTGGTCCTGAGGCGCGGTCCTGAGGCGTGGTCCTGAGGTGAGGCGTGGTCCTGAGGCGTGGTCCTGAGGCGCGGTCCTGAGGCGCGGTGCTGAGGCGCGGTCCTGAGGCGCGGTGCTGAGGCGCGGTGCTGAGGCGCGGTCCTGAGGCGCGGTCCTGAGGGGCGGTGCTGAGGGGCGGTGCTGAGGGGCGGTCCTGAGGCGTGGTCCTGAGGTGAGGCGCGGTGCTGAGGCGCGGTGCTGAGGCGCGGTCTTGAGGCGCGGTCCTGAGGCGCGGTGCTGAGGCGCGGTCCTGAGGCGCGGTGCTGAGGCGCGGTCCTGAGGCGCGGTCTTGAGGCGCGGTCCTGAGGCGCGGTGCTGAGGCGCGGTCTTGAGGCGCGGTGCTGAGGCGCGGTGCTGAGGCGCGGTCCTGAGGCGCGGTGCTGAGGGGCGGTCCTGAGGGGTGGTCCTGAGGTGAGGCGCGGTGCTGAGGCGCGGTCTTGAGGCGCGGTCCTGAGGCGCGGTGCTGAGGCGCGGTCCTGAGGCGCGGTGCTGAGGGGCGGTCTTGAGGGGTGGTCCTGAGGTGAGGCGCGGTGCTGAGGCGCGGTGCTGAGGCGCGGTGCTGAGGCGCGGTCTTGAGGCGCGGTCCTGAGGCGCGGCCCTGAGGCGCGGCGCTGAGGCGCGGTCTTGAGGCGTGGTCCTGCTCCCAAACTTAAGATAACAAACTTATCAACATTGAAACATTTGGGAGTGTTGAAGCACCTTCAGAACACTTTTGGTGAAGAGCTTTTCCCGATTCCCTGTGAGCCCAGGTCATTCATCGCACTTCTTGTCTTTTTAATTTCCTGTAGAATTTGAGGATCTGTGTTTTTGGCAATTAGCCTCCAACAACTTTTGTTTGTTCTGTAAATTGTTGAATTTGTTTATGCCTATGACAGCTTTTACCCTGTGACTCCAAACTGCATTATATGCGTCCCAGTTTCACCATGAGACACATCTCAATGTCCTCTCAACAGTGAAGAGACCATTAGATCTCCAAAGTGTGTTGTTGTTTCAGTTCCAGATCTACAGTGATGTAACAGCAGCTCCATCACTTAGATCTACATTTTATATTCCATAGGGTGTGGGTGGGGGAAATGTGTATAATGGAGTACATTAGCATTCATCTCTCCCCAGATATGTTATGTATTCATTTGTGAAATCTATAGATTTACATTATAATCTAATGTTGAATGAACATGTAAATTACAAACGTTCCCTCAGAGACCTTTGTAATCAGATCTATAACTTTAGTTTAGAAAAAGAGTTTTTTTCCTGAGGATCATATACAGTGTATTTATCAATGTAAACACACTTCCATTATTAGTTCCTTTAAAGGAATAATAGACTATTTTTGGAGCTAAATCTGAGTCTCATTTCCTCGTTGCGTGGTCAGCTGAGTAGTTCTCCCACATGTCAATCATTGCCTGCGTGCTAGTGCACACCTGCAGCCTCGTCCCCAGGATAGCAGCACGTTTCCATGGCAGCACATGCGTGGTTGATATGCCAGTGTGTAAAGCGAGCAGCGAGTTCCTTCAGTGTACCACTCCAAGCTGTTGACGAGGAACTGTTTCTTTCAGTTGAGGAAAATCTCTAAGCTCAGGAAAATGGTGTCTCAAAATGACCTGGAAGTTATAATTCATGCATTTGTGTCTCACGTTTAGACTACTGTAATAGCTTGTTTTCCTGTCTTAACAAGAAGGAACTCTCTCGTCTGCAGCTGGTCCAGAACTCTGCAGCGAGGATCTTGACCCGCACAAATAGAAGGGCCACATTTCACCCATTCTCAGAGCCCTTCACTGGAGCCGGTCTCATACCGGATACAGTTTAAAATTCTTGTTTTAACTTTTAGAGCTTTAAATGGTCAGGTCCCATCGTACATCAGCGATCTGATTAAACCGTACACTCCCTCTCGCTCATTAAGGTCCTTGGATCAGAAACTGTTGTTGGTTCCTCGCACCCGTTTTCGGACCAGAGGAGACAGATCCTTCCAGGCTGTTGCCCCCAGACTCTGGAACGATCTTCCGTTCTCCCTACGGTCACTGGACTCAGTTACTGCTTTTAAGGGTCAGCTTAAAACCTTTTTATTTAGTCAAGCCTTTTAAATGCACTTGTTTTACGGACTGATTTTACTGTATATTGTTGTATATGTTTTGTTCACTGTAAGTTTTTTGTGTTTCTATTGTTTTATTCTGTGTTTTGTGAAGCACTTTGTGACCTCTGTCTGTGAAAGGTGCTGTAGAAATAAAATTTACTTACTTACTTACTTACTTACAGCACAAAAATGGCCGAGGGACGACAGAAAAAGAGTGTGTTCGAGCTCAGAAGAGACGCTGCAGAGACAAGAGATGCAACATGATCAAATCAAATCAAATCAATTTATGTTTGTAAGGCCCAAAATCACAACAACAGTCGCCTCTGAGGGCCGAAACAACAATGTCTGTGGTGGCGATGGAATCAGACAATGTCTGTGGTGGCGAGGGATGATGTCCCAGGGTCCTCTGTCCTTAGACTCTCCTTCTGCAGGAAAAACTACAAAAAAAACGTCTTTGGGAAAAAAGCGTAGAAACCTGGAGGAGTTCCAGTGAAGGAGAGATCCCACTCTCACAGACATGAGGGAGACTGGAGCTGGAGCCACTCTTCAGGCAGATGAGGGACCGTCCACACGGGGCAGGGACCACTTCACCAGGAGAGGGGCATCTGGGTCCACAGGTCCTCAGGAGTGAGAGAAAGAAAAAGAAGGCGGTGAACAGTTTGCAAGTGGAATTAAAAAATACATATTGTTTGATAGAATAAGTCAAAAGAAGAGGATAGTGCTCAAGCTGCCATACTTCCCCCAGCACAGTTGCTGCTAGGGCAGCGGAGCTAAAGCTGTGGGTTTATATTTCTGTTCCTAACTAGTCTGACCATAAACGATTTCGAAGAGGAACGTTTTAAGCCTGGACTTAAATGAAGAGACTGTGTCAGCAGATTTAACATGGACAGGAGCTGATTCCATCACACAGGAGCTTGGTAGCTAAACGCTCTACCTCCTACAGTACTTTTAGAGACTCTTGGCACCACCAGAAGGCCGGCATTCTGAGAGTGAAGAGCTCTGTTTGGATGATATGGTTCTAGAGCATCTTTGAGGTAGGATGGGGCCATGTCATTTATGGCTTTGTAGGTCAAGAGTAGAATTTTAAATTTGATTCTAAACTGGAGCCAGTGAAGAGACTCCAGCACCGGCGTAATGTACTTCTTCTTTTTGTTCCTGTTAGTAATCTTGCTGCTGCATTTTGAACCAGTTAAAGTTTTTTATGGAGCTTTTAGGACCTGCTGTGAGCAGGAGTTACAGTAGTCTAATCTAGACGTTACAAATGCATGGATAAGTTTTTCAGCATCACTTTTAGGCAGGATTCTTCTGATTTTGGCTCTTGTTGCGCAAATGGAAATAGTCTGTTTTACAAGCTTGATTTATATGAGCTTTAAATGAGAGCTCCTGGTCAAATAAGACTCTGAGGTTTCTTACAGTAGAACTGGAGGCTACACTAACATTGTCCAGTGTGACTATCTGCTCAGATAGAGCGTCTCGTAGATGCTTAGGACCAGCACAATGACCTGAGTTTTTTCAGGGTTAAGAAGCAGGTAGTTTAGTGTCATCCAGGTTTTTATCTCCTTCACACAAGCACTAAGTCTGTACTTGATCGCTCTGATCAGGTTTCATTGATAAATACAGCTGAGTGTCGTCTGCAGAGCAGTGGAAGTTAATGCCATGTGACCTGATCATGTTGCCTAACGGCAGCATATAAAGAGTAAACAGAATTGGACCGAGTACAGAACCCTGTGGTAGCCCGTAAATTACTTTAGAGCAGGTGAGGAGCTCTGGTTTACATTAACAAATTGGTACCTATCAGATAAATAGGATTTAAACCAGCTGAGGGCGGGGCCTCTGAGGGCGGGGCCTCCAACACCTACATCACATTCTAACCTCTGCAGTAGAATGTTGTGGTCGATGGTCAAACGCTGCGCTGAGGTCCAACAGAACCAGGATTGAGACCAGTCCATCGTCAGCGGCTAATAACAAATCATTTGTGAATTTGACTAGTGCAGTTTCAGTGCTGTGGTGGGCTCTGAACCCTGCTGTGGTGGGCTATGAACCCTGCTGTGGTGGGCTCTGTAACCTGCTGTGGTGAGCTCTGAACCCTGCTGTGGTGGGCTCTGGAACCTGCTGTGGTGAGCTCTGAACCCTGCTGTGGTGGGCTCTGGACCCTGCTGTGGTGGGCTC
>NW_027315746.1:38495689-38533189 GCF_026437365.1 Eucyclogobius newberryi | reverse complement strand
CAGACTTTGATGGTTTGGTCATTACAGGTGATTTCAATGTGGATAGGGATAATATTTGTGACAGAAACGCTAATCAGCTTCATGCTGTCCTTGAAACCTTCAGTCTCATTCAACATGTGAGAGGCCCCACCCACGGCAGAGTGGCCCCACCCACAGCAGAATGGCCACACCCAGAGCAGAGAGGCCCCACCCACAGCGGAGACGCAGAGGGCACACTCTAGATCTCATAATTACAAAGGGTGTAAATATTTAAAATGTCACTGTGGTCGATGCTGCTCTGTCTGATCATTTCTGTGTCTTCTTGACCCGTCTGTTTTTCCTAAACCACTGGCTGGTCCTGCAGCTGTTCAGAGGCTGGTCCTGCAGTTGTTCAGAGGCTGGCCCTGCAGTTGTTCAGAGGCTGTTCCTGCAGCTGTTCAGAGGCTGGTCCTGCAGCTGTTCAGAGGCTGGTCCTGCAGTTGTTCAGAGGCTGGCCCTGCAGTTGTTCAGAGGCTGGTCCTGCAGCTGTTCAGAGGCTGTTCAGAGGCTGGTCCTGCAGCTGTTCAGAGGCTGGTCCTGCAGTTGTTCAGAGGAGACACATAAGTGATGGCACAGGTGCACTGTTTATGGAAATGATAAACTTTGAAAATGTCTCATGTTCTAATGTAAATGATTTGTTGAACTCTGTTACATCGAGTGTTTTGAATGTTCTGGACACCATCGCCCCTATAAAGGCTAAAATGGTTCAAAATAAGCAGAAGGCGCCGTGGAGACATGATGATTGGGTCAGGGCACAGAAAAGGGAGTGCCGCAGGGCCGAACGGAAATGGAGCAAGTCAAAGCTCAAAGAGATTTACAAAGAGAAGCTGAACATGGACAACCTCATTTTATGTAGAACTAGGGAAAGATATTTCTCTGAAATAATTGGAAGCTGCAGTAACAACGGGCGTGTCCTGTTGCCACAGTAACAGATGAACAAACCCTCCAGCTCAGCTGCCGTTAGAACTCATTTCCACATCAAGTGTAATGAGTTTGCATTATTCTTTAATGACAAAGTTCAGGGCATTAAAAATGCTATAAATCCCACAATGCAAAAAATTACCCTAAAACCACCGAGACACTTAGAGCTAACTCACTTTGCACCAGTAACTGACAAAACTGTCCATGAGATCATCACCAGTCTGAGTTCATCTACAGCTGCCTCCATGTGTGAGCCTCCAGATTTCTAAAGTCTGTGCTGAACAGTTTATTAGCACCATCACTCACATAGTTAAAGCTTCAATCTGGAACATTCCCAATGTCTTTGAAAACTGCGCTCATAAAGCCTCTCCTAAAGAAGAGCAGGGGTCAGGGGGAGGGGTCAGGGGGAGTGGTCATAAAGCCTCTCCTAAAGAAGAGCAGGGGTCAGGGGGAGGGGTCAGGGGGAGTGGTCATAAAGCCTTTCCTAAAGAAGAGCAGGGGGAGGGGGGAGTGGTCATAAAGCCTCTCCTAAAGAAGAGCAGGGGTCAGGGGGAGTGGTCAGGGGGAGTGGTCAGGGGGAGTGGCAGTACTGAGTCCTGACCGGTCCATCTCTAATCTGCCATTTTGGGACAGTCCTTTCACAGATTTCTTCTAAATAGACAACCCATTAGATGTTTTTCAGGTTTTAGAGCTCATCACACTGAGACTGCTGTTGTCATGGTGACTGAGACTGCTGTTGTCATGGTGACAAATGACATCCTCCTGAACACTGACACGGGCAAAGCCTCAGTCTTAATTCTGTTTGATCTGATGCTGCTTTTGACACTGTCCATCATGGGACCCTCTTACAGAGACTAGAGGACAAGGTGGGACCCTCTTACAGAGACTAGAGGACAGGGTGGGACCCTCTTACAGAGACTAGAGGACAGGGTGGGACCCTCTTACAGAGACTAGAGGACTGGGTGGGACCCTCTTACAGACTAGAGGACTGGGTGGGACCCTCTTACAGAGACTAGAGGACTGGGTGGGACCCTCTTACAGAGACTAGAGGGCAGGGTGGGACCCTCTTACAGAGACTAGAGGGCAGGGTGGAACCCTCTTACAGAGACTAGAGGACTGGGTGGGACCCTTTTACAGAGACTAGAGGACTGGGTGGGACCCTCTTACAGAGACTAGAGGACAGGGTGGGACCCTCTTACAGAGACTAGAGGACAAGGTGGGACCCTCTTACAGAGACTAGAGGACTGGGTGGGACCCTCTTACAGAGACTAGAGGACTGGGTAGGGCCCTCTTACAGAGACTAGAGGACTGGGTGGGACCCTCTTACAGAGACTAGAGGACAGGGTGGAACCCTCTTACAGAGACTAGAGGACTGGGTGGGACCCTCTTACAGAGACTAGAGGACTGGGTGGGACCCTCTTACAGAGACTAGAGGACAGGGTGGAACCCTCTTACAGAGACTAGAGGACTGGGTGGGACCCTCTTACAGAGACTAGAGGACAGGGTGGGACCCTCTTACAGAGACTAGAGGACTGGGTGGGGCCCTCTTACAGAGACTAGAGGACTGGGTGGGACCCTCTTACAGAGACTAGAGGACAGGGTGGGACCCTCTTACAGAGACTAGAGGACTGGGTGGGCATCACTGGCCCCGCCCTAAACTGGTTAAGGTCCTATCTGAAAGACAGGAAGTACTTTGTGTCTCAGACCACATGCCCCTGACCTGTGGAGGGCCCCAAGGGTCAGTCCTGGGTCCCCTTCTGTTCAACCTCTACATGCTGCAGATAGGTCACATGACACGCAGTGAAAATGTATCACATGATGCAGACGAGTCAGATCTATGTTTCACTGTCGCAGGTGAATATGGACCAGTGGATTCACTCTGTCACTGCATCCAACAGATCAGTGTGTGGACCGGCCTCCTGCTGGTGCCAGAGTCAGGACTAAACATGGAGCGGCCTCCTGCTGGTGCCAGAGTCAGGACTAAACATGGACCGGCCTCCTGCTGGTGCCAGAGTCAGGACTAAACATGGACCGGCCTCCTGCTGGTGCCAGAGTCAGGACTAAACATGGACCGGCCTCCTGCTGGTGCCAGAGTCAGGACTAAACATGGACCGGCCTCCTGCTGGTGCCAGAGTCAGGACTAAACATGGAGAATCTGTGTTTCATCTGGAACATTCTTCCTGAAGATGTGAAACAGGTTCTACTCTGACAATGTTCAAATCTAAGATAAAAACAGTTTTATTTCGCTTCGATCGAGGGCATTATGTCATTTGTGAGACATATTGCTTTTATCTTCTGTACGCTCGGTTTAATGGTGTCATGAATGCAGGAGAATAATGATTATTCAAACTTAAATGAATCACTAAATACAACTAGAAGGGGAAACTATTATAACATGGGTCAAAGCTTTTAAAACAAATGTTGCATAATAATATTATGCATGTGTCATTTAAAAATGTAATCTGATTTCCCATCCATGTGGTTTCAGGAGTGATACGGACGGCTCTGACCAACATGGACCGCGAGATGAAGGCGGAGTACCAGGTTCTGCTCCAGGCAAAAGACATGGGGGGTCAGCTGGGGGGTCTGGCATCCACCACCACGGTCAACGTCACCCTGAGCGACGTCAACGACAACCCGCCACGATTCGCCAAGAGTCAGTACTGCTTTTTACACGGTGTATCTGTGGTTGTGAATCTGAACATCCCTGGCCCAATTAATAATTGTCCAGCACAAAAACACTGTCTCAATTAAATAAACTAATTGTAAACTAACTATATTATTTAACCGTAATACAGTTATAAGGAATTTGTTTGAGAGAGCTCTTATGTGGTAAATGTGATTAGCTCATGTAGTTTGTGGAGATGCTGATCGCACTGCAGCGTGAAAAAGCATCAAAGGGACCAAAATAACAGAGTTGGACATGTCCAGCTGAGACCAAAATAACAGAGTTGGACATGTCCAGCTGAGAGCCGAGGTGGAAAACTTGAAGAGCAATCTTCTGGATGTCTCACAGAAATGTGTGGCGGTCCCAGAGGAAAACCAGAATAACTGACTTTAAAGGTTTTTTTGAGTCCGTGGTTCCAGACATTGTATCCGGGACGCCAGTTGCAATACTGACCCGGCAAAAGAAGGAGACGTCGATCCACCATCACCGAGATAAGGAACAAGTGTTTTCCTCCTGCCAGGCTCACAGGAGACATCCAGTAAGAGGGTGTTCCTCACCACACTCTTGGCAGATGGGATTCGTCAACGAGCAAAGTTTTGCTGTGTTTGTGAAGAATTTAGGCGACTGCAGCAAAGTTTTGCATTTCTGGCTACTCTACTGGTGACATGAGGGTAAAAACACACCGGCGGAGGCAGAAATGCAGAACACAGAGAATTGAACAGCAGCAGGAATTAGATCCACCGACATGGGGTATGTGAGTTAACTTCGGCTGTCACATTATATTATATTTATTTTAAGTTTGATGAAACTCAGAGGGTTGTTACATGACCAATTTTTTGAGGCTTCTATTATATTATTGTAATTATGTATGTATTATGTTGCTAAGCTAAAATGATATCCACGTTCTTTATTTTAAATGATGGGTGCACCGATATGTTCTGGCCCAGTATCGACCGGTATCAGTCCAAAACCACCGACATCAGACCGATGTTATGCCTCGGTAATGAAAGCGTCTGTCGTCCTTCAGAAACAGCCCGTGGAAAGCGGCTGCTATATTTGAACTTTAATCCAGTTTTTATTCTGAGTCAAATGAACCAGAAATGACAACGTTTTCCTTTTCCCCCAAAGACGGGTATTATGCATTCTAACTGGTTCTATACATTTAAAAATAGTATCCTTATTTTAGAATAAAAATGAGCTTTGCTAGTAAAAAAAAAAAGAAAACAATTGTTTAAAATAACCATATCAACATTTGAATATATCGACCCAATATCGGTTATCGGCCAAAGCTTTTCACTTAATATCGGTATCGGCCCAAACATTTCCATATTGGTGCATGAGTTTGTGGTACCAGAACAATGCTTATGATTATGGTACTTATTTAAGGGTGGTAATCACATAGACTCACACGACAGATAGAATGTTATTATATATACTATAATTAATAGTTCTTGATGTGGCACATGGACATAGTTGGGAACATCAGGTTTGGCATCATTAGAGATGTAACAATATTTATATCTCACAGAAGGATATTAGCGCTGTATGAACCACACCATACGATATATTGTGATATTGTGGGAGGGATCACGGTATCATCGAAGGGCTCACATGTTGAGGTTTTGCTCACAATAATAATACACAATATTATTACAATCATAAACATAATAGCTATATTATCCTGTCATTCTTATTCAGTGATTAGTTTTCTAGTGTAAAATTCACATTATGTCAAGAACCTACACTGTGAACAGTCTAGTGCAGTAGTTCTTAACCTGTGAGGAATGGCGGAGTTGCCAAGTGGGGAATGACCGGTTGGACAGAAGATTTGCTACAAAACGCTCAGCAACGATTCGACCCCATCAACTGAAGAAGCACCTCTCCAATGTACACCCCGAGTTTGTTGGCAACGAGAGGCAGTTTTTTGAATTGAAGGCAAACTACTTGAAGAAAATGAGGATGGACCAGGGCGGAAAATTTCAAACTGAGTGGAAAGCGATAGTACACGCATCGTATGGTGTTTCTCTGTTGGTGGCAAAGGCGAAGAAGCCACATAGCATTGGAGAGACGCTCATAAAGCCGTGCCTTGTGTCGTGCGCTGGCATTTTGCTTGGCGAATCTGCGGTGTTGAAGATGAAGCAAGTTTCTCTGTCCAACGACACTGTCAAGTCCTGCATCTTCGACATGTCGTTCAACATCAAGTCGCAGCTCTTGGCAAAGGTCAAAGTGTCTCCTGTCTTTGCAATTCAGCTGGATGAGTCCGTGGATGTGGCAAATTTGTCTCAACTAATTGTCTTCGTTCGATACGTCCACGACCAAAGCATCGAAGAGGACTTGGTGTTTTGCCACCCATTGGAAAAAACAACCCAAGCCGCCGATGTCATGCAGTTGGTTGACGCCTTTTTCAAGGAGGAAGGATTGGACTGGGGCAAGCTCGTCCATGCCTGGACAGATTGGGCTCCTGCTATGTTGGGTGCGAGGTCTGGATTCGCAAAACTACTGAAGCAGAAGAATCCCAAGGTGGTGACCCTGCACTTCATCATACATTGTCCTTGATGCGAGAAGCGCTCGCATCAAGGACGATGACACAACCGCTCAAAGAAGCGCTTGAGACGGCAATCAGGCTTGTGAATTTTGTCAAAGCGAGCGCCCTCAACTATTTCGACGGTTTCGACGGTTGTGCCAGGATATGGAATCCGACTACGAATGACTGCTGTTCCACACCGCCGTTCGCTGGTTGTCGAAAGGAGACATGTTAAATCGACTTGTGCATTTGCTCCCCGAAGTTACACAATTTTTGGAAGAAAGGAACAAAAGAGATCTGAAAGCTGCTGTTTCCAATGAGGCCTTGCAGTGCATGCTGGGACATGTTCAGTCACCTGAATTAGCTTAAGCGCAAGCTACAGGGCGCGGACTCCGATATAATCGGGCATCGAGACAAAGTGAACGCCTTCGTCTCAAAACTTGAGTTGTGGCGAGGCAAGTTCGAGACTGGCCGCAGCGCAACGGCTTTTCTAACGTTGGCGCGAATCAGCGAGACGTTTTTAAGAACAAAGCCATCATCCACCTCAACAGGCTTCTGGACGAGTTTCAGCACTATTTACCGGACTTCAAAAGCGACAACCCAATGATGGAGTTCACGAGGGATCGCTTCAGCTTTCGAGTTGACAACTTCCCGAAGGAAGCAGTAGACATCGAAGACCAGTTTCTTGACCTGGTGCATGACTCCGCAGCAAAGGCTGTTTTTGCGGAGAAAAGCCTGAACACATTCTGGGCCACTCTGCACGGTTCGTATCCTCGCGTTGCTGTGGCGGCGCTCACACTACTGGTTGCATTTCCCTCCACGTACCTGTGCGAGTCGGCGTTTTCGAGCATGGTTGAAATCAAAACCAAATCGTTCTTCGTTCAAATCTGATTGACCTTGAATCTGATTTGCGCTGCGCCATTTCAAAAGAACATTGAGGCAGTCAAGGTAAAACAAATGCAAAAGTCTCATTAACCTGTGCGTCTAGTGTTGCATTTTTTTGTATGTTTTTTATGGGCCAAATAAATTGAGAAAAAAACATAACGAATCTTTTCATATGTATTTTATTTCTATGTGATAACTGTTAGTACAAAATATAATATATGCAAACAAAAATTAAGGGCCGTAAAATGGCACAAAAAAGCAAAGCGTATATTACGTACTAAACACTGCATGAGTTAAAATCGAATTTGTCAAAGACCGATGCTGTGGTGGGAAATGGAGAGTTGGCTCACTAAAAAGTGGGGAATTGGAGAAAAAAGGTTAAGAACCCCGGATCTAGACGGACAGACTGTTGGCCATGCACTTTCTTTAGTTATGCAGATAAGGTCCTCATCAGAAACATTATAGCCATCTACAATGAAGACTGTTGCAGTGAAGTAGTTTCACTGTGGATATGATGTGTATCAAAGTCCGATCTGAACTGGCTTTAAGAAAGGCTACTGCAATGAAGCCCAGAAGAGAGCTTAGCTAGCGCTCGATCCCTCATGCAGCGAAGTCTCCCAGTCCAAACACCTACGACGCATCACTTCTTACATGATCTCTACAGTGGCCCAGTGGCCCACGGACGTAAATATGATCTGCTTAACCATTTATCCTTAAAAATGTACCCTTAAATTAGTGATTTATTTTTTATTTTTTATTTGTCACGCACCAGAGCCACCTCAACACAGTGCGAGAGCTGGAAGAGACGTACTGGATTATTACCAGTACATACAGCCCCACTTACTGTTAATTACACGTGATTACGTCAGATGTCATTTTCAAAATGCTATTTGATTTCTTGTTTACTTCTCATGTTTGGTTTCTTACAGGTATCTTCCACTTGCATGTTCCAGAGACCGCTCCCGCTGGCTCGTCTGTGGGCTGCATCCACGCTCATGATGCTGATACTGGGGACAACGCTGTGGTAGAGTACACCATAGTTCCAGGAGACGAGGGGGCCATGTTTGACATTAGCTCCACTGGACAGGATGGAGTGGTGCGACTCAAGAAGGTAAAATGTCTTTTATATTGTTTTATTAGGGCCAAGCCAAAGGACGAGAATCGTCCATGATGGTCATCATGAATTTTAATCGCAATTTTAGGAAAATGTCCAAATAAATCGACGTTTATAAATATTTTTTTGGGAGAAGATTTATTGATGCTTATGAAGATTTCCAAGTTGAACCCAACAAAATGCAAATGTAGTGGCTAGCTAAAAAAAAACTCTCTAGCACCTTCTCCAAATTAGATTTTAGATGAGTCTGTTACAAGAGGTGGAGCGGCTGGTGCAGCGGTAACAACCTGGAGCTCAACGCCCAGAAGACAGTGGAGATGATCGTGGACTTCAGGAAAGTCACAGCCGACCCTGGACACAGACTATTTGAGCCACTCCCAGGCAGGAGGCCACTCCCCTCAGGCAGGAGGCCACTCCCCTCAGACAGGAGGCCACTCCCCTCAGACAGGAGGCCACTCCCCTCAGGCAGGAGGCCACTCCCCTCAGACAGGAGGCCACTCCCCTCAGACAGGAGGCCACTCCCCTCAGGCAGGAGGCCACTCCCCTCAGACAGGAGGCCACTCCCCTCAGACAGGAGGCCACTCCCCTCAGGCAGGAGGCCACTCCCCTCAGACAGGAGGCCACTCCCCTCAGACAGGAGGCCACTCCCCTCAGGCAGGAGGCCACTCCCCTCAGACAGGAGGCCACTCCCCTCAGACAGGAGGCCACTCCCCTCAGGCAGGAGGCCACTCCCCTCAGGCAGGAGGCCACTCCCCTCAGGCAGGAGGCCACTCCCCTCAGACAGGAGGCCACTCCCCTCAGACAGAAGGCCACTCCCCTCAGGCAGGAGGCCACTCCCCTCAGACAGGAGGCCACTCCCCTCAGGCAGGAGGCCACTCCCCTCAGGCAGGAGGCCACTCCCCTCAGACATGAGGCCACTCCCCTCAGGCAGGAGGCCACTCCCCTCAGGCAGGAGGCCACTCCCCTCAGACAGGAGGCCACTCCCCTCAGACAGGAGGCCACTCCCCTCAGGCAGGAGGCCACTCCCCTCAGACAGGAGGCCACTCCCCTCAGACAGGAGGCCACTCCCCTCAGACAGGAGGCCACTCCCCTCAGACAGGAGGCCACTCCCCTCAGACAGGAGGCCACTCCCCTCAGACAGGAGGCTACGGTCCATCCGGACCAGAATCTCCCGTAACAAGAACAGTTTCTATCCCTCTGCCGTTTTTAAACATTGCTACTTTAACCATAATTGAATCACTCTCTGCACTGTTCACTCTCTGCACTACATATGTAAATTCAACTGTAAAATGTGTGTACATAGGTAAACCTATTTTTATTTTTATCCTATAGCAGATTTAAATTGTTTTTTCCTTTTTGACTTGTATAGGTTGTTTTATCATTTTATCATTGTTCATTGTTTTATGTTGTTTGTGAATTCTGTTCATTGACAATCGCAATAAACCTTTTCTGTTTCTGATTCTGATTGTAGTTCAAAGTGAACATAAGTCGAACCGTGCGGTCATGCTGTTGAATGAAGTAGTATGAAGTGTGTACTGTTTGTTGGGTGATGTAGGCGGGGGGATCAGAAGTGTGCTCATGGCAGCGAGGGTCTTTATTGCTGCGTGCAGCGTTAATTGACTCGAGCTATAAAATGACAAGAGCCGTTACTACTTGTCGGTTTATGATTATCATTAAATTGTGACTAAAACATACTTTGCAGTATATATTTAACTTTGCCATATTTAACTTTTTTTTTTTTTTTTAAAGTTTGAAAAAGTTTTCCGTTCGATTGAGCTCAAAACAACACTTTCCATATCTAGAGACATTGAAATTAAATAATCAGCCAATTTATTTCTTTACTCTTTATAGTCTCTTCGTGGAACGTTTTTTTACGATGAGGCATTGACCAACTGAGCTCTAATTTTACTCTCTAGTGCGTTTTTATGGCCTGATTGTAAATAATTCATACCCATATAACCAAATTCGTATATTATATAATTATTCTATAGCATCCCCTATCTATAAGGTGAAAGGTCAACATTCATTCAGGTTATATTCTCCATTTACATCAACTCAAATGGACATAATCTAAAACAAAGTAGAATCCACTTGTGCAGATGATGTGATTCTGTGTGTTAGAGCGCCCCCTGTATGTTAGAGCTCTGTGTGTTAGAGCGCCCCCTGTATGTTAGAGCTCTGTATGTTAGAGCGCCCCCTGTGTGTTAGAGCTCCCCCTGTGTGTTAGAGCTCTGTATGTTAGAGCTCTGTATGTTAGAGCTCTGTATGTTAGAGCGCCCCCTATATGTTAGAGCTCTGTATGTTAGAGCTCTGTATGTTAGAGCGCCCCCTGTATGTTAGAGCGCCCCCTGTATGTTAGAGCTCTGTATGTTAGAGCGCCCCCTGTATGTTAGAGCTCTCTATGTTAGAGCTCTGTATGTTAGAGCTCTGTATGTTTAGAGCTCTGTATGTTAGAGCTCTGTATGTTAGAGCTCTGTATGTTAGAGCTCTGTATGTTAGAGCTCTGTGTGTTAGAGCTCTGTCTGTTAGAGCTCTCTATGTTAGAGTTCTGTATGTTAGAGCTCTGTATGTTAAAGCTCTGTATGTTAGAGCTCTGTATGTTAGAGCTCTGTATGTTAGAGCTCTGTATGTTAGAGCTCTGTGTGTTAGAGCTCTGTGTGTTAGAGCTCTGTATGTTAGAGCTCTGTATGTTAGAGTTCTGTATGTTAGAGCTCTGTATGTTAGAGCTCTGTATGTTAGAGCTCTGTATATTAGAGCTCTCTATGTTAGAGCTCTGTATGTTAGAGCTCTGTATGTTAGAGCTCTGTATGTTAGAGCTCTGTGTGTTAGAGCTCTGTATGTTAGAGCTCTATGTTAGAGCTCTGTATGTTAGAGCTCTGTATGTTAGAGCTCTATGTTAGAGCTCTAACATAGAGCTCTAACATAGAGCTCTATGTTAGAGCTCTGTATGTTAGAGCTCTGTGTTAGAGCTCTGTATGTTAGAGCTCTGTATGTTAGAGCTCTGTATGTTAGAGCTCTATGTTAGAGCTCTGTGTGTTAGAGCCCTATATGTTAGAGCTCTGTGTGTTAGAGCTCTGTGTGTTAGAGCTCTGTATGTTAGAGCTCTGTGTGTTAGAGCTCTGTGTGTTAGAGCTCTGTGTGTTAGAGCTCTGTATGTTAGAGCTCTGTATGTTAGAGCTCTGTGTTCGAGCTCTGTATGTTAGAGCTCTGTATGTTAGAGTTCTGTATGTTTAGAGCTCTGTATGTTAGAGCTCTGTATGTTAGAGCCCTGTATGTCAGAGCTCTGTGTGTTAGAGCTCTGTGTTCGAGCTCTGTATGTTAGAGCTCTGTATGTTAGAGTTCTGTATGTTTAGAGCTCTGTATGTTAGAGCTCTGTATGTTAGAGCTCTGTGTGTTAGAGTCCTGTATGTTAGAGCTCTGTATGTTAGAGCTCTGTATGTTAGAGCTCTATGTTAGAGCTCTGTATGTTAGAGCTCTGTATGTTAGAGCTCTATGTTAGAGCTCTAACATAGAGCTCTAACATAGAGCTCTATGTTAGAGCTCTGTATGTTAGAGCTCTGTGTTAGAGCTCTGTATGTTAGAGCTCTGTATGTTAGAGCTCTGTATGTTAGAGCTCTATGTTAGAGCTCTGTGTGTTAGAGCCCTATATGTTAGAGCTCTGTGTGTTAGAGCTCTGTGTGTTAGAGCTCTGTATGTTAGAGCTCTGTGTGTTAGAGCTCTGTGTGTTAGAGCTCTGTGTGTTAGAGCTCTGTATGTTAGAGCTCTGTATGTTAGAGCTCTGTGTTCGAGCTCTGTATGTTAGAGCTCTGTATGTTAGAGTTCTGTATGTTTAGAGCTCTGTATGTTAGAGCTCTGTATGTTAGAGCCCTGTATGTCAGAGCTCTGTGTGTTAGAGCTCTGTGTTCGAGCTCTGTATGTTAGAGCTCTGTATGTTAGAGTTCTGTATGTTTAGAGCTCTGTATGTTAGAGCTCTGTATGTTAGAGCCCTGTATGTCAGAGCTCTGTGTGTTAGAGCTCTGTGTGTTAGAGTCCTGTATGTTAGAGCTCTGTATGTTAGAGCTCTGTATGTTCGAGCTCTGTATGTTAGAGCTCTGTATGTTAGAGCTCTGTATGTTAGAGCTCTGTATGTTAGAGCCCTGTATGTTAGAGCTCTGTATGTTAGAGCTCTGTATGTTAGAGCTCTGTATGTTAGAGCTCTGTGTGTTAGAGCTCTGTGTGTTAGAGCTCTGTATGTTAGAGCTCTGTATGTTAGAGCTCTGTGTTAGAGCTCTGTATGTTAGAGCTCTGTATGTTAGAGTTCTGTATGTTTAGAGCTCTTTATGTTAGAGCTCTGTATGTTAAAGTTCTGTATGTTCGAGCTCTGTATGTTAGAGCTCTGTATGTTAGAGCTCTGTATGTTAGAGCTCTGTATGTTAGAGCCCTGTATGTTAGAGCTCTGTATGTTAGAGCTCTGTATGTTAGAGCCCTGTATGTTAGAGCTCTGTATGTTAGAGCTCTATTTTAGAGCTCTGTATGTTAGAGCTCTGTATGTTAGAGCTCTGTATGTTAGAGCTCTATGTTAGAGCTCTATGTTAGAGCTCTATGTTAGAGCTCTGTTTGTTAGAGCTCTGTATGTTAAAGCTCTATGTTAGAGCTCTGTATGTTAGAGTTCTGTATGTTAGAGCTCTGTATGTTAGAGCTCTGTATGTTAGAGCTCTGTATGTTAGAGCTCTGTATGTTAGAGCTCTGTGTGTTAGAGCTCTGTGTGTTAGAGCTCTGTATGTTAGAGCTCTATGTTAGAGCTCTGTATGTTAGAGCTCTGTATGTTAGAGCTCTATGTTAGAGCTCTAACATAGAGCTCTATGTTAGAGCTCTGTATGTTAGAGCTCTGTGTTAGAGCTCTGTATGTTAGAGCTCTGTATGTTAGAGCTCTATGTTAGAGCTCTGTATGTTAGAGCCCTGTATGTTAGAGCTCTGTGTGTTAGAGCTCTGTGTGTTAGAGCTCTGTATGTTAGAGCTCTGTGTTAGAGCCCTGTATGTTAGAGCTCTGTATGTTAGAGCTCTGTATGTTAGAGCTCTGTATGTTAGAGCTCTATGTTAGAGCTCTATGTTAGAGCTCTATGTTAGAGCTCTGTTTGTTAGAGCTCTGTATGTTAAAGCTCTATGTTAGAGCTCTGTATGTTAGAGTTCTGTATGTTAGAGCTCTGTATGTTAGAGCTCTGTATGTTAGAGCTCTGTATGTTAGAGCTCTGTGTGTTAGAGCTCTGTGTGTTAGAGCTCTGTATGTTAGAGCTCTATGTTAGAGCTCTGTATGTTAGAGCTCTGTATGTTAGAGCTCTATGTTAGAGCTCTTACATAGAGCTCTATGTTAGAGCTCTGTATGTTAGAGCTCTGTGTTAGAGCTCTGTATGTTAGAGCTCTGTATGTTAGAGCTCTGTATGTTAGAGCTCTATGTTAGAGCTCTGTATATTAGAGCCCTGTATGTTAGAGCTCTGTGTGTTAGAGCTCTGTGTGTTAGAGCTCTGTATGTTAGAGCTCTGTGTTAGAGCTCTGTATGTTAGAGCTCTGTGTGTTAGAGCTCTGTGTGTTAGAGCTCTGTATGTTAGAGCTCTGTAATAGAGCTCTGTATGTTAGAGCTCTGTGTTAGAGCTCTGTATGTTAGAGCTCTGTATGTTAGAGTTTTGTATGTTTAGAGCTCTGTATGTTAGAGCTCTGTATGTTAGAGCCCTGTATGTTAGAGCTCTCTGTGTTAGAGCTCTGTGTGTTAGAGCTCTGTATGTTAGAGCTCTGTATGTTAGAGTTCTGTATGTTTAGAGCTCTGTATGTTAGAGCTCTGTATGTTAGAGCCCTGTATGTTAGAGCTCTGTGTGTTAGAGCTCTGTGTGTTAGAGCTCTGTATGTTAGAGCTCTGTATGTTAGAGTTCTGTATGTTAGAGCTCTGTATGTTAGAGCTCTGTATGTTAAAGCTCTGTATGTTAGAGCCCTGTATGTTAGAGCTCTGTATGTTAGAGCCCTGTATGTTAGAGCTCTGTATGTTAGAGCTCTGTATGTTAGAGCTCTGTATGTTAGAGCTCTATGTTAGAGCTCTATGTTAGAGCTCTATGTTAGAGCTCTGTTTGTTAGAGCTCTGTATGTTAAAGCTCTATGTAAGAGCTCTGTATGTTAGAGTTCTGTATGTTAGAGCTCTGTATGTTAGAGCTCTATGTTAGAGCTCTATGTTAGAGTTCTGTATGTTAGAGCTCTATGTTAGAGTTCTGTATGTTAGAGCTCTGTATGTTAGAGCTCTATGTTAGAGCTCTGTATGTTAGAGCTCTGTATGTTAGAGCTCTGTATGTTAGAGCTCTATGTTAGAGCTCTATGTTAGAGCTCTATGTTAGAGCTCTGTTTGTTAGAGCTCTGTATGTTAAAGCTCTATGTTAGAGCTCTGTATGTTAGAGTTCTGTATGTTAGAGCTCTGTATGTTAGAGCTCTATGTTAGAGCTCTATGTTAGAGTTCTGTATGTTAGAGCTCTATGTTAGAGTTCTGTATGTTAGAGCTCTATGTTAGAGTTCTGTATGTTAGAGCTCTATGTTAGAGCTCCTCCTGTGACTCAAGAGGATTTTCACTCCAACAAAACTGTGTTAATTAAAATGATTCATGAATTCAAATAAAACAAAATGTTTGTTCTCCAGAAAACACTGAATGAACTGAATCTGTTACAAATACTTCTATAAACTCTAAGGTTTGTCAAATACTTCTGGATCAATGATAAACTCTAAAGTTTGTCAAATACTTCTGGATCAATGATAAACTCTAAAGTTTGTCAAATACTTCTGGATCAATGATAAACTCTAAGGTTTGACTCTCACATTTATAAAGTCTCATCGTGTCGAACAGAAACTGCTCCTGTGGAACAAACACAGAGACTTTTTAAATGAAATCCTTTTATGCCTTTTAATGATTTTAAAGAACTGGTCAAGGATGACCCACAATGCACTTGTTTTATATCATTGTATCTCAGATTGTTTGTTTAAATGTGTTTTTATGTATTTATTAATTGTATTGAATGTTTTATTTGTTGTTTATTCTGTGTTGAGTTTTAACAGGTGAAAAAGAACTTTTCTCTGTATCAATAAATACAATGAATAATGAAAGAAAGACACAGTTTACATCCTTTTGCAAACTTAGTATGTGCACTATGTGTACTATGTGTACTATGTGCACTATGTGTACTATGTGTACTATGTGTACTATGTGCACTATGTGTACTATGTGTACTATGTGTACTATGTGCACTATGTGCACTATGTGTACTATGTGTACTATGTGTACTATGTGCACTATGTGTACTATGTGTACTATGTGCACTATGTGCACTATGTGTACTATGTGTACTATGTGTACTATGTGTACTATGTGTACTATGTGCACTATGTGCACTATGTGTACTATGTGTACTATGTGTACTATGTGTACTATGTGTACTATGTGCACTATGTGTACTATGTGCACTATGTTTACTATGTGCACTATGTGTACTATGTGTACTATGTGCACTATGTGTACTATGTGTACTATGTGTACTATGTGCACTATGTGTACTATGTGTACTATGTGCACTATGTGTACTATGTGTACTATGTGTACTATTTGCACTATGTGCACTATGTGCACTATGTGCACTATGTGCACTATGTGTACTATGTGTACTATGTGCACTATGTGTACTATGTGCACTATGTTTACTATGTGTACTATGTACACTTTGTGTACTATGTGCACTATGTGCACTATGTGTTATTCATGTCCTCCCTCTTAGGGAAGAGGCTGAAATTCAAAGTTGATATTATTGATTGATTGATTGATTGATTGATTGATTGATTGGTCGGTTTATTTCGTATATTTTAATAGTTTTATGACGCAACAGCCTCAAGGCGATTACCAATTCTTAGTCAATATCACAGATTAAATGTGTAAAAAAGGTCCTTCACTTGAGTTTGCGTCTTGCACTTTTAAAGATAAATCATGTCTAAAGATAAATCATGTCTAAAGGTAAATCATAAGGTAAATCATGTCTAAAGATAAATCATGTCTAAAGGTAAATCATAAGGTAAATCATGTCTAAAGATAAATCATGTCTAAAGATAAATCATGTCTAAAGATAAATCATGTCTAAAGATAAATCATGTCTAAAGGTAAATCATGTCTAAAGGTAAATCATAAGGTAAATCATGTCTAAAGATAAATCATGTCTAAAGGTAAATCATGTCTAAAGGTAAATCATCAAGGAGAGATTGTAAAGTTGTCCTCTCTGGAGTGTCTTTGTCCAACATGAGACACATGGTCCTCATCTCGCTCCATAAAGGCTTCGGTTGGAACTGAAGGATTTGCTTTGCTGTGTTTGAACTCAGGGTTTTTGGAGTCGGCAGCAACATATCACCAAATCATTACATCATGTGGACGAATCCGATGATTGCTCATTAATCAGATGATTTATTTAGCTGGTTTTTAGCTTTTTTCTTGGGACAGAAAATGGCTCCAGAGAATTCATTTTAATCCAGTTTCCAAATTATTTTTTATTCCAAATTCCAAAACAGCAGCGTATCCCTGTTTTTGAAGTGGAATACTAGTTCTAAATGGAGGAAAGAGCTGGTCCTTCTGTTAACGCTGATCCAGTCCTGTTTGAGGTCAGAGGTCAGAGGTCAGAGGCAGGTCACACTGCTATTTCAAACTAAAGCATTACATTCCCTCATTCATTCAAATAATATGAATAACATATTTCTTGTAACGGTGTAACATACTATTACAAAGAGTTGTGACATCATGATTACTCAAATAAAAAAAATACAATTATAGAAACTTGAAATACTTAATAGAAAACCCTCTTTGTTTTATTTATTTTCCAGACTCTTGACTATGAGTCCAAGAAGGTTTACACGTTCAAAGTGGATGCCACCAACATGCACCTGGACCCTCGCTTCCTCCACATGGGCCCGTTTAAAGACTCAGCAACGGTGGAAGTGACTGTGCTGGACATAGACGAGAGTCCGGTCTTTACCAAACCCGAGTATTGCATGGACACGTTTGAAGACACGCCCTCCGGAACCATCATTGGATCTGTGACAGCGTACGACCTGGACGCGAGCAGCAGTGCAGTCAGGTGAGACATGGACTGTTTACGCCTTTATTGTCTAATATAATGGCATGAGTTCAGGTCCGGACTCATTAGGTCCGGACCTGAACCATGCCATATTTGCATAATGTTACAACAGCATAACACAAGACACTTCGCTAAATTAAGTTTAAGACACATGAACAAGGACGACTATCAAACACAAGGCTTAACTGCAGTGAAATAAACTCAACTTGTCTGATTTATTCACTGTTTTTAACAGAAGTTACAACTTACAAATCACAAGCTACGAGCTACTAGCTAGCAGCTAAATTGTAGCTTAACACTTAACACACATCGCTTGAGGAACAACTCAAGACTCGACTCAACAACAAGAGCATGTTGAGTATTGTTGACAGGGTCAGTCTGGGTCAAGGGTCAAAGCAGCTGTTTCATCTGATACTATGTTTCATCTTTAGACACATTTCACTCTTTAATGTTCAGATCCATTAGCATCAAAAGTCAGATCAAACCTTCAAACACAAAACACCAGTGTCAATAATGAAGTCAGTGTAAAATAACAGTTACAAAAACTAGCATAAAATTCAACTTTAATCACTATAAAGCATCAACTTATAGAACTATAGCAGTATCAAAAATAGAATATGAAAATATTTTACACAACACATCAAAATAATACATCATATTAGCAGCATTAAACACCAGACCATGTTTAACAACTGTAGAATACAAATACAAAATACTATTACAAAATATAAACTCCAATTAATGAATGCAGCAATTAAGCAATATTACTTTGCTTAATACTAAATACATCACACCACAACATAACACTTAAGTTATTTCATTCATATTTACCAGACAAGAAACCACGCTGACCCCGTCCCTTTAACACGCTGACCCCGCCCCTTTAACACGCTGACCCCGCCCCTTTAACACGCGGCCACGCCCGCAGCACATTAACAATCACAATCAACGCACAATCAACGCGATCTTACCGGCTTCAATGTTCACGTGTGGAGACACGGTTCACTTCAGTGTTCACGTGTGGAGACACGGTTCACTTCAGTGTTCACGCGTGGAGACACGGTTCACTTCAGTGTTCACGCGTGGAGACACGGTTCACTTCAGTGTTCACGCGTGGAGACACGTGGAGACACGGTTCACTTCAGTGTTCACGTGTGGAGACACGGTTCACTTCAATGTTCACGTGTGGAGACACGGTTCACTTCAGTGTTCACACGTGGAGACACGGTTCACTTCAGTGTTCACACGTGGAGACACGGTTCACTTCAGCGTTCACACGTGGAGACACGGTTCACTTCAGAGTTCACGTGTGGAGACACGGTTCACTTCAGCGTTCACACGTGGAGACACGGTTCACTTCAGCGTTCACACGTGGAGACACGGTTCACTTCAGTGTTCACACGTGGAGACACGGTTCACTTCAGTGTTCACGTGTGGAGACACGGTTCACTTCAGTGTTCACACGTGGAGACACGGTTCACTTCAGCGTTCACACGTGGAGACACGGTTCACTTCAGTGTTCACGTGTGGAGACACGGTTCACTTCAGTGTTCACACGTGGAGACACGGTTCACTTCAGCGTTCACGTGTGGAGACACGGTTCACTTCAATGTTCACGTGTGGAGACACGGTTCACTTCAGTGTTCACGTGTGGAGACACGGTTCACTTCAGTGTTCACACGTGGAGACACGGTTCACTTCACCGTTCACACGTGGAGACACGGTTCACTTCAGTGTTCACACGTGGAGACACGGTTCACTTCAGTGTTCACACGTGGAGACACGGTTCACTTCAGTGTTCACCTGTGGAGACACGGTTCACTTCAGTGTTCACCTGTGGAGACACGGTTCACTTCAGTGTTCACGTGTGGAGACACGGTTCACTTCAGTGTTCACGTGTGGAGACACGGTTCACTTCAGTGTTCACGTGTGGAGACACGGTTCACTTCAGTGTTCACCTGTGGAGACACGGTTCACTTCAGTGTTCACGTGTGGAGACACGGTTCACTTCAGTGTTCACGTGTGGAGACACGGTTCACTTCAGTGTTCACGTGTGGAGACACGGTTCACTTCAGTGTTCACACGTGGAGACACGGTTCTCTCTCGCATCTTTAAACTTTTTTCGCCGGCTTCAACTTATGACCGGAAGACGCGTGCGTCGCTAATTAGGGTCCGTGTGCGCCATTGACAGCGGCGCATGGCAGTGTTTACGTCTTTTCCAGCGCAAATTTCGCGATTAACGGAAGGTTTAAGATGGTTTAGATTCTAGAACAAAAAGGATATAATATGTGAGTGCTATATTTTTTTATGAGTCCAGAACCGAATCACCGGGGTTTCGTTTTTTTGGACCTGAACCGAAATGTTTTTACAAGTCCAGATACGCATCCCTACATCAAGCTGGATGCTAAGAGCGAGCGGGACATTCACTCCCTGATCCACACCACCAGGATCTACAGCTTAGATATCAGAATGTCATTGGGACTAGAGAAGTGTGTGATGGTGACTAAGAGAGGGAAGTGGTCCACACAGAGGGAACGTGGTCCACACAGAGGGAATGTGGTACACACAGAGGGAAGGTGGTCCACACAGAGGGAAGGTGGTCCTCACAGAGGGAAGGTGGTTCACACAGAGGGAAGGTGGTCCACACAGAGGGAAGGTGGTCCTCACAGAGGGAAGGTGGTCCACACAGAGGGGGTCTCACTCCCAGAAGGGACAATAGCAGACATTGAGGACAGTTACAAGTACCTGGGAATCCCACAGGCAAATGGCAACGAAGAGGAAACAAGTCCTCAGAAGCAGCTCAATGGTAAGAACAAGTCCCGGGCAATAAACAGCCACGCCCTGCCAGTGATCAGACCCTGCCACGCCCTGCCAGTGATCAGACCCTGCCCAATCAGTTGGCCAAAGGAGGAGATACCACAGATAATAAGACATGAAAGCTCCTGACCATGGAGAGTTCCATCCCAAATCCAGCACCCTGAGACTGTACACTAGCACCCTGAGACTGGACACTAGCACCCTGAGACTGGACACTAGCACCCTGAGACTGGACACTAGCACCCTGAGACTGTACACTAGCACCCTGAGACTGTACACTAGCACCCTGAGACTGCACACTAGCACGCTGAGACTGTACACTAGCCGTAAAGAAGGAGGCGGGGACTAGTGAGCGTGAGAGCCACTATCTAGGACGAAACGTCCAAGATCCAAGAAGTACATCAAGGACAAGGCTCCTACAGATGATGTGCTCAGTGAAAGTCTCAAACAATGGGGAACAGAAGATAATAAGCTGCTACAGGGACCATCATGGGAGGACACGCCCCTACATGGGAGGACAAGCCCCTACATGGGAGGACACGCCCCTACATGGGAGGACAAGCCCCTACATGGGAGGACACGCCCCTACATGGGATGTACCACCGGAACATAACTGACGTGGCTGCGATGACAAAATCCTACCAATGGTTAGAAAGAGCCGGTCTGAAGGACAGAGGCCCTGATCATGGCAGGACAGGAGCAGGACCTGAACACCAGATCAATAGAGGCCCAGATCTACCACAGCAGACAAGACCCAAGGTAGGGGGCCCTGTGACCATCCCACACATAACTGCAAGATTATGTGCGGGATGCAAGATGCTGGCAAGGACAGCATACATGGAGTGCCATAATAGGTGGTGGAGAACGACCGAGCCAAGGTCCTCTGGGACTTCCAGATACAGACAGACAGAATGGTAATGGAGAACCAACCGGACATAGTGGTGGTCTCAAGGGTCAGAGGAAAGCCGTGGTGGTGGACATTGCAGTAAGATAAAATAAGCTTTTATTTGTCCCTCAACGGGGAAATTCCAGTGTTGCAACACAAAGTAGGTACAGAAGTAAATAATAAAGAACAGATAACTTATAATTCAATTCAATTTATTTTTGTAACGCCCAAAATCATAACAACAGTTGCCTCTGAGGGCGACAGTGAAAAACAGATTAAACAATGTCCGTGGGGACGAGATTCAAAATCCCTCCTTGGGAAAAAGTAGAAATCTGGAGGATTTCCAGAGTGAAGGAGAGATCTGACTCTCACAGACGAGAGAGAGACAGTGGAGCTGGAGACACTCAGGAGGAGAACTAGTTCTTCAGGAGGAGAACCAGATATCCAGGAGGAGAATCAGTTCTTCAGGAGAAGAACCAGATATTCAGGAGGAGAACCAGATATTCCAGGCAGATGAAGGACCATCCAAATGGGGTAGACCGCTTCACCAGGAGAGGATCATCTGGGTCCACAGGACATCAATGTGCCTGTCCCACTCCCCTCGGGGAAGTGAGAAAAATAAAAATAAAAGGCAATGAACAGATTGCCAGTTGAATTAAATATTAAATATAGTTTGATAGAATAAGTAGTGTTTATCAGAGGATAGAGCTCAAGCTGCCATACTTTCCCCAGAGTTGCTCCTAGGGCAGCGGAGCTGAAACTGTAGCTTTATATTTCTGTTCCTAACTGGCCTGACCATAAGTCATTTCAAAGAGGAACGTTTTAAGCCTGGACTTAAATGAAGAGACTGTGTCGGCCTCTTTAACATGGACAGGAGCTCTACCTCCTACTGTGCTTTTAGAGACTCTTGGGACCACCAGAAGGATCTACCTCCTACTGTGCTTTTAGAGACTCTTGGGACCACCAGAAGGCTCTACCTCCTACTGTGCTTTTAGAGGCTCTTGGGACCACCAGAAGGCTCTACCTCCTACTGTGCTTTTAGAGACTCTTGGGACCACCAGAAGGCTCTACCTCCTACTGTGCTTTTAGAGACTCTTAGGACCACCAGAAGGCTCTACCTCCTACTGTGCTTTTAGAGACTCTTGGCACCACCAGAAGGCTCTACCTCCTACTGTGCTTTTAGAGACTCTTGGGACCCTCAGAAGGCTCTACCTCCTACTGTGCTTTTAGAGACTCTTGGGAAAACACGAGCTTCCGCTTTTCAGATCACGCCATAGTTCACCTGATCCCCACGTAGAAAAAGAGGCTGAAGCTCTCCAAACCTGTAGTGAGGACATCTAAGTGGACACACCAAAGTCACCTTCAATCATGACAATCCCTGGTTCACACCAAAACTGAGGCAATTAAGGCAGGAGAAGAAGGCAGCACAAAGGACTGGTGACAGAGACCGCTACAAAGTTGCAAAGTATGGATTCAGCAGGGAGGTGTCGAGAGCTAGATCTAAGTACAAAACGCGTCTGGAGCAGCAGTTCTCTGACAACAACCCTCTCCCAGGAGGAGTGGGACAGGCACATCGATGACCTATGGATCCAGATGCTTGAGTCAGTGGAAAAGTGGTCTCTACACCATATGAACGGTTCTTCATCTGCCTGGAAGAACTGGTTCTCCTCCTGAGTGGCTCCAGTTCTACTGTCTATCTCGCCTCCGTCTGTGAGAGTCAGATCTCTCCTTCACTGTGGAACTCCTCCAGGTTTCTACTTTTTCCCAAGGAGGTTTTGTAGTTTTTCCTGGCTGAGAAGGGGGGTCTAAGGACAGGGGACTCGGGGACATTACCATGTCCCAGTGCAACGTAGAATAACACTACAACACAGAATAGCGTTCAGCTCACAAGCAAAGATACCCCAAGGCTGAAAAGGGATGTTTTTGTCTGTGTGCAGAAATAAGCAAACCAAGTAGAACTTTTATAAATGCCTCGTACGCTGCAGAAGGCGGCTTAGTGCGCAAGCAAGCTTTAAAAATGAGGCACCTGGTCTGCGATGAGACGTTTTTTACTGTATTTTTAGAAGTGTGATATGTGTTTGCATTTCTAGTAAAATGGTAAATGGTCACATACATTTATATAGCACTTACCGTCAAGGCACTCAAAGCACTTCACATCAAGGAACCAGTCACCCATTCACACACACATTCACACACCAGTGTTCACAGACACTAGGGGCGAGTCGGGTTAAGTGTCTTGTCCAAGGACACAACGGCAGTATTCACCTGAGGCAGCTGCAATCGCACCACCAACCTGCAGGCCAGTGGATCTGAGAGCGGGATTCGAACCACCGATTATTGGATCAGAAGAATAGTGGTAGAATTAGTGGTAGCATGGATAAAAAAAGCAGTTTGACCAAAGGTAATTTTCCTGAAGGGGATAATGCAGTCCCCTCTTGTGGCTCCTCTGATTCCTCTGAGACTGTGACCATGAATGATTTAGTAAATTAGGCAGATGTTTGAATATTCAACCATGTTTTTCTGTTCGTCTGTTATCTGTGTAATATTGGACAATTTACTTGTCTAAATGTATTTTTTTTTAAATTTCCTTACCAACTTACTGTCGATATGTATTTATTCATTTATTTATGTGCTTGCTTGCTTACTTACCTGCTTGCTTGCCTGCTCGCTTGCCTGCTTGCCTGCTTGCCTCCCTGCCTGCCTGCCTGCCTGCCTGCCTGCCTGCCTGCTTGCTTGCTTGCTTGCTTGCTTGCTTGCTTGCTTGCTTGCTTGCTTGCTTGCTTGCTTGCTTGCTTGCTTGCATATCTACATGTGTTTACTTCTGTATTCATAATGATGACACAGGTACTCTCTGGAGTGGAAGACTGAATCCGACAGCTGCTTTGACATAGACACTGTAGAAGGAACAATCTTCACTAATGACCTCCTGGACCGAGAGACCACGGCCCAGCACAACATCACCGTGAGGGCCACCAAAATCAGTAAGTAGAGCTGCTGTTACATCTGTCCAAAACAAGAAAGTAGAGTAAAGTACAGCCACAAGCTGCAATGATCAACCCACGCCACTGCACTGAGCTGCAACACAAGAGGAGGGGGCTAACGCAACCCAATCGTCATCCTTTATTACACTTAATGCCAAATCTGTTGCGCTATCACACCTTCTCCCCTTTGCTTTACAAATATGGGCATTTTTGTGGACTGAAAATGTTAATATTTAACTTTGATAACTTTGGATGCCCCACTCCTGAAGATGAGTCTCACAAACATTTAGGTTAATCAGACTAACATCCTATATGTGGAGCAAAACAAAAGGTTTTAGAGATGCACCAACTCCAAAATTCTTGGCCGATACCGATTTCCGGTTTTAAAGGAGGTCTGACCTGCCAAAACCGATTTTTCCGATACCGATTTTCTATCTAGCCACTGATTTTCCCACAAACTACCCAGTATAATATGGAAAAAGTTGCATGTATACAGGACACACGTTTTATAGTATAAAATGTAATTTATTTTGTGGAAAAATAGAAAAATAAACTATATATAAAAATAAAATATAAATACAGAACTATATACTAACTAATATGGCCTGGAGAAGGAGTCCATTTCTCCTGCAGAAGATGCAGCTCCAATGGTTCCAGATTGAAATCAAATGAACTATTTTCATATAGTAATTTATACATTTGTAATTTTACACATTCTTTTGAATGAGCTGGAACCCTCTGCAGGAGAGGAAGCCGATGGAACATGAGGAGGGTCAGTCCTAGAGCGCTGCCAGGACCTCCCTCTCAAAGCTGGAGGACTCTGGCTCTAGGTCCACTTCCACTTCCTCGTGGTTCTTCAAAAAAAACACACATTGCAATTTAGATGACACGGGCTAAAAACAAATTGTAATCCAACCAAATGCTTTTACACCTGTGGTGTAGCAGAAGGGCCAGCATCCCCTGAAGCAGCAGGAGCAGCAGGGGCAGGAGCAACAGGAGCAGGAGCAGCAGGGAGGGCTGAAGGCAAATCCAGATCTTAAAGAACATTATACAGCAGTTATATTTGAGCCCAGTACATTTACTGCAATATTATTCAAACTTTTACTATTATAATACAGCATATTTAATGAGGCATACATATGTTGCCAATATCATTTTCCAGTTTCATCAGCTCTTTGATAACTTTACACACTCACTAGAAGCACAATGAGTGTACACTATAGATTCTAGAGCACAGCAGATTGTGTAAACATTTCTTTGAGGCTGTGGGACAATTAAATAGTCCTGACATTAGATTGTATTCACTCATTTCGCTGTTCGAGTCAGTAATTTAAGTTTTGTATCTACGTCATGTTTGTCTCAATGCATCAAAGTATTTTTAAAGTCTCATTTCAGGTGGATGAGATCTCTTGTTAGCATTAGCTCGTAACAACAACAATAACTAACTCTTCTGACAGCCCTGCTGCTGCTTCTTCAGGCCCCTTCATGTGTCCCTACTCTTCTGCAGATAACTCTGAATAAACATGAACTCGTCAAACACAAACCAGCACAAATTATTTTGACCGCATCAACTATCAACACGTAGATTGTAATCGTCTCAAAGTTATAATAACTTACCCCACAGTCCAGTCTCCTCTGATCCTCCTCCAGGCTCGCTCCTTCTTGTTCCACCAAAGTTGAACAAATCTGAACTTTTCTGCGACGAACAATTTTAACGCTTTGAAGCTTATGCTTGTCAAAGCGTCTAGAGCGGAAAACACCAAAACGCACCCTCCGCGCCGCGCTCCGCGGCGAAAAAGCAGGAATCGCGCCGCGGGAAACGCAGGAGGTGTTCGACGCGCGTTTACATAGACTTGAATGTAAACTGGACACTTTGGCCGCCGCGCTCTGAAAGAGTCTTGTAGTTCTTAGCTGTTTTGCTCTGGGCGCGTTGAGCTGCTACGCACCGCGCATGCGTGGATGCGGGTCAGTTTGGATCGGCCGAAAACCGGCAATTACGACATAGAACGGCCGGTCACCGATTCTGGCCGATTCAGCATAAAACCGGCTTTTTAAATCGGCGGCCGATTGATCGGTGCATCTCTAAAAGGTTTCATTAAAAAACTGCAGTTTCTGTGCTATGAATGACAATAACATTGTGGTGTTGTAAAAAAAAAAGACTGTAGCTGAATAAACACACTTTTATCTTAGATATTTGACAGAAAAGGAAGCTCTGTAACTAGACAGGTTCTGTTAATCTAAGCTGGACTTTTTAAAAATGGGCTCCACAACAGTTTGTTTCCAAAACAGAGGCACTAAGCCAGAAGTGAGGCTTCTATTTACAATTTACAAAACATTATGCCCAATATGTTGGTGTAATCCCTCATTCGTCCAGGAGTGATCCATTGTAGAAACAGTTTCAGTTGTAGTCATCTGGACTCCTCTGGATCCTATCGTAAACTGACTTTCGCTCCCTCCTCACTGAGTACCTGATTAGCATCCGAATTCCCTGGGCGTCTCCCGCTCCAGGGTTTCAACACACTATTATATACCTATTATAAACCTCCATATCTGTTTTAGGACGGATTTTCTTTTTGAACACAGATTGTCTCTTTAACTCTTTCAAAGCATCTTTTGTCCTGCTCAGAATCTTCTCCTCACTGTCTTTGATCGAGTGGTTTGTGTTGTTGTGTTGTAAAGTTGACACTTTACTGATGATTTTTAGATTTAATGGCAGTAAATCTTGTAAATACACCGTAAGAGCTGGGAAACACAAAAAGACAGTGCGTAAATGCTTGATATGACATCGTAGTAAATACACATCAATTAACTGTGTTTAGCACCAAACTAAAATAACGTGGGCTTTGGTTACACAAAATACAACATTTGTGCTTTAATACAAACGTAAACAGTGTCGATTGTGCTCCGTGATAACTTTTTTCTGTTTCTGCCGTTTTAGCATCTTTTTCTGTCAAGCTAATTCCACCAAAACGCTAAACAGGAAGTAGCTCTTCAAAATAAAAGCGCACTCTGTAAAACCGGAAGTTAAATTTGCAGTTGAATGTTTTGTCAAAAGAAAATACACAATTGGTTCTTTACACTCCCACCAAAATTATGAGGGTTTGTTTACATTTGAACAACAACGAATAATTTTCAAACAGAAATAACCAACTTGTTGCCTTAAGAACTCTCTAACACCAAGACTAGTTTTTGCACAGGACAGAAGTGAAAGCGTACTGATACGTTGACCTGTTATTCAGTCCTTTATCTCCAAGTGAGATGTTAACTCTTCGCACCAATCCGTCTTTTCCACTGACAGTCTCAAGCACTCTTTCAAGTTATGAGAGTTAAGATATGAGAGGAGTTTTGTTTATAAGAGTTCTTCTATTAAGAGTGTTTTTTTGAAACTTCCTATAATCTGTCCTTTCCCCCTGTATATACTGCGTTGTAACAACGAAATTTCCCCATGTGTGGACAATAAAGGATTATCTTATCTTATCTTAAGTCTCCAATCGCCTCTAGGTGCATGGTCATCAATGTCCAACACAATATCACAATATCACCTACTTTCAGAACAATGTCCTTGTTCCTTTTTCCTTATTCCTTCTCTGAGTTTATCCATAAACGGTAGATCCTCTTGTGAAACTGTTTTGTCAGTTGTATTCATGTCCTTGAAATCTGACTTGAGAATGTTAATTACATCAATAGGTGTAACGGTAGGAACTTCTTTTACAGTAACTCTGTGGCATAGACTTGTTTCTGTTTCGCTTGGACTTGATGTGGAACCCCCGACAATACTCCATCCCAGATCTGTCCGGATTGCAAATGGTTCATTGTCCTTTCCAAGAAGAACCTGCTTTGGAGCTAAAGTTCTGCGACAGTTAAATCCAATGAGGAGACAAACATCACAACTCAGTAGAGGTGGCATCTTGTCAATGATCTCAGACAGAAGGGGCCATTGTTTTGCTGTTTCGTTTGTGGGTATGTCGTCATAGTTAAACAGAATATAGTCTTTTGTGTAAGAGGCAGATCAATTTGAATGTCTGAGTTATAACCTCTCACCCGCAGTCCAGATACTCTATGACGTTTTACTGCCATGTGAACTCCAAGCATCGTAGTTAGTTTTAGTTTTACTGGATGGGAGACTGTTTGTAACTGGTCGCTTACTTCTTCATTAACAAATGTGTTATCACTTTGTGTATCTAATAGAGCTTACACCAGAGGGACTTTGAATAGATGATACCCACACAGGAACAATCATAGAGGTGCTACCAGATTGACCAATCTTAGAGACATTGAGAGCGGTGGCTGCCATAGTTTGGTTTTCCGTAGCTGAATCTGTGTTTTTGGGGCCTTTCATTTGCCTTGTGATTTTCATTGTACAAACTTGTGGGATGCCGTCCTTTGCAAGAGTCACAAGTGTGGCGATGACGACAGTCCTTGGCATTATGACCAACCTTTAAATCAAATCAATCAAATCAAATCAAATCAATTTATTTTTGTAAGGCCCAAAATCACAACAACAGTTGCCTCTGAGGGCCACAGGGAGAAATGAATCAACAATGTCTGTGGTGGCTATGAAGTCAGACAATGTCTGTGGTGGCGAGGGAGTCAGACAGTGTCTGTGGTGGCGAGGGACAATGTCCCAGGGTCCTCTGTCCTTAGACTCTCCTTCTCGGCCAGGAAAAACTACAAAAAAAACCTCTTTGGGAAAAAAGCGTAGAAACCTGGAGGAGTTCCAGTGAAGGAGAGATCCGAAGGAGACTGGAGCTGGACCCACTCTTCAGGCAGAAGAGGGACCGTCTGAGTCGAGCTGGACCCACTCTTCAAGCAGATGAGGGACCGACTGAGGCGAACTGGACCCACTCTTCAAGCAGATGAGGGACCGACTGAGGCGAACTGGACCCACTCTTCAAGCAGATGAGGGACCGTCTGAGTCGAGCTGGACCCACTCTTCAGGCAGATGAGGGACCGTCGGAGGCGAGCTGGACCCACTCCTCAGGCAGATGAGGGACCGTCGGAGGCGAGCTGGACCCACTCTTCAGGCAGATGAGGGACCGCCGGAGGCGAGCTGGACCCACTCCTCAGGCAGATGAGGGACTATCAGAGTCGAGCTGGACCCACTCTTCAGGCAGATGAGGGACCGTCCACACAGGGCAGGGACCACTTCACCAGGGGAGGAGCATCTGGTGAAGTCTATTGTCTTGAACCTATGTTCGCTTGTCATCTAGTGATTTTTCTGAGAAGCTTGGGCACTTTGACAAATGGGGTTGGAGATGTGGGCAGCAGCCACACTTCCTCACTTCCTGGTTCCACGTCTGGAGCATGGTCTGGAGGCGCGCAGCCGATGATCGACCATCGCTCCACAGGCAGCAGCTCGACCTCTCAGCTCCCCCTGGTGGCGGGAGCCAGGTTGTACAATTCAATTTAAAACAGATTAAACAATGTTCATAGGGACTCGGCAACGTCCCAGCATCCTGTGTCCTTAACAATGTTCAAACGCTCCTTCTTTTCTCAATCTTCTCATCTAATCATTTCTCTCATCCCCTTCTTCGAAGTTGCACTCAACTCCCTCGACACGCATTTCTCTATCCCTCCTCTCTACATACTGCTACATTTTACTGCTATAATCTACCGCCACAGCATACCGCTATAACCTACCGCTATAACCTACCGCTTCAATCCTCAGCTACAACTACAGCTACAACTACAACTACAGCTACAACTACAGCTACAACTACAACTACAGCTACAGCTACAACTACAGCTACAGCTACAGCTACAGCTATAACTACCACTACTATTACAACCTACAGCTACAACTACAGCTACAGCTACAACTACAATTACAGGTACAACTACAGCTACAGCTACAACTACAACTACAGGTACAACTACAAGCTACAACTACAAGCTACAGCTACAACTACAGCTAAAATTACAACCTACAGCTACAACTACAGTACAACTACAGCTACAACTACAACCACAGCTACAACCACAGCTACAGCTACAACCACAGCTACAGCTACAACCACAGCTACAACCACAGCTGCAGCTACAGCTACAACCACAGCTGCAGCTACAGCTACAACCACAGCTAGAGCTACAACCACAGCTAGAGCTACAACCACAGCTACAACCACAGCCACAGCTACAACTACAACCACAGCTACAACTACAGCTACAACCACAGCTACAGCTACAACCACAGCTACACCCAGAGCTACAGCCATAGCTACAACCACAGCTACAACCACAGCTACAACCACAGCTACAACCACAGCTACAGCTACAACCACAGCTGCAGCTACAGCTACAACCACAGCTAGAGCTACAACCACAGCTAGAGCTACAACCACAGCTACAACCACAGCTACAGCCACAGCTACAACTACAACCACAGCTACAACCACAGCTACAACCACAGCTACAACCACAGCTACACCCAGAGCTACAGCCATAGCTACAACCACAGCTACAACCACAGCTACAACCACAGCTACATCCTACAGCTACCTAACGTAACTGTAGTCATACAGCACGCGTGTAGCTTCGCTACTAGCACATATGACACCTGACAGGCTCTAACCAGAGGGCCTTGAGGCTAGCCCTCAAACACCCACACACCTATCAACGTACCATCTTCAACGCGCTGGCTCTTTACCATTCATTTTCATTCTGGCTATTATTTTTTGCTCTCCGCTCATGCTTACCTGTGCAACCTTCACACCTCGTAGGCTCAAACACACGATCACATCGCCTTCCGGCTTCTGCCATATTCCATGCCAAGGCCGCCCATTCTCTCTTTCACCTCTCATCCCATTCATTATCACCATTATGCCGACTCATGCCAGCATATTACTCCGACCCCTTTCGACTCTGCATTCATCCCTCCCTCATTCATCCCTCCCTCAATCACTCATCTATCCCTCAATCACCATCCCCAGCCACGCTCGCCCCGACCCACGGCAGCCGGCCACACGCTCGCCCCGACCCACGGCAGCCAGCCACACACTCGCCCCGACCCACGGTAGCCGGCCACACACTCGCCCCGACCCACGGCAGCCAGCCACACACTTGCCCCGACCCACAGCAGCCGGCCTCACACTCGCTCCGACCCACGGCAGCCAGCCACACGCTCGCCCCGACCACACGGCAGCGGCCACACGGCAGCGGCCACACGCCCGCTCCCTCACTCATCCCACTCATACCCTCCCTCAATCACCCATCCCACTCATTCCCCCCACCCCCCATCCCTCCCTCAATCACCCATTCCCCATTCGACGCCTCTCCCACGTCCTCACCAGGGTCTCAGCGGGCACCGGGACGCCGTCTCTCCCCAGAACTATCGCCGGGCACTGGGCCGCCGTCTCTCTCCCCGGAGCAGTCACCGGGCACCAGGATGCTCAGTCATCTCACATTCCCTCTTTCTCAGAAGAGGCATATCTCAGCACGCACCTCAACCCATCGTGCATCTCGATGCATTGAAGACCGCTCAGCGCACTCCATCATCCTACAGGACAAGCCCTTAATTTCCAAGACCAAGGATCCGCTTCCCGTCCCGTTCAGGCGACCATCAGACTCTGCACTAGGATGATTCTTCTCCTCAAGGCCCAAGGGAAGGCAGCTTGTTTCCGGCTACTCTAACGGGTCCTCCACGCCCGTTCGGATTATACCCCACTATCGTTCAGGACTTTTTTGGGGGGGGGGGGTTTGACCAGTCAGAAGGCACTCATTTGACAACAAGTCTTAGTAGATCAGTAAGGGATATTCTATTACGCCGCACCTCATAAGTCTCTAAACTGTCTACTCCCCTCTATCAATCCGTCACCTGCATTGCTTATACTCAAATCACCATAATCGACCAACACCTACTCATGATTCACCGTCCCAAAATTCGACCTCCGCACTGAACTTCGATGATCGCCAATTCCTCTTCAATCTTCAGGAAACACTTTAAAATTGGACTACCCTTTCATCTATCTCATATTTCACTCATTCTCAAAATCTCATTCAGCTCGAATTAAGTTCCCTTATTCATCGCTCACATTGACCTTATTACTATCCCCAGCTCGTCAACTCCTACATCCATGCAAATATTCGCTCTCCCCAACCTTTCAACGCTCCGGGGCAAGGCGACTCCACCATGTAATCCAGTTTTAACGATTGCTCGTTCAAAACTCAATCTATGGCTCGCACCTTATTCACACCCACGTACTTCCATCGATGACCCACAAATGCTAAAACTTCATTCAAATGCACCAGTACTAATTCTCGTCTCCAGTAACGGACAGACTCCATCCGGACTTCCATCAGGCTACCCTCAGAGAGCCCTCGACCATTCAGCTCCTCTTCTCTCATGCCACTCAGTTAACATCATTTTCAGCCAGGCCTCACGTCGAGATCCAGATCATCTTCCTTCATTTTACATCATCTTTGGGGGTTCTGAATCGGCTGGGCTGATTACCCGAGACAGAGCCCCCATCCTGTGTCTCTACCCAGCCAACTCTCGTTGCTCGATCGTCGCTGCATCGTCGCTACATCGTAGCTCAATTATAGCTCAATCGTCGCTACATCGTCGCTACATCGTAGCTCAATTGTAGCTCAATCGTCGCTACATCGTCGCTACATCATCGTTCCCCATCGTCGCTCCCCATCGTTGATCTCCATTGTCGCTCCCCATCGTCGATCTCCATCGTCGATCCCCATCGTCGATCCCCATCGTCGATCTCCATCGTCGATCTCCATTGTCGATCCATCGTCGCTCCATCGTCGTTGTTATCAATAAACATTTTCATACTCTGTTGTGGCGTGGTCCCTGCTAGTGAATTGATGCTTTTCATCTTTGCACAAGATGCAAGGAACCTTGTCAGTTTGTGTAGAAGCTTGTGTTGTTAAGACTTGAGTTGCAGATCTATTTGGTTTCATCTCTTTCACATGTCCTTTCTCTGTGAACAGACTGCAAGAATGAAGTGCATTTGAAGAAGTCACAGGGTTACATGCCTCTATTGAAACAAACTTGGCAAAATTCTTAAAGGAGGGGAAATCTTTACCTTCCATGAGTGTGACTGTGACCTGACGATTCCAGCGAGCTACCAGCCATTCCGGAACCTTTCGCAATAACCTTTGGTTCTCCTCACAGTCACTTAATATGTCCAAACCTTTTACATGTGGCATCGCTTGGACACAAGCCGTTAGAAAATCTGAAAATGTCATTAAACCTTCAGCATCCTTTGGGTGGATCTTAGGCCATTTTGACAGTTTGTCTCGGAATGCCTTTTGGACAACAAAGGGCTGACCGCAGCGTTGGTCAAGCCTTTTCCATGCATCTGTGTATGCCTCGTCATCGCTGCGATAAAACATGCCTTCAAGACATTTTAGTGCTGGACCAGTGATGTACCTTTTTAACAAATGCAGTTTATCAGCGGGAGCAATGCCTTTGCAGTGGAGGACGCCCTCCATTCTATGTAGGTAATGGGATCTCCGCTCAATATGATGGGCATTGGCACTGGGATTCTGTTTATAGCTATGCTGTCTTGAATAGCTTTGGTCAAATGTCCTTTGGAGGTGAAGAAGCGACAACCTGGGGATTTGGTTGGTGCAAATTGCTCATAGGATTGAATGCACTGGATTGTTGCACAAATGGGTGGTATGAGCGTGTCGAAAGCACGGGAGCCGGTTGTGCAAACCATTGGTTAATTGGAGATGCCATATTGTTTGGTAACTTGAACTGACTGTCCATATCATCTTTTATTTCTGTGTTGTAAGTCTGTAATTTTGCACGTGCTGCTTGAATTTCCTTTTCCGCCTGTAAACGCTTAATTCATCTTTTTGTGCATCTAATTCTTTCCTGTGTCTCTTTTCCATGTCTCTTATGTGATTTTATACTGAGCTTCATTTGCAGCTAATTCTGCGGCTGCTTCAACTCTCTTAACAATAATACTGTCATCCGAGTTGTGACCGTTAAATTACATTTACATGATTCTTTACACTCATTATGTGGCTCTTTGCAATTTTCTTCACTTCATTGGACAGAATAAACTACATTGCTCTGTTTTTGTGTCGGCATCTTGTCCTTTGGGTAAAGCAGTTTTGTCTTGAAATAACAGTAATAATTAGAGTTTAAATAGGCTAAATTACATTTATTTTCAGTGTCATTCACAGACTGCGAGTGTCTTTCTTTGATTTGTGCTTTGAAGCTATGAAGAAATTGTCTCTACAAATATATGAGCCTTTCTGAGAGCTCTCCCCTGCCTCTTTCTCTTCTCCTGCGCAGCCAGGTCAGTCACCTGTCTGCAGTGGGACAGGGCAGTGACCTGTCTGCAGTGGGACAGGGCAGTGACCTGTCTGCAGTGGGACAGGGCAGTCACCTGTCTGCAGTGGGACAGGGCAGTCACCTGTCTGCAGTGGGACAGGGCAGTCACCTGTCTGCAGTGGGACAGGGCAGTCACCTGTCTGCAGTGGGACAGGGCAGTCACCTGTCTGCAGTGGGACAGGGCAGTCACCTGTCTGCAGTGGGACAGGGCAGTCACCTGTCTGCAGTGGGACAGGGCAGTCACCTGTCTGCAGTGGGACAGGGCAGTCACCTGTCTGCAGTGGGACAGGGCAGTCACCTGTCTGCAGTGGGACAGGGCAGTCACCTGTCTGCAGTGGGACAGGGCAGTCACCTGTCTGCAGTGGGACAGCCCAGAATTGGCGCTTCACTGCAGTGAATGAGGCATTTCAAGGAGATGACGCACTTGTGTTACTTCTTGGTCACTGTGGATCACTCGTATCACCGCAGGTCCATGACCCTCACAGACAGGCTGCTTTCTGCGCGGTGCTGACTTGTACTGCTGTGCTTATGTTTAATATTTAACACGAAAACCTCATGGGATCAATGTGGAAAGGAAGTGACTGCACAGGCATTGTCGTGAGTGGTGAGTGGTCAGGAGCGGAGCAATTTCAAAAAAGGAAAAGTGGAGGGAGGAGCCTGAAGGGAACCACGACAGAAGCCTGTGCAAAGGGACAGAGGAGGGACAGAAGCCTGTGCAAAGGGACAGAGGAGGGACAGAAGCCTGTGCAAAGGGACAGATGAGGGACAGAAGCCTGTGCAAAGGGACAGGGGAGAGACAGAAGCCTGTGCAAAGGGACAGGGGAGGGACAGAAGCCTGTGCAAAGGGACAGGGGAGGGACAGAAGTCTGTGCAAAGGGACAGAGGAGGGACAGAAGCCTGTGCAAAGGGACGGAGGAGGGACAGAAGCCTGTGCAAAGGGACAGAGGAGGGACAGAAGCCTGTGCAAAGGGACAGAGGAGGGACAGAAGCCTGTGCAAAGGGACAGAGGAGGGACAGAAGCCTGTGCAAAGGGACAGGGGAGGGACAGAAGCCTGTGCAAAGGGACAGAGGAGGGACAGAAGACTGTGCAAAGGGACAGTGGAGGGACAGAAGCCTGTGCAAAGGGACAGGGGAGAGACAGAAGCCTGTGCAAAGGGACAGAGAAGGGACAGAAGCCTGTGCAAAGGGACAGAGTGTATATTGCGCATGTAGAAGCCAAAGCCGTGACTCATTGTAACCCTGGGGCAGGCGTGTGGGAGGAGCACAGATGTAGGCGTGTGGGAGGAGCACAGATGTAGGCGTGTGGGAGGAGCACAGATGTAGGCGTGTGGGAGGAGCACAGATGCAGGGGTGTGGGAGGAGCACAGATGCAGGCGTGTGGGAGGAGCACAGATGCTGGCGTGTCTCGCGCCCCCCCTTGGCTTGGTTCTGTGCCCCCCCAAATGGGCACGCCCCACACTTTGAGAAGCTCTGCTCTAAATCCAAGACTCACATTAAGTCAGAACATTCTCTGCCTTTCATTTCATTTTATTTATTCAAACAGGAAAACCCAATGAGAAAAGTTCTCTTTTTCATGGTCCTGTTAAACCACGAGACAAAACAGACAAACACAGGAAACTACCACAAATAAAACATTCAATAACATTAACCAATACATAAAAACACATTTATACAAACAACATGGGATGAAATTATATAAAACAAGTGCATTGGCACTGAGGGTCGTCCTTGACCAGTGATTTAAAATCATTAAAATGCATACAAATGTATTTTAAATTTTTTTTAAGTCTCTGTGTTTGTTCCACAGGAACAAAAAGCCTTTTGTCCTGTTTCTGGTTGATACGATGAGATTGTAAGAAAACGGTGAAAACCTGAACTAATGTGAAATAAACTGGATAAATAATCAGACAAAATGCCAAAAAGAGCCTTAAACACAAACAGAAGTCCGAGCTGTTCTCTTCATCCAATAATCACATTCTACTTTAGAGTTTAAGTGACAGTGGTGAGTTCTATGTCCTTCTCCTGTAATGAACCTTAGAGCTGAACCTCAGAGCTTAACCTCAGAGCTGAACCTCAGAGCTGAACCTTAGAGCTGAACCTCAGAGCTGAACCTCAGAGCTGAACCTTAGAGCTGAACCTCAGAGCTGAACCTCAGAGCTGAACCTCAGAGCTGAACCTCAGAGCTGAACCTTAGAGCTGAACCTCAGAGCTGAACCTCAGAGCTGAACCTCAGAGCTGAACCTCAGAGCTGAACCTTAGAGCTGAACCTCAGAGCTGAACCTCAGAGCTGAACCTTAGAGCTGAACCTCAGAGCTGAACCTTAGAGCTGAACCTCAGAGCTGAACCTCAGAGCTGAACCTTAGAGCTGAACCTCAGAGCTGAACCTTAGAGCTGAACCTTAGAACTGAATGAAGTTCCTGACCTGACAGAGTGAGTCTTATGTTAGAGTTCAAAAACTGGAGCTGTTCATTTTCAGCTTGATAAAACTCTATTTCATGTTTGAATAAAACCCGGATCACAGGCCGTGGGCGTGTTCACCTGTCACTCACTGTGACATCAAAGTGTGACGAGCCAGTTTAAAGTCAAGGTGAAAGTCAAATGCATCTCGCAAAATATCATTGATTTTGTTTGTAGCAATTCAAAACACAAAAGTAATTTGCTGGTTCTAAGTTGAATTTCTGTTTTTCATGTTTTGATTCCATTTCTCAGCATAAATTCATAAATATGTTATTATTCTATGTTTCCAGACAACCCCCTGCTCTTCTCCAAAGTCTCCGTGTTGGTGGACGTCCTGGATGTGAACGAGTTTCCTCCAGAGCTCTTTGTCCCCACAGAGTCCTACGTGTGTGAGACCACCAGGGCAGGACAGGTGAGAACTTGGCAGGTGCTCACACACAGCGACAGGGTGTCTCGCTGTAACATATGGATATCAAAGAGGAGCTTATTTCTATTTCCTTCCTTAAATGTAGTGTTAAAGTCACAGTGCAGTTCTTCAGCTTTTCTCTTCTTTTCTTTTCTCTTTTCTCTTCGTCTCTGCAGCATTTTTGGTATTGTCTGGGTTTAGTCCGGTCACCACGGTGATGATGGCCAGCTCTCTGCTCTGAGGCTGAATCAGTCAATCATCATATTTTATATTTAACATTTTGGGAACACATTGAAAAGCTCACTTCTTTCATTGCACCACCCACAGGTGGTGCATTCAAATGTCATTGGTTCAAACACTATCACCATATATGGACTGGCACCTCCCACTCCAGCCTCCAGCGGGAG